>NC_088421.1:21721859-22064359 GCF_034236695.1 Oncorhynchus nerka | reverse complement strand
AAATGCAGCGGAGAGGGATCCTAACGTAGTGGGAAGCCTGTCCTCTGTGTCCGTTTAGAAGTGCAGCGGAGAGGGATCCTAACGTAGTGGGAAGCCTGTCCTCTGTGTCCGTTTAGAAATGCAGTGGAGAGGGATCCTAACGTAGTGGGAAGCCTGTCCTCTGTGTCCGGTTAGAAGTGCAGCGGAGAGGGATCCTAACGTAGTGGGAAGCCTGTCCTCTGTGTCCGGTTAGAAGTGCAGCGGAGAGGGATCCTAACGTAGTGGGAAGCCTGTCCTCTGTGTCCGGTTAGAAGTGCAGCGGAGAGGGATTCTAACGTAGTGGGAAGCCTGTCCTCTGTGTCCGTTTAGAAATGCAGCGGAGAGGGAACCTAACGTAGTGGGAAGCCTGTCCTCTGTGTCCGGTTAGAAGTGCAGCGGAGAGGGATCCTAAGGTAGTGGGAAGCCTGTCCTCTGTGTCCGGTTAGAAATGCAGCGGAGAGGGATCCTAACGTAGTGGGAAGCCTGTCCTCTGTGTCCGGTTAGAAATGCAGCGGAGAGGGATCCTAACGTAGTGGGAAGCCTGTCCTCTGTGTCCGGTTAGAAATGCAGCGGAGAGGGATCCTAACGTAGTGGGAAGCCTGTCCTCTGTGTCCGGTTAGAAGTGCAGCGGAGAGGGATCCTAACGTAGTGGGAAGCCTGTCCTCTGTGTCCGGATAGAAGTGCAGCGGAGAGGATCCTAACGTAGTGGGAAGCCTGTCCTCTGTGTCCGTTTAGAAATGCAGCGGAGAGGGATCCTAACGTAGTGGGAAGCCTGTCCTCTGTGTACGGTTAGAAGTGCAGCGGAGAGGGATCCTAAGGTAGTGGGAAGCCTGTCCTCTGTGTCCGGTTAGAAATGCAGCGGAGAGGGATCCTAACGTAGTGGGAAGCCTGTCCTCTGTGTCCGGTTAGAAATGCAGCGGAGAGGGATCCTAACGTAGTGGGAAGCCTGTCCTCTGTGTCCGGTTAGAAATGCAGCGGAGAGGGATCCTAACGTAGTGGGAAGCCTGTCCTCTGTGTCCGGTTAGAAGTGCAGCGGAGAGGGATCCTAACGTAGTGGGAAGCCTGTCCTCTGTGTCCGGATAGAAGTGCAGCGGAGAGGGATCCTAACGTAGTGGGAAGCCTGTCCTCTGTGTCCGTTTAGAAATGCAGCGGAGAGGGATCCTAACGTAGTGGGAAGCCTGTCCTCTGTGTACGGTTAGAAGTGCAGCGGAGAGGGATCCTAAGGTAGTGGGAAGCCTGTCCTCTGTGTCCGGTTAGAAATGCAGCGGAGAGGGATCCTAACGTAGTGGGAAGCCTGTCCTCTGTGTCCGTTAGAAATGCAGCGGAGAGGGATCCTAACGTAGTGGGAAGCCTGTCCTCTGTGTCCGGTTAGAAATGCAGCGGAGAGGGATCCTAACGTAGTGGGAAGCCTGTCCTCTGTGTCCGGTTAGAAGTGCAGCGGAGAGGGATCCTAACGTAGTGGGAAGCCTGTCCTCTGTGTCCGGTTAGAAGTGCAGCGGAGAGGGATCCTAACGTAGGGAAGCCTGTCCTCTGTGTCCGTTTAGAAGTGCAGCGGAGAGGGATCCTAACGTAGTGGGAAGCCTGTCCTCTGTGTCCGGTTAGAAGTGCAGCGGAGAGGGATCCTAACGTAGTGGGAAGCCTGTCCTCTGTGTCCGGTTAGAAGTGCAGCGGAGAGGGATCCTAACGTAGTGGGAAGCCTGTCCTCTGTGTCCGTTTAGAAATGCAGCGGAGAGGGATCCTAACGTAGTGGGAAGCCTGTCCTCTGTGTCCGTTTAGAAATGCAGAGGAGAGGGATCCTAACGTAGTGGGAAGCCTGTCCTCTGTGTCCGTTTAGAAATGCAGCGGAGAGGATCCTAACGTAGTGGGAAGCCTGTCCTCTGTGTCCGGTTAGAAATGGAGCGGAGAGGATCCTAACGTAGTGGGAAGCCTGTCCTCTGTGTCCGTTTAGAAATGCAGCGGAGAGGGATCCTAACGTAGTGGGAAGCCTGTCCTCTGTGTCCGTTTAGAAGTGCAGCGGAGAGGATCCTAACGTAGTGGGAAGCCTGTCCTCTGTGTCCATTTAGAAATGCAGCGGAGAAGGATCCTAACGTAGTGGGAAGCCTGTCCTCTGTGTCCGTTTAGAAGTGCAGCGGAGAGGGATCCTAACGTAGTGGGAAGCCTGTCCTCTGTGTCCGGTTAGAAGTGCAGCGGAGAGGGATCCTAACGTAGTGGGAAGCCTGTCCTCTGTGTCCGTTTAGAAGTGCAGCGGAGAGGATCCTAACGTAGTGGGAAGCCTGTCCTCTGTGTCCGGTTAGAAATGCAGCGGAGAGGGATCCTAACGTAGTGGGAAGCCTGTCCTCTGTGTCCGGTTAGAAATGCAGCGGAGAGGGATCCTAACGTAGTGGGAAGCCTGTCCTCTGTGTCCGGTTAGAAATGCAGCGGAGAGGGATCCTAACGTAGTGGGAAGCCTGTCCTCTGTGTCCGTTAGAAATGCAGCGGAGAGGGATCCTAACGTAGTGGGAAGCCTGTCCTCTGTGTCCGGTTAGAAGTGCAGCGGAGAGGGATCCTAACGTAGTGGGAAGCCTGTCCTCTGTGTCCGGTTAGAAGTGCAGCGGAGAGGGATCCTAACGTAGTGGGAAGCCTGTCCTCTGTGTCCGTTTAGAAGTGCAGCGGAGAGGGATCCTAACGTAGTGGGAAGCCTGTCCTCTGTGTCCGGTTAGAAGTGCAGCGGAGAGGGATCCTAACGAGTGGGAAGCCTGTCCTCTGTGTCCGGTTAGAAGTGCAGCGGAGAGGATCCTAACGTAGTGGGAAGCCTGTCCTCTGTGTCCGTTTAGAAATGCAGCGGAGAGGGATCCTAACGTAGTGGGAAGCCTGTCCTCTGTGTCCGTTTAGAAATGCAGAGGAGAGGGATCTAACGTAGTGGGAAGCCTGTCCTCTGTGTCCGTTTAGAAATGCAGCGGAGAGGATCCTAACGGAAGCCTGTCCTCTGTGTCCGTTTAGAAATGCAGCGGAGAGGGATCCTAACGTAGTGGGAAGCCTGTCCTCTGTGTCCGTTTAGAAATGCAGCGGAGAGGGATCCTAACGTAGTGGGAAGCCTGTCCTCTGTGTCCGTTTAGAAGTGCAGCGGAGAGGGATCCTAACGTAGTGGGAAGCCTGTCCTCTGTGTCCATTTAGAAATGCAGCGGAGAAGGATCCTAACGTAGTGGGAAGCCTGTCCTCTGTGTCCGTTTAGAAGTGCAGCGGAGAGGGATCCTAACGTAGTGGGAAGCCTGTCCTCTGTGTCCGGTTAGAAGTGCAGCGGAGAGGGATCCTAACGTAGTGGGAAGCCTGTCCTCTGTGTCCGTTTAGAAGTGCAGCGGAGAGGATCCTAACGTAGTGGGAAGCCTGTCCTCTGTGTCTGTTGTCCGGAGAGGGATCCTTAGTGGGAAGCCTGTCCTCTGTGTCCGTTTAGAAATGCAGCGGAGAGGGATCCTAACGTAGTGGGAAGCCTGTCCTCTGTGTCCGTTTAGAAGTGCAGCGGAGAGGATCCTAACGTAGTGGGAAGCCTGTCCTCTGTGTCCGTTTAGAAATGCAGCGGAGAGGATCCTAACGTAGTGGGAAGCCTGTCCTCTGTGTCCGGTTAGAAGTGCAGCGGAGAGGGATCCTAACGTAGTGGGAAGCCTGTCCTCTGTGTCCGGTTAGAAGTGCAGCGGAGAGGGATCCTAACGTAGTGGGAAGCCTGTCCTCTGTGTCCGGTTAGAAGTGCAGCGGAGAGGGATCCTAACGTAGTGGGAAGCCTGTCCTCTGTGTCCGGTTAGAAATGCAGCGGAGAGGATCCTAAGGTAGTGGGAAGCCTGTCCTCTGTGTCCGGGAAGCCTGTCCTCTGTGCAGCGGAGAGGGATCCTAAGGTAGTGGGTGTCCTCTGTGTCCGGTTAGAAATGCAGCGGAGAGGGATCCTAACGTAGTGGGAAGCCTGTCCTCTGTGTCCGGTTAGAAATGCAGCGGAGAGGGAGAGTGGGAAGCCTGTCCTCTGTGTCCGGTTAGAAATGCAGCGGAGAGGGATCCTAACGTAGTGGGAAGCCTGTCCTCTGTGTCCGGTTAGAAGTGCAGCGGAGAGGATCCTAACGTAGTGGGAAGCCTGTCCTCTGTGTCCGTTTAGAAATGCAGCGGAGAGGGATCCTAACGTAGTGGGAAGCCTGTCCTCTGTGTCCGGTTAGAAGTGCAGCGGAGAGGATCCTAACGTAGTGGGAAGCCTGTCCTCTGTGTCCGTTTAGAAGTGCAGCGGAGAGGGATCCTAACGTAGTGGGAAGCCTGTCCTCTGTGTCCGGTTAGAAGTGCAGCGGAGGGATCCTAACGTAGTGGGAAGCCTGTCCTCTGTGTCCGGTTAGAAGTGCAGCGGAGAGGGATCCTAACGTAGTGGGAAGCCTGTCCTCTGTGTCCGTTTAGAAATGCAGCGGAGAGGGATCCTAACGTAGTGGGAAGCCTGTCCTCTGTGTCCGTTTAGAAATGCCTAACGTTAGAAGCCTGTCCTCAGCGTTTAGGAGAGGGATCCTAACGTAGTGGGAAGCCTGTCCTCTGTGTCCGGTTAGAAATGCAGCGGAGAGGATCCTAACGAGTGGAAGCCTGTCCTCTGTGTCCGTTTAGAAATGCAGCGGAGAGGGATCCTAACGTAGTGGGAAGCCTGTCCTCTGTGTCCGTTTAGTGCAGCGGAGAGGGTCCCCTAACGTAGTGGGGAAGCCTGTCCTCTGTGTCCATTTAGAAATGCAGCGGAGAGGATCCTAACGTAGTGGGAAGCCTGTCCTCTGTGTCCGTTTAGTGCAGCGGAGAGGGATCCTAACGTAGTGGGAAGCCTGTCCTCTGTGTCCGGTTAGAAGTGCAGCGGAGAGGGATCCTAACGTAGTGGGAAGCCTGTCCTCTGTGTCCGTTTAGAATGCAGCGGAGAGGGATCCTAACGTAGTGGGAAGCCTGTCCTCTGTGTCCGGTTAGAAGTGCAGCGGAGAGGGATCCTAACGTAGTGGGAAGCCTGTCCTCTGTGTCCGGTTAGAAGTGCAGCGGAGAGGGATCCTAACGTAGTGGGAAGCCTGTCCTCTGTGTCCGGTTAGAATGCAGCGAGAGGGATCCTAACGTAGTGGGAAGCCTGTCCTCTGTGTCCGTTTAGAAGTGCAGCGGAGAGGGATCCTAACGTAGTGGGAAGCCTGTCCTCTGTGTCCGGTTAGAAGTGCAGCGGAGAGGGATCCTAACGTAGTGGGAAGCCTGTCCTCTGTGTCCGGTTAGAAGTGCAGCGGAGAGGGATCCTAACGTAGTGGGAAGCCTGTCCTCTGTGTGTTTAGAAATGCAGCGGAGAGGATCCTAACGTAGTGGGAAGCCTGTCCTCTGTGTCCAGTTTAGAAATGCAGAGAGGGATCCTAACGTAGTGGGAAGCCTGTCCTCTGTGTCCGTTTAGAAATGCAGCGGAGAGGATCCTAACGTAGTGGGAAGCCTGTCCTCTGTGTCCGGTTAGAAATGCAGCGGAGAGGGATCCTAACGTAGTGGGAAGCCTGTCCTCTGTGTCCGTTTAGAAATGCAGCGGAGAGGGATCCTAACGTAGTGGGAAGCCTGTCCTCTGTGTCCGTTTAGAAATGCAGCGGAGAGGGATCCTAACGTAGTGGGAAGCCTGTCCTCTGTGTCCATTTAGAAATGCAGCGGAGAGGGATCCTAACGTAGTGGGAAGCCTGTCCTCTGTGTCCGTTTAGAAGTGCAGCGGAGAGGATCCTAACGTAGTGGGAAGCCTGTCCTCTGTGTCCGTTTAGAATGCAGCGGAGAGGGATCCTAACGTAGTGGGAAGCCTGTCCTCTGTGTCCGTTAGAAATGCAGCGGAGAGGGATCCTAACGTAGTGGGAAGCCTGTCCTCTGTGTCCGGTTAGAAATGCAGCGGAGAGGGATCCTAACGTAGTGGGAAGCCTGTCCTCTGTGTCCGGTTAGAAATGCAGCGGAGAGGGATCCTAACGTAGTGGGAAGCCTGTCCTCTGTGTCCGTTTAGAAATGCAGCGGAGAGGATCCTAACGTAGTGGGAAGCCTGTCCTCTGTGTCCGTTTAGAAATGCAGAGGAGAGGGATCCTAACGTAGTGGGAAGCCTGTCCTCTGTGTCCGTTAGAAATGCAGCGGAGAGGGATCCTAACGTAGTGGGAAGCCTGTCCTCTGTGTCCGTTAGAAATGCAGCGGAGAGGGATCCTAACGTAGTGGGAAGCCTGTCCTCTGTGTCCGGTTAGAAATGCAGCGGAGAGGGATCCTAACGTAGTGGGAAGCCTGTCCTCTGTGTCCGGTTAGAAATGCAGCGGAGAGGATCCTAACGTAGTGGGAAGCCTGTCCTCTGTGTCCGGTTAGAAGTGCAGCGGAGAGGGATCCTAACGTAGTGGGAAGCCTGTCCTCTGTGTCCGTTAGAAGTGCAGCGGAGAGGGATCCTAACGTAGTGGGAAGCCTGTCCTCTGTGTCCGGTTAGAAGTGCAGCGGAGAGGGATCCTAACGTAGTGGGAAGCCTGTCCTCTGTGTCCGGTTAGAAGTGCAGCGGAGAGGGATCCTAACGTAGTGGGAAGCCTGTCCTCTGTGTCCGGTTAGAAGTGCAGCGGAGAGGGATCCTAACGTAGTGGGAAGCCTGTCCTCTGTGTCCGGTTAGAAGTGCAGCGGAGAGGGATCCTAACGTAGTGGGAAGCCTGTCCTCTGTGTCCGGTTAGAAATGCAGCGGAGAGGGATCCTAACGTAGTGGGAAGCCTGTCCTCTGTGTCCGTTTAGAAATGCAGAGGAGAGGGATCCTAACGTAGTGGGAAGCCTGTCCTCTGTGTCCGTTTAGAAATGCAGCGGAGAGGGATCCTAACGAGTGGGAAGCCTGTCCTCTGTGTCCGGTTAGAAATGCAGCGGAGAGGGATCCTAACGAGTGGGAAGCCTGTCCTCTGTGTCCGTTTAGAAATGCAGCGGAGAGGGATCCTAACGTAGTGGGAAGCCTGTCCTCTGTGTCCGTTTAGAAGTGCAGCGGAGAGGATCCTAACGTAGTGGGAAGCCTGTCCTCTGTGTCCATTTAGAAATGCAGCGGAGAGGGATCCTAACGTAGTGGGAAGCCTGTCCTCTGTGTCCGTTTAGAAGTGCAGCGGAGAGGATCCTAACGTAGTGGGAAGCCTGTCCTCTGTGTCCGGTTAGAAGTGCAGCGGAGAGGGATCCTAACGTAGTGGGAAGCCTGTCCTCTGTGTCCGTTTAGAAGTGCAGCGGAGAGGGATCCTAACGTAGTGGGAAGCCTGTCCTCTGTGTCCGGTTAGAAGTGCAGCGGAGAGGATCCTAACGAGTGGGAAGCCTGTCCTCTGTGTCCGTTTAGAAATGCAGCGGAGAGGGATCCTAACGTAGTGGGAAGCCTGTCCTCTGTGTCCGGTTAGAAGTGCAGCGGAGAGGGATCCTAACGTAGTGGGAAGCCTGTCCTCTGTGTCCGTTTAGAAATGCAGTGGAGAGGGATCCTAACGTAGTGGGAAGCCTGTCCTCTGTGTCCGGTTAGAAGTGCAGCGGAGAGGGATCCTAACGTAGTGGGAAGCCTGTCCTCTGTGTCCGGTTAGAAGTGCAGCGGAGAGGGATCCTAACGTAGTGGGAAGCCTGTCCTCTGTGTCCGTTTAGAAATGCAGCGGAGAGGGATCCTAACGTAGTGGGAAGCCTGTCCTCTGTGTCCGGTTAGAAGTGCAGCGGAGAGGATCCTAACGTAGTGGGAAGCCTGTCCTCTGTGTCCGGTTAGAAATGCAGCGGAGAGGATCCTAACGTAGTGGGAAGCCTGTCCTCTGTGTCCGGTTAGAAATGCAGCGGAGAGGGATCCTAACGTAGTGGGAAGCCTGTCCTCTGTGTCCGGTTAGAAATGCAGCGGAGAGGGATCCTAACGTAGTGGGAAGCCTGTCCTCTGTGTCCGGTTAGAAATGCAGCGGAGAGGGATCCTAACGTAGTGGGAAGCCTGTCCTCTGTGTCCGGTTAGAAGTGCAGCGGAGAGGGATCCTAACGTAGTGGGAAGCCTGTCCTCTGTGTCCGGTTAGAAGTGCAGCGGAGAGGGATCCTAACGTAGTGGGAAGCCTGTCCTCTGTGTCCGTTTAGAAGTGCAGCGGAGAGGGATCCTAACGTAGTGGGAAGCCTGTCCTCTGTGTCCGGTTAGAAAGTGCAGCGGAGCGGGATCCTAACGTAGTGGGAAGCCTGTCCTCTGTGTCCGGTTAGAAGTGCAGCGGAGAGGGATCCTAACGTAGTGGGAAGCCTGTCCTCTGTGTCCGTTAGAAATGCAGCGGAGAGGATCCTAACGTAGTGGGAAGCCTGTCCTCTGTGTCCGGTTAGAAATGCAGAGGAGAGGGATCCTAACGTAGTGGGAAGCCTGTCCTCTGTGTCCGTTTAGAAATGCAGCGGAGAGGGATCCTAACGTAGTGGGAAGCCTGTCCTCTGTGTCCGTTTAGAAGTGCAGCGGAGAGGATCCTAACGTAGTGGGAAGCCTGTCCTCTGTGTCCGGTTAGAAGTGCAGCGGAGAGGGATCCTAACGTAGTGGGAAGCCTGTCCTCTGTGTCCGTTTAGAAGTGCAGCGGAGAGGATCCTAACGTAGTGGGAAGCCTGTCCTCTGTGTCCGTTTGGAAATGCAGTGGAGAGGATCCTAACGTAGTGGGAAGCCTGTCCTCTGTGTCCGGTTAGAAGTGCAGCGGAGAGGGATCCTAACGTAGTGGGAAGCCTGTCCTCTGTGTCCGGTTAGAAGTGCAGCGGAGAGGGATCCTAACGTAGTGGGAAGCCTGTCCTCTGTGTCCGGTTAGAAGTGCAGCGGAGAGGGATCCTAACGTAGTGGGAAGCCTGTCCTCTGTGTCCGTTTAGAAATGCAGCGGAGAGGGATCCTAACGTAGTGGGAAGCCTGTCCTCTGTGTCCGGTTAGAAGTGCAGCGGAGAGGGATCCTAAGGTAGTGGGAAGCCTGTCCTCTGTGTCCGGTTAGAAATGCAGCGGAGAGGGATCCTAACGTAGTGGGAAGCCTGTCCTCTGTGTCCGGTTAGAAATGCAGCGGAGAGGGATCCTAACGTAGTGGGAAGCCTGTCCTCTGTGTCCGTTTAGAAGTGCAGCGGAGAGGGATCCTAACGTAGTGGGAAGCCTGTCCTCTGTGTCCGGTTAGAAATGCAGCGGAGAGGGATCCTAACGTAGTGGGAAGCCTGTCCTCTGTGTCCGGTTAGAAATGCAGCGGAGAGGGATCCTAACATTGGTGGGAAGCCTGTCCTCTGTGTCCGTTTAGAAATGCAGTGGAGAGGATCCTAACGTAGTGGGAAGCCTGTCCTCTGTGTCCGTTTAGAAATGCAGCGGAGAGGGATCCTAACGTAGTGGGAAGCCTGTCCTCTGTGTCCGGTTAGAAGTGCAGCGGAGAGGGATCCTAACGTAGTGGGAAGCCTGTCCTCTGTGTCCGTTTAGAAATGCAGCGGAGAGGGAGAGTGGGAAGCCTGTCCTCTGTGTCCGGTTAGAAATGCAGCGGAGAGGGATCCTAACGTAGTGGGAAGCCTGTCCTCTGTGTCCGTTAGAAGTGCAGCGGAGAGGGATCCTAACGTAGTGGGAAGCCTGTCCTCTGTGTCCGTTAGAAGTGCAGCGGAGAGGATCCTAACGTAGTGGGAAGCCTGTCCTCTGTGTCCGGTCAGAAGTGCAGCGGAGAGGGATCCTAACGTAGTGGGAAGCCTGTCCTCTGTGTCCGTTTAGAAGTGCAGCGGAGAGGGATCCTAACGTAGTGGGAAGCCTGTCCTCTGTGTCCGGTTAGAAGTGCAGCGGAGAGGGATCCTAACGTAGTGGGAAGCCTGTCCTCTGTGTCCGTTTAGAAGTGCAGCGGAGAGGGATCCTAACGTAGTGGGAAGCCTGTCCTCTGTGTCCGGTTAGAAGTGCAGCGGAGAGGGAACCTAACGTAGTGGGAAGCCTGTCCTCTGTGTCCGTTTAGAAGTGCAGCGGAGAGGGATCCTAACGTAGTGGGAAGCCTGTCCTCTGTGTCCGGTTAGAAGTGCAGCGGAGAGGATCCTAACGTAGTGGGAAGCCTGTCCTCTGTGTCCGGTTAGAAGTGCAGCGGAGAGGGATCCTAACGTAGTGGGAAGCCTGTCCTCTGTGTCCGTTTAGAAGTGCAGCGGAGAGGGATCCTAACGTAGTGGGAAGCCTGTCCTCTGTGTCCATTTAGAAATGCAGCGGAGAGGGATCCTAACGTAGTGGGAAGCCTGTCCTCTGTGTCCGTTTAGAAGTGCAGCGGAGAGGGATCCTAAGGTAGTGGGAAGCCTGTCCTCTGTGTCCGGTTAGAAGTGCAGCGGAGAGGGATCCTAACGTAGTGGGAAGCCTGTCCTCTGTGTCCGTTTAGAAGTGCAGCGGAGAGGGATCCTAACGTAGTGGGAAGCCTGTCCTCTGTGTCCGTTTAGAAGTGCAGCGGAGAGGGATCCTAACGTAGTGGGAAGCCTGTCCTCTGTGTCCGGTTAGAAGTGCAGCGGAGAGGGATCCTAACGTAGTGGGAAGCCTGTCCTCTGTGTCCGGTTAGAAGTGCAGCGGAGAGGGATCCTAACGTAGTGGGAAGCCTGTCCTCTGTGTCCGTTTAGAAATGCAGCGGAGAGGATCCTAACGTAGTGGGAAGCCTGTCCTCTGTGTCCGTTTAGAAATGCAGAGGAGAGGATCCTAACGTAGTGGGAAGCCTGTCCTCTGTGTCCGTTTAGAAATGCAGCGGAGAGGGATCCTAACGTAGTGGGAAGCCTGTCCTCTGTGTCCGGTTAGAAATGCAGCGGAGAGGGATCCTAACGTAGTGGGAAGCCTGTCCTCTGTGTCCGTTTAGAAATGCAGCGGAGAGGATCCTAACGTAGTGGGAAGCCTGTCCTCTGTGTCCGTTTAGAAGTGCAGCGGAGAGGGATCCTAACGTAGTGGGAAGCCTGTCCTCTGTGTCCATTTAGAAATGCAGCGGAGAGGATCCTAACGTAGTGGGAAGCCTGTCCTCTGTGTCCGTTTAGAAGTGCAGCGGAGAGGATCCTAACGTAGTGGGAAGCCTGTCCTCTGTGTCCGGTTAGAAGTGCAGCGGAGAGGATCCTAACGTAGTGGGAAGCCTGTCCTCTGTGTCCGTTTAGAAATGCAGCGGAGAGGGATCCTAACGTAGTGGGAAGCCTGTCCTCTGTGTCCGGTTAGAAGTGCAGCGGAGAGGGATCCTAAGGTAGTGGGAAGCCTGTCCTCTGTGTCCGGTTAGAAATGCAGCGGAGAGGGATCCTAAGGTAGTGGGAAGCCTGTCCTCTGTGTCCGGTTAGAAATGCAGCGGAGAGGGATCCTAACGTAGTGGGAAGCCTGTCCTCTGTGTCCGTTTAGAAGTGCAGCGGAGAGGATCCTAACGTAGTGGGAAGCCTGTCCTCTGTGTCCCGGTTAGAAATGCAGAGGAGAGGGATCCTAACGTAGTGGGAAGCCTGTCCTCTGTGTCCGGTTAGAAGTGCAGCGGAGAGGATCCTAACGAGTGGGAAGCCTGTCCTCTGTGTCCGGTTAGAAATGCAGCGGAGAGGGATCCTAACGTAGTGGGAAGCCTGTCCTCTGTGTCCGGTTAGAAATGCAGCGGAGAGGGATCCTAACGTAGTGGGAAGCCTGTCCTCTGTGTCCGGTTAGAAATGCAGCGGAGAGGGATCCTAACGTAGTGGGAAGCCTGTCCTCTGTGTCCGGTTAGAAGTGCAGCGGAGAGGGATCCTAACGTAGTGGGAAGCCTGTCCTCTGTGTCCGTTTAGAAGTGCAGCGGAGAGGGATCCTAACGTAGTGGGAAGCCTGTCCTCTGTGTCCGGTTAGAAGTGCAGCGGAGAGGGATCCTAACGTAGTGGGAAGCCTGTCCTCTGTGTCCGTTTAGAAGTGCAGCGGAGAGGATCCTAACGTAGTGGGAAGCCTGTCCTCTGTGTCCGGTTAGAAGTGCAGCGGAGAGGGATCCTAACGTAGTGGGAAGCCTGTCCTCTGTGTCCGGTTAGAAGTGCAGCGGAGAGGATCCTAACGTAGTGGGAAGCCTGTCCTCTGTGTCCGTTTAGAAATGCAGCGGAGAGGGATCTAACGTAGTGGGAAGCCTGTCCTCTGTGTCCGTTTAGAAATGCAGAGGAGAGGGATCCTAACGTAGTGGGAAGCCTGTCCTCTGTGTCCGTTTAGAAGTGCAGCGGAGAGGATCCTAACGTAGTGGGAAGCCTGTCCTCTGTGTCCGGTTAGAAGTGCAGCGGAGAGGGATCCTTACGTAGTGGGAAGCCTGTCCTCTGTGTCCGGTCAGAAGTGCAGCGGAGAGGATCCTAACGTAGTGGGAAGCCTGTCCTCTGTGTCCGTTTAGAAGTGCAGCGGAGAGGGATCCTAACGTAGTGGGAAGCCTGTCCTCTGTGTCCGGTTAGAAGTGCAGCGGAGAGGATCCTAACGTAGTGGGAAGCCTGTCCTCTGTGTCCGTTTAGAAGTGCAGCGGAGAGGGATCCTAACGTAGTGGGAAGCCTGTCCTCTGTGTCCGGTTAGAAGTGCAGCGGAGAGGGAACCTAACGTAGTGGGAAGCCTGTCCTCTGTGTCCGTTTAGAAGTGCAGCGGAGAGGGATCCTAACGTAGTGGGAAGCCTGTCCTCTGTGTCCGTTAGAAGTGCAGCGGAGAGGATCCTAACGTAGTGGGAAGCCTGTCCTCTGTGTCCGGTTAAGTGCAGCGGAGAGGATCCTAACGAGTGGGAAGCCTGTCCTCTGTGTCCGTTTAGAAGTGCAGCGGAGAGGGATCCTAACGTAGTGGGAAGCCTGTCCTCTGTGTCCATTTAGAAATGCAGCGGAGAGGGATCCTAACGTAGTGGGGAAGCCTGTCCTCTGTGTCCGTTTAGAAGTGCAGCGGAGAGGGATCCTAAGGTAGTGGGAAGCCTGTCCTCTGTGTCCGGTTAGAAGTGCAGCGGAGAGGATCCTAACGTAGTGGGAAGCCTGTCCTCTGTGTCCGTTTAGAAGTGCAGCGGAGAGGATCCTAACGTAGTGGGAAGCCTGTCCTCTGTGTCCGTTTAGAAGTGCAGCGGAGAGGGATCCTAACGTAGTGGGAAGCCTGTCCTCTGTGTCCGGTTAGAAGTGCAGCGGAGAGGGATCCTAACGTAGTGGGAAGCCTGTCCTCTGTGTCCGGTTAGAAGTGCAGCGGAGAGGGATCCTAACGTAGTGGGAAGCCTGTCCTCTGTGTCCGTTTAGAAATGCAGCGGAGAGGGATCCTAACGTAGTGGGAAGCCTGTCCTCTGTGTCCGTTTAGAAATGCAGAGGAGAGGGATCCTAACGTAGTGGGAAGCCTGTCCTCTGTGTCCGTTTAGAAATGCAGCGGAGAGGGATCCTAACGTAGTGGGAAGCCTGTCCTCTGTGTCCGGTTAGAAATGCAGCGGAGAGGGATCCTAACGTAGTGGGAAGCCTGTCCTCTGTGTCCGTTTAGAAATGCAGCGGAGAGGGATCCTAACGTAGTGGGAAGCCTGTCCTCTGTGTCCGTTTAGAAGTGCAGCGGAGAGGGATCCTAACGTAGTGGGAAGCCTGTCCTCTGTGTCCATTTAGAAATGCAGCGGAGAGGGATCCTAACGTAGTGGGAAGCCTGTCCTCTGTGTCCGTTTAGAAGTGCAGCGGAGAGGGATCCTAACGTAGTGGGAAGCCTGTCCTCTGTGTCCGGTTAGAAGTGCAGCGGAGAGGGATCCTAACGTAGTGGGAAGCCTGTCCTCTGTGTCCGTTTAGAAATGCAGCGGAGAGGGATCCTAACGTAGTGGGAAGCCTGTCCTCTGTGTCCGGTTAGAAGTGCAGCGGAGAGGGATCCTAAGGTAGTGGGAAGCCTGTCCTCTGTGTCCGGTTAGAAATGCAGCGGAGAGGGATCCTAAGGTAGTGGGAAGCCTGTCCTCTGTGTCCGGTTAGAAATGCAGCGGAGAGGGATCCTAACGTAGTGGGAAGCCTGTCCTCTGTGTCCGTTTAGAAGTGCAGCGGAGAGGGATCCTAACGTAGTGGGAAGCCTGTCCTCTGTGTCCGGTTAGAAATGCAGAGGAGAGGGATCCTAACGTAGTGGGAAGCCTGTCCTCTGTGTCCGGTTAGAAGTGCAGCGGAGAGGGATCCTAACGTAGTGGGAAGCCTGTCCTCTGTGTCCGGTTAGAAATGCAGCGGAGAGGGATCCTAACGTAGTGGGAAGCCTGTCCTCTGTGTCCGGTTAGAAATGCAGCGGAGAGGATCCTAACGTAGTGGGAAGCCTGTCCTCTGTGTCCGGTTAGAAATGCAGCGGAGAGGGATCCTAACGTAGTGGGAAGCCTGTCCTCTGTGTCCGGTTAGAAGTGCAGCGGAGAGGGATCCTAACGTAGTGGGAAGCCTGTCCTCTGTGTCCGTTTAGAAGTGCAGCGGAGAGGGATCCTAACGTAGTGGGAAGCCTGTCCTCTGTGTCCGGTTAGAAGTGCAGCGGAGAGGGATCCTAACGTAGTGGGAAGCCTGTCCTCTGTGTCCGTTTAGAAGTGCAGCGGAGAGGGATCCTAACGTAGTGGGAAGCCTGTCCTCTGTGTCCGGTTAGAAGTGCAGCGGAGAGGGATCCTAACGTAGTGGGAAGCCTGTCCTCTGTGTCCGGTTAGAAGTGCAGCGGAGAGGGATCCTAACGTAGTGGGAAGCCTGTCCTCTGTGTCCGGTTAGAAATGCAGCGGAGAGGGATCCTAACGTAGTGGGAAGCCTGTCCTCTGTGTCCGTTTAGAAATGCAGAGGAGAGGGATCCTAACGTAGTGGGAAGCCTGTCCTCTGTGTCCGTTTAGAAATGCAGCGGAGAGGGATCCTAACGTAGTGGGAAGCCTGTCCTCTGTGTCCGGTTAGAAATGCAGCGGAGAGGATCCTAACGTAGTGGGAAGCCTGTCCTCTGTGTCCGTTTAGAAATGCAGCGGAGAGGGATCCTAACGTAGTGGGAAGCCTGTCCTCTGTGTCCGTTTAGAAAGTGCAGCGGAGAGGATCCTAACGTAGTGGGAAGCCTGTCCTCTGTGTCCATTTAGAAATGCAGCGGAGAGGGATCCTAACGTAGTGGGAAGCCTGTCCTCTGTGTCCGTTTAGAAGTGCAGCGGAGAGGATCCTAACGTAGTGGGAAGCCTGTCCTCTGTGTCCGGTTAAGTGCAGCGGAGAGGGATCCTAACGTAGTGGGAAGCCTGTCCTCTGTGTCCGTTTAGAAGTGCAGCGGAGAGGGATCCTAACGTAGTGGGAAGCCTGTCCTCTGTGTCCGGTTAGAAGTGCAGCGGAGAGGGATCCTAACGAGTGGGAAGCCTGTCCTCTGTGTCCGTTTAGAAATGCAGCGGAGAGGGATCCTAACGTAGTGGGAAGCCTGTCCTCTGTGTCCGTTTAGAAGTGCAGCGGAGAGGGATCCTAACGTAGTGGGAAGCCTGTCCTCTGTGTCCGTTTAGAAATGCAGGAGAGGGATCCTAACGTAGTGGGAAGCCTGTCCTCTGTGTCCGGTTAGAAGTGCAGCGGAGAGGATCCTAACGTAGTGGGAAGCCTGTCCTCTGTGTCCGGTTAGAAGTGCAGCGGAGAGGGATCCTAACGAGTGGGAAGCCTGTCCTCTGTGTCCGTTTAGAAATGCAGCGGAGAGGGATCCTAACGTAGTGGGAAGCCTGTCCTCTGTGTCCGGTTAGAAGTGCAGCGGAGAGGATCCTAAGGTAGTGGGAAGCCTGTCCTCTGTGTCCGGTTAGAAATGCAGCGGAGAGGGATCCTAACGTAGTGGGAAGCCTGTCCTCTGTGTCCGGTTAGAAATGCAGCGGAGAGGGATCCTAACGTAGTGGGAAGCCTGTCCTCTGTGTCCGGTTAGAAATGCAGCGGAGAGGGATCCTAACGTAGTGGGAAGCCTGTCCTCTGTGTCCGGTTAGAAATGCAGCGGAGAGGGATCCTAACGTAGTGGGAAGCCTGTCCTCTGTGTCCGGTTAGAAGTGCAGCGGAGAGGGATCCTAACGTAGTGGGAAGCCTGTCCTCTGTGTCCGGTTAGAAGTGCAGCGGAGAGGATCCTAACGTAGTGGGAAGCCTGTCCTCTGTGTCCGTTTAGAAGTGCAGCGGAGAGGGATCCTAACGAGTGGGAAGCCTGTCCTCTGTGTCCGGTTAGTGCAGCGGAGAGGGATCCTAACGTAGTGGGAAGCCTGTCCTCTGTGTCCGGTTAGAAGTGCAGCGGAGAGGGATCCTAACGTAGTGGGAAGCCTGTCCTCTGTGTCCGTTTAGAAATGCAGCGGAGAGGGATCCTAACGTAGTGGGAAGCCTGTCCTCTGTGTCCGTTTAGAAATGCAGAGGAGAGGGATCCTAACGTAGTGGGAAGCCTGTCCTCTGTGTCCGTTTAGAAATGCAGCGGAGAGGGATCCTAACGTAGTGGGAAGCCTGTCCTCTGTGTCCGTTTAGAAGTGCAGCGGAGAGGGATCCTAACGTAGTGGGAAGCCTGTCCTCTGTGTCCGGTTAGAAGTGCAGCGGAGAGGGATCCTAACGTAGTGGGAAGCCTGTCCTCTGTGTCCGTTTAGAAGTGCAGCGGAGAGGGATCCTAACGTAGTGGGAAGCCTGTCCTCTGTGTCCGGTTAGAAGTGCAGCGGAGAGGGATCCTAACGTAGTGGGAAGCCTGTCCTCTGTGTCCGTTTAGAAATGCAGCGGAGAGGGATCCTAACGTAGTGGGAAGCCTGTCCTCTGTGTCCGTTTAGAAGTGCAGCGGAGAGGGATCCTAACGTAGTGGGAAGCCTGTCCTCTGTGTCCGTTTGGAAATGCAGTGGAGAGGGATCCTAACGTAGTGGGAAGCCTGTCCTCTGTGTCCGGTTAGAAGTGCAGCGGAGAGGGATCCTAACGTAGTGGGAAGCCTGTCCTCTGTGTCCGGTTAGAAGTGCAGCGGAGAGGATCCTAACGTAGTGGGAAGCCTGTCCTCTGTGTCCGGTTAGAAGTGCAGCGGAGAGGGATCCTAACGTAGTGGGAAGCCTGTCCTCTGTGTCCGTTTAGAAATGCAGCGGAGAGGGATCCTAACGAGTGGGAAGCCTGTCCTCTGTGTCCGGTTAGAAGTGCAGCGGAGAGGATCCTAAGGTAGTGGGAAGCCTGTCCTCTGTGTCCGGTTAGAAATGCAGCGGAGAGGGATCCTAACGTAGTGGGAAGCCTGTCCTCTGTGTCCGTTAGAAATGCAGCGGAGAGGATCCTAACGTAGTGGGGAAGCCTGTCCTCTGTGTCCGTTTAGAAGTGCAGCGGAGAGGGATCCTAACGTAGTGGGAAGCCTGTCCTCTGTGTCCGGTTAGAAATGCAGCGGAGAGGATCCTAACGTAGTGGGAAGCCTGTCCTCTGTGTCCGGTTAGAAATGCAGCGGAGAGGATCCTAACGTAGTGGGAAGCCTGTCCTCTGTGTCCGTTTAGAAATGCAGCGGAGAGGATCCTAACGTAGTGGGAAGCCTGTCCTCTGTGTCCGTTAGAAATGCAGCGGAGAGGGATCCTAACGTAGTGGGAAGCCTGTCCTCTGTGTCCGGTTAGAAGTGCAGCGGAGAGGGATCCTAGAAAAGCGTAGTGGGAAGCCTGTCCTCTGTGTCCGGTTAGAAATGCAGCGGAGAGGATCCTAACGTAGTGGGAAGCCTGTCCTCTGTGTCCGTTTAGAAGTGCAGCGGAGAGGGATCCTAACGTAGTGGGAAGCCTGTCCTCTGTGTCCGGTTAGAAGTGCAGCGGAGAGGGATCCTAACGTAGTGGGAAGCCTGTCCTCTGTGTCCGGTCAGAAGTGCAGCGGAGAGGATCCTAACGTAGTGGGAAGCCTGTCCTCTGTGTCCCGTTTAGAAGTGCAGCGGAGAGGGATCCTAACGTAGTGGGAAGCCTGTCCTCTGTGTCCGTTTAGAAGTGCAGCGGAGAGGATCCTAACGTAGTGGGAAGCCTGTCCTCTGTGTCCGTTTAGAAGTGCAGCGGAGAGGATCCTAACGTAGTGGGAAGCCTGTCCTCTGTGTCCGTTTAGAAGTGCAGCGGAGAGGGAACCTAACGTAGTGGGAAGCCTGTCCTCTGTGTCCGTTTAGAAGTGCAGCGGAGAGGGATCCTAACGTAGTGGGAAGCCTGTCCTCTGTGTCCGGTTAGAAGTGCAGCGGAGAGGGATCCTAACGAGTGGGAAGCCTGTCCTCTGTGTCCGGTTAGAAGTGCAGCGGAGAGGATCCTAACGTAGTGGGAAGCCTGTCCTCTGTGTCCGTTTAGAAATGCAGCGGAGAGGATCCTAACGTAGTGGGAAGCCTGTCCTCTGTGTCCATTTAGAAATGCAGCGGAGAGGGATCCTAACGTAGTGGGAAGCCTGTCCTCTGTGTCCGTTTAGAAGTGCAGCGGAGAGGGATCCTAACGTAGTGGGAAGCCTGTCCTCTGTGTCCGGTTAGAAGTGCAGCGGAGAGGGATCCTAACGTAGTGGGAAGCCTGTCCTCTGTGTCCGTTTAGAAGTGCAGCGGAGAGGGATCCTAACGTAGTGGGAAGCCTGTCCTCTGTGTCCGGTTAGAAGTGCAGCGGAGAGGGATCCTAACGTAGTGGGAAGCCTGTCCTCTGTGTCCGTTTAGAAATGCAGCGGAGAGGGATCCTAACGTAGTGGGAAGCCTGTCCTCTGTGTCCGGTTAGAAGTGCAGCGGAGAGGATCCTAACGTAGTGGGAAGCCTGTCCTCTGTGTCCGGTTAGAAGTGCAGCGGAGAGGATCCTAACGTAGTGGGAAGCCTGTCCTCTGTGTCCGGTTAGAAATGCAGCGGAGAGGATCCTAACGTAGTGGGAAGCCTGTCCTCTGTGTCCGGTTAGAAATGCAGCGGAGAGGATCCTAACGTAGTGGGAAGCCTGTCCTCTGTGTCCGTTTAGAAATGCAGCGGAGAGGGATCCTAACGTAGTGGGAAGCCTGTCCTCTGTGTCCGGTTTAGAAATGCAGCGGAGAGGGATCCTAACGTAGTGGGAAGCCTGTCCTCTGTGTCCGGTTAGAAATGCAGCGGAGAGGATCCTAACGTAGTGGGAAGCCTGTCCTCTGTGTCCGGTTAGAAATGCAGCGAGAGGGATCCTAACGTAGTGGGAAGCCTGTCCTCTGTGTCCGTTTAGAAATGCAGCGGAGAGGGATCCTAACGTAGTGGGAAGCCTGTCCTCTGTGTCCGGTTAGAAATGCAGCGGAGAGGGATCCTAACGTAGTGGAAGCCTGTCCTCTGTGTCCGGAGAGGGATCCTAACGTAGTGGGAAGCCTGTCCTCTGTGTCCGTTTAGAAATGCAGCGGAGAGGGATCCTAACGAGTAGGGAAGCCTGTCCTCTGTGTCCGTTTAGAAGTGCAGCGGAGGGATCCTAACGTAGTGGGAAGCCTGTCCTCTGTGTCCGGTTAGAAGTGCAGCGGAGAGGGATCCTTACGAGGGAATCCGGTCAAGTGCAGCGGAGAGGGATCCTAACGTGGGAAGCCTGTCCTCTGTGTCCGTTTAGAAGTGCAGCGGAGAGGGATCCTAACGTAGTGGGAAGCCTGTCCTCTGTGTCCGGTTAGAAGTGCAGCGGAGAGGATCCTAACGTAGTGGGAAGCCTGTCCTCTGTGTCCGTTTAGAAGTGCAGCGGAGAGGGATCCTAACGTAGTGGGAAGCCTGTCCTCTGTGTCCGGTTAGAAGTGCAGCGGAGAGGGAACCTAACGTAGTGGGAAGCCTGTCCTCTGTGTCCGTTTAGAAGTGCAGCGGAGAGGATCCTAACGAGTGGGAAGCCTGTCCTCTGTGTCCGGTTAGTGCAGCGGAGAGGATCCTAACGTAGTGGGAAGCCTGTCCTCTGTGTCCGGTTAGAAGTGCAGCGGAGAGGATCCTAACGTAGTGGGAAGCCTGTCCTCTGTGTCCGTTTAGAAGTGCAGCGGAGAGGATCTAACGTAGTGGGAAGCCTGTCCTCTGTGTCCATTTAGAAATGCAGCGGAGAGGGATCCTAACGTAGTGGGAAGCCTGTCCTCTGTGTCCGTTTAGAAGTGCAGCGGAGAGGATCCTAAGGTAGTGGGAAGCCTGTCCTCTGTGTCCGGTTAGAAGTGCAGCGGAGAGGATCCTAACGTAGTGGAAGCCTGTCCTCTGTGTCCGTTTAGAAGTGCAGCGGAGAGGGATCCTAACGTAGTGGGAAGCCTGTCCTCTGTGTCCGGTTAGAAGTGCAGCGGAGAGGATCCTAACGTAGTGGGAAGCCTGTCCTCTGTGTCCGTTTAGAAATGCAGCGGAGAGGGATCCTAACGTAGTGGGAAGCCTGTCCTCTGTGTCCGTTTAGAAGTGCAGCGGAGAGGGATCCTAACGTAGTGGGAAGCCTGTCCTCTGTGTCCGTTTAGAAATGCAGCGGAGAGGATCCTAACGTAGTGGGAAGCCTGTCCTCTGTGTCCGGTTAGAAGTGCAGCGGAGAGGATCCTAACGTAGTGGGAAGCCTGTCCTCTGTGTCCGGTTAGAAGTGCAGCGGAGAGGATCCTAACGTAGTGGGAAGCCTGTCCTCTGTGTCCGGTTAGAAGTGCAGCGGAGAGGGATCCTAACGTAGTGGGAAGCCTGTCCTCTGTGTCCCGTTTAGAAGTGCAGCGGAGAGGGATCCTAACGTAGTGGGAAGCCTGTCCTCTGTGTCCGGTTAGAAATGCAGCGGAGAGGGATCCTAACGTAGTGGGAAGCCTGTCCTCTGTGTCCGGTTAGAAATGCAGCGGAGAGGGATCTAACGTAGTGGGAAGCCTGTCCTCTGTGTCCGGTTAGAAGTGCAGCGGAGAGGGATCCTAACGTAGTGGGAAGCCTGTCCTCTGTGTCCGTTTAGAAGTGCAGCGGAGAGGGATCCTAACGTAGTGGGAAGCCTGTCCTCTGTGTCCGGTTAGAAGTGCAGCGGAGAGGGAACCTAACGTAGTGGGAAGCCTGTCCTCTGTGTCCGTTTAGAAGTGCAGCGGAGAGGATCCTAACGTAGTGGGAAGCCTGTCCTCTGTGTCCGGTTAGAAGTGCAGCGGAGAGGGATCCTAACGTAGTGGGAAGCCTGTCCTCTGTGTCCGGTTAGAAGTGCAGCGGAGAGGGATCCTAACGTAGTGGGAAGCCTGTCCTCTGTGTCCGTTTAGAAGTGCAGCGGGAGAGGGATCCTAACGTAGTGGGAAGCCTGTCCTCTGTGTCCATTTAGAAATGCAGCGGAGAGGGATCCTAACGTAGTGGGAAGCCTGTCCTCTGTGTCCGTTTAGAAGTGCAGCGGAGAGGGATCCTAAGGTAGTGGGAAGCCTGTCCTCTGTGTCCGGTTAGAAGTGCAGCGGAGAGGGATCCTAACGTAGTGGGAAGCCTGTCCTCTGTGTCCGTTTAGAAGTGCAGCGGAGAGGGATCCTAACGTAGTGGGAAGCCTGTCCTCTGTGTCCGGTTAGAAGTGCAGCGGAGAGAGGATCCTAACGTAGTGGGAAGCCTGTCCTCTGTGTCCGTTTAGAAATGCAGCGGAGAGGGATCCTAACGTAGTGGGAAGCCTGTCCTCTGTGTCCGTTTAGAAGTGCAGCGGAGAGGGATCCTAACGTAGTGGGAAGCCTGTCCTCTGTGTCCGTTTAGAAATGCAGTGGAGAGGGATCCTAACGTAGTGGGAAGCCTGTCCTCTGTGTCCGGTTAGAAGTGCAGCGGAGAGGGATCCTAACGTAGTGGGAAGCCTGTCCTCTGTGTCCGGTTAGAAGTGCAGCGGAGAGGGATCCTAACGTAGTGGGAAGCCTGTCCTCTGTGTCCGTTTAGAAGTGCAGCGGAGAGGGATCCTAACGTAGTGGGAAGCCTGTCCTCTGTGTCCGTTTAGAAATGCAGCCGGTTAGAAGTGCAGCGGAGAGGGATCCTAACGTAGTGGGAAGCCTGTCCTCTGTGTCCGTTTAGAAATGCAGCGGAGAGGATCCTAACGTAGTGGGAAGCCTGTCCTCTGTGTCCGGTTAGAAGTGCAGCGGAGAGGGATCCTAACGTAGTGGGAAGCCTGTCCTCTGTGTCCGTTTAGAAGTGCAGCGGAGAGGGATCCTAACGTAGTGGGAAGCCTGTCCTCTGTGTCCGGTTAGAAATGCAGCGGAGAGGATCCTAACGTAGTGGGAAGCCTGTCCTCTGTGTCCGGTTAGAAATGCAGCGGAGAGGGATCCTAACGTAGTGGGAAGCCTGTCCTCTGTGTCCGTTTAGAAATGCAGTGGAGAGGGATCCTAACGTAGTGGGAAGCCTGTCCTCTGTGTCCGTTTAGAAATGCAGCGGAGAGGGATCCTAACGTAGTGGGAAGCCTGTCCTCTGTGTCCGGTTAGAAGTGCAGCGGAGAGGGATCCTAACGTAGTGGGAAGCCTGTCCTCTGTGTCCGTTTAGAAATGCAGCGGAGAGGGATCCTAACGTAGTGGGAAGCCTGTCCTCTGTGTCCGGTTAGAAATGCAGCGGAGAGGGATCCTAACGTAGTGGGAAGCCTGTCCTCTGTGTCCGTTTAGAAGTGCAGCGGAGAGGATCCTAACGTAGTGGGAAGCCTGTCCTCTGTGTCCGGTTAGAAGTGCAGCGGAGAGGGATCCTAACGTAGTGGGAAGCCTGTCCTCTGTGTCCGGTTAGAAGTGCAGCGGAGAGGGATCCTAACGTAGTGGGAAGCCTGTCCTCTGTGTCCGTTTAGAAGTGCAGCGGAGAGGGATCCTAACGTAGTGGGAAGCCTGTCCTCTGTGTCCGGTTAGAAGTGCAGCGGAGAGGGATCCTAACGTAGTGGGAAGCCTGTCCTCTGTGTCCGTTTAGAAGTGCAGCGGAGAGGGATCCTAACGTAGTGGGAAGCCTGTCCTCTGTGTCCGGTTAGAAGTGCAGCGGAGAGGGATCCTAACGTAGGGAAGCCTGTCCTCTGTGTCCGTTTAGAAGTGCAGCGGAGAGGGATCCTAACGTAGTGGGAAGCCTGTCCTCTGTGTCCGGTTTGCAGCGGAGAGGGAAATGCAGCCTGTCCTCTGTGTCCGGTTAGAAATGAGCGGAGGGATCCTAACGTAGTGGGAAGCCTGTCCTCTGTGTCCGTTTAGAAATGCAGCGGAGAGGGATCCTAACGTAGTGGGAAGCCTGTCCTCTGTGTCCGGTTAGAAATGCAGCGGAGAGGGATCCTAACGTAGTGGGAAGCCTGTCCTCTGTGTCCGGTTAGAAATGCAGCGGAGAGGATCCTAACGTAGTGGGAAGCCTGTCCTCTGTGTCCGTTTAGAAATGCAGCGGAGAGGGATCCTAACGTAGTGGGAAGCCTGTCCTCTGTGTCCGGTTAGAAATGCAGCGGAGAGGGATCCTAACGTAGTGGGAAGCCTGTCCTCTGTGTCCGTTTAAGTGCAGCGGAGAGGGATCCTAACGTAGTGGGAAGCCTGTCCTCTGTGTCCGGTTAGAAGTGCAGCGGAGAGGGATCCTAACGTAGTGGGAAGCCTGTCCTCTGTGTCCGGTTAGAAGTGCAGCGGAGAGGGATCCTAACGTAGTGGGAAGCCTGTCCTCTGTGTCCGTTTAGAAGTGCAGCGGAGAGGGATCCTAACGTAGTGGGAAGCCTGTCCTCTGTGTCCGGTTAGAAGTGCAGCGGAGAGGATCCTAACGTAGTGGGAAGCCTGTCCTCTGTGTCCGTTTAGAAGTGCAGCGGAGAGGGATCCTAACGTAGTGGGAAGCCTGTCCTCTGTGTCCGGTTAGAAGTGCAGCGGAGAGGGATCCTAACGTAGTGGGAAGCCTGTCCTCTGTGTCCGTTTAGAAGTGCAGCGGAGAGGGATCTAACGTAGTGGGAAGCCTGTCCTCTGTGTCCGGTTAGAAGTGCAGCGGAGAGGGATCCTAACGTAGTGGGAAGCCTGTCCTCTGTGTCCGGTTAGAAGTGCAGCGGAGAGGGATCCTAACGTAGTGGGAAGCCTGTCCTCTGTGTCCGTTTAGAAATGCAGCGGAGAGGGATCCTAACGTAGTGGGAAGCCTGTCCTCTGTGTCCGTTTAGAAATGCAGAGGAGAGGGATCCTAACGTAGTGGGAAGCCTGTCCTCTGTGTCCGTTTAGAAATGCAGCGGAGAGGGATCCTAACGTAGTGGGAAGCCTGTCCTCTGTGTCCGTTTAGAAATGCAGAGGAGAGGGATCCTAACGTAGTTGGAAGCCTGTCCTCTGTGTCCGTTTAGAAATGCAGCGGAGAGGGATCCTAACGTAGTGGGAAGCCTGTCCTCTGTGTCCGGTTAGAAATGCAGCGGAGAGGGATCCTAAGGTAGTGGGAAGCCTGTCCTCTGTGTCCGGTTAGAAATGCAGCGGAGAGGGATCCTAACGTAGTGGAAAGCCTGTCCTCTGTGTCCGGTTAGAAATGCAGCGGAGAGGGATCCTAACGTAGTGGGAAGCCTGTCCTCTGTGTCCGTTTAGAAGTGCAGCGGAGAGGGATCCTAACGTAGTGGGAAGCCTGTCCTCTGTGTCCGGTTAGAAATGCAGCGGAGAGGGATCCTAACGTAGTGGGAAGCCTGTCCTCTGTGTCCGGTTAGAAATGCAGCGGAGAGGGATCCTAACGTAGTGGGAAGCCTGTCCTCTGTGTCCGTTTAGAAATGCAGTGGAGAGGGATCCTAACGTAGTGGGAAGCCTGTCCTCTGTGTCCGTTTAGAAATGCAGCGGAGAGGGATCCTAACGTAGTGGGAAGCCTGTCCTCTGTGTCCGGTTAGAAGTGCAGCGGAGAGGGATCCTAACGTAGTGGGAAGCCTGTCCTCTGTGTCCGTTTAGAAATGCAGCGGAGAGGGATCCTAACGTAGTGGGAAGCCTGTCCTCTGTGTCCGGTTAGAAATGCAGCGGAGAGGGATCCTAACGTAGTGGGAAGCCTGTCCTCTGTGTCCGTTTAGAAGTGCAGCGGAGAGGGATCCTAACGTAGTGGGAAGCCTGTCCTCTGTGTCCGGTTAGAAGTGCAGCGGAGAGGGATCCTTACGTAGTGGGAAGCCTGTCCTCTGTGTCCGGTCAGAAGTGCAGCGGAGAGGGATCCTAACGTAGTGGGAAGCCTGTCCTCTGTGTCCGTTTAGAAGTGCAGCAGAGAGGGATCCTAACGTAGTGGGAAGCCTGTCCTCTGTGTCCGGTTAGAAGTGCAGCGGAGAGGGATCCTAACGTAGTGGGAAGCCTGTCCTCTGTGTCCGTTTAGAAGTGCAGCGGAGAGGGATCCTAACGTAGTGGGAAGCCTGTCCTCTGTGTCCGGTTAGAAGTGCAGCGGAGAGGGACCTAACGTAGTGGGAAGCCTGTCCTCTGTGTCCGTTTAGAAGTGCAGCGGAGAGGGATCCTAACGTAGTGGGAAGCCTGTCCTCTGTGTCCGGTTAGAAGTGCAGCGGAGAGGGATCCTAACGTAGTGGGAAGCCTGTCCTCTGTGTCCAGTTAGAAATGCAGCGGAGAGGGATCCTAACGTAGTGGGAAGCCTGTCCTCTGTGTCCGTTTAGAAATGCAGTGGAGAGGGATCCTAACGTAGTGGGAAGCCTGTCCTCTGTGTCCGTTTAGAAATGCAGCGGAGAGGGATCCTAACGTAGTGGGAAGCCTGTCCTCTGTGTCCGGTCAGAAGTGCAGCGGAGAGGGATCCTAACGTAGTGGGAAGCCTGTCCTCTGTGTCCGTTTAGAAGTGCAGCGGAGAGGATCTAACGTAGTGGGAAGCCTGTCCTCTGTGTCCGGTTAGAAGTGCAGCGGAGAGGGATCCTAACGTAGTGGGAAGCCTGTCCTCTGTGTCCGTTTAGAAAGTGCAGCGGAGAGGGATCCTAACGTAGTGGGAAGCCTGTCCTCTGTGTCCGGTTAGAAGTGCAGCGGAGAGGGACCTAACGTAGTGGGAAGCCTGTCCTCTGTGTCCGTTTAGAAGTGCAGCGGAGAGGATCCTAACGTAGTGGGAAGCCTGTCCTCTGTGTCCGGTTAGAAGTGCAGCGGAGAGGGATCCTAACGTAGTGGGAAGCCTGTCCTCTGTGTCCGGTTAGAAGTGCAGCGGAGAGGGATCCTAACGTAGTGGGAAGCCTGTCCTCTGTGTCCGTTTAGAAATGCAGCGGAGGGATCCTAACGTAGTGGGAAGCCTGTCCTCTGTGTCCGTTTAGAAATGCAGCGGAGAGGATCCTAACGTAGTGGGAAGCCTGTCCTCTGTGTCCGTTTAGAAATGCAGCGGAGAGGGATCCTAACGTAGTGGGAAGCCTGTCCTCTGTGTCCGTTTAGAAATGCAGAGGAGAGGATCCTAACGTAGTTGGAAGCCTGTCCTCTGTGTCCGTTTAGAAATGCAGCGGAGAGGATCTACGAGTGGGAAGCCTGTCCTCTGTGTCCGGTTAGAAATGCAGCGGAGAGGGATCCTAACGTAGTGGGAAGCCTGTCCTCTGTGTCCGTTTAGAAATGCAGCGGAGAGGGATCCTAACGTAGTGGGAAGCCTGTCCTCTGTGTCCATTTAGAAATGCAGCGGAGAGGATCCTAACGTAGTGGGAAGCCTGTCCTCTGTGTCCGTTTAGAAGTGCAGCGGAGAGGGATCCTAACGTAGTGGGAAGCCTGTCCTCTGTGTCCGGTTAGAAGTGCAGCGGAGAGGATCCTAACGTAGTGGGAAGCCTGTCCTCTGTGTCCGTCTAGAAATGCAGCGGAGAGGATCCTAACGTAGTGGGAAGCCTGTCCTCTTGTCCGTTAGAAATGCAGTGGAGAGGGATCCTAACGTAGTGGGAAGCCTGTCCTCTGTGTCCGTTTAGAAATGCATCGGAGAGGGATCCTAACGTAGCGGGAAGCCTGTCCTCTGTGTCCGGTTAGAAATGCAGCGGAGAGGGATCCTAACGTAGTGGGAAGCCTGTCCTCTGTGTCCGGTTAGAAGTGCAGCGGAGAGGGATCCTAACGTAGTGGGAAGCCTGTCCTCTGTGTCCGGTTAGAAGTGCAGCGGAGAGGGATCCTAACGTAGTGGGAAGCCTGTCCTCTGTGTCCGGTTAGAAATGCAGCGGAGAGGGATCCTAACGTAGTGGGAAGCCTGTCCTCTGTGTCCGTTTAGAAATGCAGTGGAGAGGATCCTAACGTAGTGGGAAGCCTGTCCTCTGTGTCCGTTTAGAAATGCAGCGGAGAGGGATCCTAACGCAGTGGGAAGCCTGTCCTCTGTGTCCGGTTAGAAGTGCAGCGGAGAGGGATCCTAACGTAGTGGGAAGCCTGTCCTCTGTGTCCGTTTAGAAATGCAGCGGAGAGGGATCCTAACGTAGTGGGAAGCCTGTCCTCTGTGTCCGTCTAGAAATGCAGCGGAGAGGGATCCTAACGTAGTGGGAAGCCTGTCCTCTTTGTCCGTTTAGAAATGCAGTGGAGAGGGATCCTAACGTAGTGGGAAGCCTGTCCTCTGTGTCCGTTTAGAAATGCATCGGAGAGGGATCCTAACGTAGCGGGAAGCCTGTCCTCTGTGTCCGGTTAGAAATGCAGCGGAGAGGGATCCTAACGTAGTGGGAAGCCTGTCCTCTGTGTCCGGTTAGAAGTGCAGCGGAGAGGGATCCTAACGTAGTGGGAAGCCTGTCCTCTGTGTCCGGTTAAGTGCAGCGGAGAGGGATCCTAACGTAGTGGGAAGCCTGTCCTCTGTGTCCGGTTAGAAATGCAGCGGAGAGGGATCCTAACGTAGTGGGAAGCCTGTCCTCTGTGTCCGTTTAGAAATGCAGTGGAGAGGGATCCTAACGTAGTGGGAAGCCTGTCCTCTGTGTCCGTTTAGAAATGCAGCGGAGAGGGATCCTAACGTAGTGGGAAGCCTGTCCTCTGTGTCCGGTTAGAAGTGCAGCGGAGAGGGATCCTAACGTAGTGGGAAGCCTGTCCTCTGTGTCCGTTTAGAAATGCAGCGGAGAGGGATCCTAACGTAGTGGGAAGCCTGTCCTCTGTGTCCGGTTAGAAATGCAGCGGAGAGGATCCTAACGTAGTGGGAAGCCTGTCCTCTGTGTCCGTTTAGAAGTGCAGCGGAGAGGGATCCTAACGTAGTGGGAAGCCTGTCCTCTGTGTCCGGTTAGAAGTGCAGCGGAGAGGGATCCTAACGTAGTGGGAAGCCTGTCCTCTGTGTCCGGTTAGAAGTGCAGCGGAGAGGATCCTAACGTAGTGGGAAGCCTGTCCTCTGTGTCCGTTTAGAAGTGCAGCGGAGAGGGATCCTAACGTAGTGGGAAGCCTGTCCTCTGTGTCCGGTTAGAAGTGCAGCGGAGAGGATCCTAACGTAGTGGGAAGCCTGTCCTCTGTGTCCGTTTAGAAGTGCAGCGGAGAGGGATCCTAACGTAGTGGGAAGCCTGTCCTCTGTGTCCGGTTAGAAGTGCAGCGGAGAGGACCTAACGTAGTGGGAAGCCTGTCCTCTGTGTCCGTTTAGAAGTGCAGCGGAGAGGATCCTAACGTAGTGGGAAGCCTGTCCTCTGTGTCCGGTTAGAAGTGCAGCGGAGAGGGATCCTAACGTAGTGGGAAGCCTGTCCTCTGTGTCCGGTTAGAAGTGCAGCGGAGAGGGATCCTAACGTAGTGGGAAGCCTGTCCTCTGTGTCCGTTTAGAAATGCAGCGGAGAGGGATCCTAACGTAGTGGGAAGCCTGTCCTCTGTGTCCGTTTAGAAATGCAGAGGAGAGGGATCCTAACGTAGTGGGAAGCCTGTCCTCTGTGTCCGTTTAGAAATGCAGCGGAGAGGGATCCTAACGTAGGGAAGCCTGTCCTCTGTGTCCGTTTAGAAATGCAGAGGAGAGGGATCCTAACGTAGTGGGAAGCCTGTCCTCTGTGTCCGTTTAGAAATGCAGCGGAGAGGATCCTAACGTGGTGGGAAGCCTGTCCTCTGTGTCCGGTTAGAAATGCAGCGGAGAGGGATCCTAACGTAGTGGGAAGCCTGTCCTCTGTGTCCGTTTAGAAATGCAGCGGAGAGGGATCCTAACGTAGTGGGAAGCCTGTCCTCTGTGTCCATTTAGAAATGCAGCGGAGAGGGATCCTAACGTAGTGGGAAGCCTGTCCTCTGTGTCCGTTTAGAAGTGCAGCGGAGAGGATCCTAACGTAGTGGGAAGCCTGTCCTCTGTGTCCGGTTAGAAGTGCAGCGGAGAGGGATCCTAACGTAGTGGGAAGCCTGTCCTCTGTGTCCGGTTAGAAGTGCAGCGGAGAGGGATCCTAACGTAGTGGGAAGCCTGTCCTCTGTGTCCGTCTAGAAATGCAGCGGAGAGGGATCCTAACGTAGTGGGAAGCCTGTCCTCTGTGTCCGTTTAGAAATGCAGTGGAGAGGGATCCTAACGTAGTGGGAAGCCTGTCCTCTGTGTCCGTTTAGAAATGCATCGGAGAGGGATCCTAACGTAGTGGGAAGCCTGTCCTCTGTGTCCGGTTAGAAATGCAGCGGAGAGGGATCCTAACGTAGTGGGAAGCCTGTCCTCTGTGTCCGGTTAGAAGTGCAGCGGAGAGGGATCCTAACGTAGTGGGAAGCCTGTCCTCTGTGTCCGGTTAGAAGTGCAGCGGAGAGGATCCTAACGTAGTGGGAAGCCTGTCCTCTGTGTCCGGTTAGAAATGCAGCGGAGAGGGATCCTAACGTAGTGGGAAGCCTGTCCTCTGTGTCCGTTTAGAAGTGCAGCGGAGAGGATCCTAACGTAGTGGGAAGCCTGTCCTCTGTGTCCGGTTAGAAGTGCAGCGGAGGGATCCTAACGTAGTGGGAAGCCTGTCCTCTGTGTCCGGTTCAGAAGTGCAGCGGAGAGGGATCCTAACGTAGTGGGAAGCCTGTCCTCTGTGTCCGTTTAGAAGTGCAGCGGAGAGGGATCCTAACGTAGTGGGAAGCCTGTCCTCTGTGTCCGGTTAGAAGTGCAGCGGAGAGGGATCCTAACGTAGTGGGAAGCCTGTCCTCTGTGTCCGTTTAGAAGTGCAGCGGAGAGGGATCCTAACGTAGTGGGAAGCCTGTCCTCTGTGTCCGGTTAGAAGTGCAGCGGAGAGGGATCCTAACGTAGTGGGAAGCCTGTCCTCTGTGTCCGTTTAGAAGTGCAGCGGAGAGGGATCCTAACGTAGTGGGAAGCCTGTCCTCTGTGTCCGGTTAGAAGTGCAGCGGAGAGGGACCTAACGTAGTGGGAAGCCTGTCCTCTGTGTCCGGTTAGAAGTGCAGCGGAGAGGGATCCTAACGTAGTGGGAAGCCTGTCCTCTGTGTCCGTTTAGAAGTGCAGCGGAGAGGGATCCTAACGTAGTGGGAAGCCTGTCCTCTGTGTCCGGTTAGAAGTGCAGCGGAGAGGGACCTAACGTAGTGGGAAGCCTGTCCTCTGTGTCCGTTTAGAAGTGCAGCGGAGAGGGATCCTAACGTAGTGGGAAGCCTGTCCTCTGTGTCCGGTTAGAAGTGCAGCGGAGAGGGATCCTAACGTAGTGGGAAGCCTGTCCTCTGTGTCCGGTTAGAAGTGCAGCGGAGAGGGATCCTAACGTAGTGGGAAGCCTGTCCTCTGTGTCCGTTTAGAAATGCAGCGGAGAGGGATCCTAACGTAGTGGGAAGCCTGTCCTCTGTGTCCCTTTAGAAATGCAGAGGAGAGGGATCCTAACGTAGTGGGAAGCCTGTCCTCTGTGTCCGTTTAGAAATGCAGCGGAGAGGGATCCTAACGTAGTGGGAAGCCTGTCCTCTGTGTCCGGTTAGAAATGCAGCGGAGAGGGATCCTAACGTAGTGGGAAGCCTGTCCTCTGTGTCCGTTTAGAAGTGCAGCGGAGAGGGATCCTAACGTAGTGGGAAGCCTGTCCTCTGTGTCCGGTTAGAAGTGCAGCGGAGAGGGATCCTTACGTAGTGGGAAGCCTGTCCTCTGTGTCCGGTCAGAAGTGCAGCGGAGAGGGATCCTAACGTAGTGGGAAGCCTGTCCTCTGTGTCCGTTTAGAAGTGCAGCGGAGAGGGATCCTAACGTAGTGGGAAGCCTGTCCTCTGTGTCCGGTTAGAAGTGCAGCGGAGAGGGATCCTAACGTAGTGGGAAGCCTGTCCTCTGTGTCCGTTTAGAAGTGCAGCGGAGAGGGATCCTAACGTAGTGGGAAGCCTGTCCTCTGTGTCCGGTTAGAAGTGCAGCGGAGAGGGACCTAACGTAGTGGGAAGCCTGTCCTCTGTGTCCGTTTAGAAGTGCAGCGGAGAGGGATCCTAACGTAGTGGGAAGCCTGTCCTCTGTGTCCGGTTAGAAGTGCAGCGGAGAGGGATCCTAACGTAGTGGGAAGCCTGTCCTCTGTGTCCGGTTAGAAATGCAGCGGAGAGGGATCCTAACGTAGTGGGAAGCCTGTCCTCTGTGTCCGTTTAGAAATGCAGTGGAGAGGGATCCTAACGTAGTGGGAAGCCTGTCCTCTGTGTCCGTTTAGAAATGCAGCGGAGAGGGATCCTAACGTAGTGGGAAGCCTGTCCTCTGTGTCCGGTTAGAAGTGCAGCGGAGAGGGATCCTAACGTAGTGGGAAGCCTGTCCTCTGTGTCCGTTTAGAAATGCAGCGGAGAGGGATCCTAACGTAGAGGAAGCCTGTCCTCTGTGTCCGGTTAGAAATGCAGCGGAGAGGGATCCTAACGTAGTGGGAAGCCTGTCCTCTGTGTCCGTTTAGAAGTGCAGCGGAGAGGGATCCTAACGTAGTGGGAAGCCTGTCCTCTGTGTCCGGTTAGAAGTGCAGCGGAGAGGATCCTTACGTAGTGGGAAGCCTGTCCTCTGTGTCCGGTCAGAAGTGCAGCGGAGAGGGATCCTAACGTAGTGGGAAGCCTGTCCTCTGTGTCCGTTTAGAAGTGCAGCGGAGAGGGATCCTAACGTAGTGGGAAGCCTGTCCTCTGTGTCCGGTTAGAAGTGCAGCGGAGAGGGATCCTAACGTAGTGGGAAGCCTGTCCTCTGTGTCCGTTTAGAAGTGCAGCGGAGAGGGATCCTAACGTAGTGGGAAGCCTGTCCTCTGTGTCCGGTTAGAAGTGCAGCGGAGAGGGACCTAACGTAGTGGGAAGCCTGTCCTCTGTGTCCGTTTAGAAGTGCAGCGGAGAGGGATCCTAACGTAGTGGGAAGCCTGTCCTCTGTGTCCGGTTAGAAGTGCAGCGGAGAGGGATCCTAACGTAGTGGGAAGCCTGTCCTCTGTGTCCGGTTAGAAGTGCAGCGGAGAGGGATCCTAACGTAGTGGGAAGCCTGTCCTCTGTGTCCGTTTAGAAATGCAGCGGAGAGGGATCCTAACGTAGTGGGAAGCCTGTCCTCTGTGTCCGTTTAGAAATGCAGAGGAGAGGGATCTAACGAGGGAAGCCTGTCCTCTGTGTCCGTTTAGAAATGCAGCGGAGAGGGATCCTAACGTAGTGGGAAGCCTGTCCTCTGTGTCCGTTTAGAAATGCAGAGGAGAGGGATCCTAACGTAGTGGGAAGCCTGTCCTCTGTGTCCGTTTAGAAATGCAGCGGAGAGGGATCCTAACGTAGTGGGAAGCCTGTCCTCTGTGTCCGGTTAGAAATGCAGCGGAGAGGGATCCTAACGTAGTGGGAAGCCTGTCCTCTGTGTCCGTTTAGAAATGCAGCGGAGAGGGATCCTAACGTAGTGGGAAGCCTGTCCTCTGTGTCCATTTAGAAATGCAGCGGAGAGGGATCCTAACGTAGTGGGAAGCCTGTCCTCTGTGTCCGTTTAGAAGTGCAGCGGAGAGGGATCCTAACGTAGTGGGAAGCCTGTCCTCTGTGTCCGGTTAGAAGTGCAGCGGAGAGGGATCCTAACGTAGTGGGAAGCCTGTCCTCTGTGTCCGGTTAGAAGTGCAGCGGAGAGGATCCTAACGTAGTGGGAAGCCTGTCCTCTGTGTCCGTCTAGAAATGCAGCGGAGAGGGATCCTAACGTAGTGGGAAGCCTGTCCTCTGTGTCCGTTTAGAAATGCAGTGGAGAGGATCCTAACGTAGGGAAGCCTGTCCTCTGTGTCCGTTTAGAAATGCATCGGAGAGGGATCCTAACGTAGCGGGAAGCCTGTCCTCTGTGTCCGGTTAGAAATGCAGCGGAGAGGGATCCTAACGTAGTGGGAAGCCTGTCCTCTGTGTCCGGTTAGAAGTGCAGCGGAGAGGGATCCTAACGTAGTGGGAAGCCTGTCCTCTGTGTCCGGTTAGAAGTGCAGCGGAGAGGGATCCTAACGTAGTGGGAAGCCTGTCCTCTGTGTCCGGTTAGAAATGCAGCGGAGAGGGATCCTAACGTAGTGGGAAGCCTGTCCTCTGTGTCCGTTTAGAAATGCAGTGGAGAGGGATCCTAACGTAGTGGGAAGCCTGTCCTCTGTGTCCGTTTAGAAATGCAGCGGAGAGGGATCCTAACGTAGTGGGAAGCCTGTCCTCTGTGTCCGGTTAGAAGTGCAGCGGAGAGGGATCCTAACGTAGTGGGAAGCCTGTCCTCTGTGTCCGTTTAGAAATGCAGCGGAGAGGGATCCTAACGTAGTGGGAAGCCTGTCCTCTGTGTCCGGTTAGAAATGCAGCGGAGAGGGATCCTAACGTAGTGGGAAGCCTGTCCTCTGTGTCCGTTTAGAAGTGCAGCGGAGAGGGATCCTAACGTAGTGGGAAGCCTGTCCTCTGTGTCCGGTTAGAAGTGCAGCGGAGAGGGATCCTTACGTAGTGGGAAGCCTGTCCTCTGTGTCCGGTCAGAAGTGCAGCGGAGAGGGATCCTAACGTAGTGGGAAGCCTGTCCTCTGTGTCCGTTTAGAAGTGCAGCGGAGAGGGATCCTAACGTAGTGGGAAGCCTGTCCTCTGTGTCCGGTTAGAAGTGCAGCGGAGAGGGATCCTAACGTAGTGGGAAGCCTGTCCTCTGTGTCCGTTTAGAAGTGCAGCGGAGAGGGATCCTAACGTAGTGGGAAGCCTGTCCTCTGTGTCCGGTTAGAAGTGCAGCGGAGAGGGACCTAACGTAGTGGGAAGCCTGTCCTCTGTGTCCGTTTAGAAGTGCAGCGGAGAGGGATCCTAACGTAGTGGGAAGCCTGTCCTCTGTGTCCGGTTAGAAGTGCAGCGGAGAGGGATCCTAACGAGTGGGAAGCCTGTCCTCTGTGTCCGGTTAGAAGTGCAGCGGAGAGGGATCCTAACGTAGTGGGAAGCCTGTCCTCTGTGTCCGTTTAGAAATGCAGCGGAGAGGGATCCTAACGTAGTGGGAAGCCTGTCCTCTGTGTCCGTTTAGAAATGCAGAGGAGAGGGATCCTAACGTAGTGGGAAGCCTGTCCTCTGTGTCCGTTTAGAAATGCAGCGGAGAGGGATCCTAACGTAGTGGGAAGCCTGTCCTCTGTGTCCGTTTAGAAATGCAGAGGAGAGGGATCCTAACGTAGTGGGAAGCCTGTCCTCTGTGTCCGTTTAGAAATGCAGCGGAGAGGGATCCTAACGTAGTGGGAAGCCTGTCCTCTGTGTCCGGTTAGAAATGCAGCGGAGAGGGATCCTAACGTAGTGGGAAGCCTGTCCTCTGTGTCCGTTTAGAAATGCAGCGGAGAGGGATCCTAACGTAGTGGGAAGCCTGTCCTCTGTGTCCATTTAGAAATGCAGCGGAGAGGGATCCTAACGTAGTGGGAAGCCTGTCCTCTGTGTCCGTTTAGAAGTGCAGCGGAGAGGGATCCTAACGTAGTGGGAAGCCTGTCCTCTGTGTCCGGTTAGAAGTGCAGCGGAGAGGGATCCTAACGTAGTGGGAAGCCTGTCCTCTGTGTCCGGTTAGAAGTGCAGCGGAGAGGGATCCTAACGTAGTGGGAAGCCTGTCCTCTGTGTCCGTTTAGAAATGCAGCGGAGAGGGATCCTAACGTAGTGGGAAGCCTGTCCTCTGTGTCCGTTTAGAAATGCAGTGGAGAGGGATCCTAACGTAGTGGGAAGCCTGTCCTCTGTGTCCGTTTAGAAATGCATCGGAGAGGGATCCTAACGTAGTGGGAAGCCTGTCCTCTGTGTCCGGTTAGAAATGCAGCGGAGAGGGATCCTAACGTAGTGGGAAGCCTGTCCTCTGTGTCCGGTTAGAAGTGCAGCGGAGAGGGATCCTAACGTAGTGGGAAGCCTGTCCTCTGTGTCCGGTTAGAAGTGCAGCGGAGAGGGATCCTAACGTAGTGGGAAGCCTGTCCTCTGTGTCCGGTTAGAAATGCAGCGGAGAGGGATCCTAACGTAGTGGGAAGCCTGTCCTCTGTGTCCGGTTAGAAATGCAGCGGAGAGGATCCTAACGTAGTGGGAAGCCTGTCCTCTGTGTCCGGTTAGAAGTGCAGCGGAGAGGATCCTAACGTAGTGGGAAGCCTGTCCTCTGTGTCCGTTTAGAAGTGCAGCGGAGAGGGATCCTAACGTAGTGGGAAGCCTGTCCTCTGTGTCCGGTTAGAAGTGCAGCGGAGAGGGATCCTAACGTAGTGGGAAGCCTGTCCTCTGTGTCCGTTTAGAAGTGCAGCGGAGAGGGATCCTAACGTAGTGGGAAGCCTGTCCTCTGTGTCCGGTTAGAAGTGCAGCGGAGAGGGATCCTAACGTAGTGGGAAGCCTGTCCTCTGTGTCCGTTTAGAAGTGCAGCGGAGAGGATCCTAACGTAGTGGGAAGCCTGTCCTCTGTGTCCGGTTAGAAGTGCAGCGGAGAGGGATCCTAACGTAGTGGGAAGCCTGTCCTCTGTGTCCGGTTAGAAGTGCAGCGGAGAGGGATCCTAACGTAGTGGGAAGCCTGTCCTCTGTGTCCGTTTAGAAGTGCAGCGGAGAGGGATCCTAACGTAGTGGGAAGCCTGTCCTCTGTGTCCGGTTAGAAGTGCAGCGGAGAGGGACCTAACGTAGTGGGAAGCCTGTCCTCTGTGTCCGTTTAGAAGTGCAGCGGAGAGGGATCCTAACGTAGTGGGAAGCCTGTCCTCTGTGTCCGGTTAGAAGTGCAGCGGAGAGGGATCCTAACGTAGTGGGAAGCCTGTCCTCTGTGTCCGGTTAGAAGTGCAGCGGAGAGGGATCCTAACGTAGTGGGAAGCCTGTCCTCTGTGTCCGTTTAGAAATGCAGCGGAGAGGGATCCTAACGTAGTGGGAAGCCTGTCCTCTGTGTCCGTTTAGAAATGCAGAGGAGAGGGATCCTAACGTAGTGGGAAGCCTGTCCTCTGTGTCCGTTTAGAAATGCAGCGGAGAGGGATCCTAACGTAGTGGGAAGCCTGTCCTCTGTGTCCGTTTAGAAATGCAGAGGAGAGGGATCCTAACGTGCAGCGGAGAGGAGTGGGAAGCCTGTCCTCTGTGTCCGTTTAGAAATGCAGCGGAGAGGGATCCTAACGTAGTGGGAAGCCTGTCCTCTGTGTCCGGTTAGAATGCAGCGGAGAGGGATCCTAACGTAGTGGGAAGCCTGTCCTCTGTGTCCGTTTAGAAGTGCAGCGGAGAGGGATCCTAACGTAGTGGGAAGCCTGTCCTCTGTGTCCGGTTAGAAGTGCAGCGGAGAGGATCCTAACGTAGTGGGAAGCCTGTCCTCTGTGTCCATTTAGAAATGCAGCGGAGAGGATCCTAACGTAGTGGGAAGCCTGTCCTCTGTGTCCGTTTAGAAGTGCAGCGGAGAGGGATCCTAACGTAGTGGGAAGCCTGTCCTCTGTGTCCGGTTAGAAGTGCAGCGGAGAGGGATCCTAACGTAGTGGGAAGCCTGTCCTCTGTGTCCGGTTAGAAGTGCAGCGGAGAGGGATCCTAACGTAGTGGGAAGCCTGTCCTCTGTGTCCGTTTAGAAATGCAGCGGAGAGGGATCCTAACGTAGTGGGAAGCCTGTCCTCTGTGTCCGTTTAGAAATGCAGCGGAGAGGGATCCTAACGTAGTGGGAAGCCTGTCCTCTGTGTCCGTTTAGAAATGCAGCGGAGAGGGATCCTAACGTAGTGGGAAGCCTGTCCTCTGTGTCCGGTTAGAAATGCAGCGGAGAGGGATCCTAACGTAGTGGGAAGCCTGTCCTCTGTGTCCGTTTAGAAGTGCAGCGGAGAGGGATCCTAACGTAGTGGGAAGCCTGTCCTCTGTGTCCGGTTAGAAGTGCAGCGGAGAGGGATCCTAACGTAGTGGGAAGCCTGTCCTCTGTGTCCGTTTAGAAATGGATACTCATAGAAATATAACAAATGAACGCCGTTGCCTCGGGCACATGCTCTCCAGTACTCTGGTCACATTCACCGCCTGATTTAGTGCATTCGGGGGAAAAAATGTGAGTGGATGCAATTGCCTACCCGTCACAATAGTTTGAAATATGCGTGCATTGCTATCTACAAATGAACAGCACACCAATTCTCCACCCTCACATGCCAGCAATTTGCAATTGACTAATAACGGTAAATGCTGATTGTGAGAACGTGATTCAATGCAAAAACGGAAATTCTGAACTAGCCTATTCAGCAATGAAGTGGCCTACTCTCAGACTCTAGTCTCTGGCTCACTCCACATAGTCACAGCTTTATACTGGTTCAATGTCACGAAGGCACACTGAGGATGGAAAGAGCTGCCAGGGCAGATCACGGTCAGCAGTACACTGTAATCTTTATGTGGGAATACTTTACTGCCTTGCCATGGTAGAATTCTGCTGTGACCATGAATCAAACTCTCTGAGACATCTTCTCTGAGACCACCACTAAAGGCTACTCCCACTCCACACTCATGATCATCTTCTCTGAGACCACCACTAAAGGCTCCTCCCACTCCACACTCATGATCATCTTCTCTGAGACCACCACTAAAGGCTCCTCCCACTCCACACTCATGATCATCTTCTCTGAGACCACCACTAAAGGCTCCTCCCACTCCACACTCATGATCATCTTCTCTGAGACCACCACTAAAGGCTACTCCCACTCCACACTCATGATCATCTTCTCTGAGACCACCACTAAAGGCTCCTCCTCCCACACTCACTCCACACTCATGATCATCTTCTCTGAGACCACCACTAAAGGCTCCTCCCACTCCACACTCATGATCATCTTCTCTGAGACCACCACTAAAGGCTCCTCCCACTCCACACTCATGATCATCTTCTCTGAGACCACCACTAAAGGCTCCTCCCACTCCACACTCATGATCATCTTCTCTGAGACCACCACTAAAGGCTCCCTCCCAGACTCACCACACTCATGATCATCTTCTCTGAGACCACCACTAAAGGCTCCTCCCACTCCACACTCATGATCATCTTCTCTGAGACCACCACTAAAGGCTCCTCCCACTCCACACTCATGATCATCTTCTCTGAGACCACCACTAAAGCCGCCTCCCACTCCACACTCATGATCATCTTCTCTGAGACCACCACTAAAGGCTCCTCCCACTCCACACTCATGATCACTTGTCTTGCACGATTGCCTCTGACATGGACCTGCTATGGGTCAACCTTGCTTGACCTGCCTGTCTGTGAATTTCAATTACATTTATTATGTAAATAATATCCTTGACTCACTTATTCATTCCCTTGAGTATGTTTGACAATCTAAATGCATGCCTTGTTCTGATTCAGAAGTTGACAATGACAATTCAAACGCCATGCTTTGGCTACTCTTTGTCCCATGGGACATGGTGGTCTAGAATGTAATAGGCCTGCTTTCAGTACCATTTTGACTGCTGCACTAAAGCATCCATAATTGGCATCATTTCAAAAGCCTATGTCCAAACTCCTGACCTGTCAATCACTTGTCCACCTGTCCATATCCTGATGCAGTCACTTTTACCCTGCCTTCATGTACATATGCACCCACTCTCTGCACATTGACCTGGTACTGGTACTCCCTGTATGTAGTTCCATTCTCATGTATTTTAGTTGATTCCTCTTGTGTTTCTATTTTCTATATTATGTTTTAACTCTGCATTGTTGGGAAGGGATCATAAGCAAGAAATTCATGGTAAAGTCTGCACCAGTTGTATTCAGCGCATGTGACAAATACAATTTGATTTGATTTTGACACCTGCTGATACTGTTCCTAGGCCGTCATTGAAAATAAGAATTTGTTCTTAACTGACTTGCCTAGTTAAATAAAGGTAAAATAAAAATAAAATAAAATACCAACACCTGTTCCACACACATTTGTATACTATTTAAACGTCCTGGGTCAAATATTACTCAAATACATTACATTATATCTGCTCCACTCGTTTTTTACTTGTTGTTTATTCCCATTGCGCAAAGAGAGAGAATGTTGGGTATCTGTATGGAGACACAAGACCCCCTCCCTCCCTTATGCCGCGCCGCTGCTGCTTCGCTCTGCTCTCCGATTGGACCGCCGCTGCGGAGGGCTGGCGTTAATGCAGTCTCGCTGCCTGGCGGTAGTTGCATCTAGCAGCCGTAGGCCGACAGAAACAATAGGGCAATACAGTCTGACAGAGGTACTGACGAAGCAGACAGAAGCACCAGCAAGGTGATATTATTGTGCGCCGCTGTGCATATCGGCAACAAAGCGTTGAATCTGCACTATTCAGAGACACGATTTTGCACAGAAAATCAGACCAGTCCTGTAACGGTTTATCCTGCTATACAATTAAAGTTTCTGCTGAACGGAATGACAGCACCAGCTATTGCATGCAGCGCAATCTGAGAGGTAAGAGACATTGATAACAAGGAATCATCATTGTTGGTTGGATCATAACAATTTCAATCAATTTATCAGTGCTTTTATTTTGATTTTATAGACCTGCTTGTTGATTTTGCATAATGTTTCACACATTCATTATTCCTGCTGGTCTGTTTTCATCCCTTAATGGCATGTTTACAAGCAAGTCGATGTGCTTTAACATATGGTTTAGAATTAGCTTGGTGGTTTAAATTGTGTGCTTACATCTCTCAAATGGTTATTTGTTGTGCATTATTGTCTTACAGTAACCTATTATTTAATACCTCTAGGGCATCGTAACATGTAGCCTGAGACCTGTATGTATAGTCAACTGTAGGAGAAGGACAATGGGTATGATAGCCTATGGCTGAAGCCATTTGGCTTGACAGCATCATAGTGAAATAGCCTTCCAATGAATTGCAGTGATATTTGTGTATATTAATACATACCTGTGCAGAAGGCCATTTGAAATGGATATGATGCGCTCAAGTGCTACATATGTCATTGTAAACTGTTGTGTGTTGGTGTGGATGTTCCTATACTCCTCTCCTCAGTGCCTTATCTGTTTGTCTGTTCACACACACACACACACACACACACACACACACACACACACACACACACACACACACACACACACACACACACACACACACACACACACACATTTACCTTTTACACAAATTATTTTTCTATTCTTTTAACACCTACAGTAAAGTTCCATATGAATCCTCCATGCTGCTTGTAGACACAAAATGTCATTGTTCTCGTCGGACGCTGTAGATAATAGTGTCTGACGATAATAGTGTCTATGCTTTGTCTGTGCTGGGACAGGTGATCCAAAGACTTGTGTGTTCTGTGGTCACTTAGCCAGAGCGTTCAGAGGATATCTATTCTAACCTTTGCCTTTGTCAGCTTCATCTCACACTGGCCATACAGCAGTGTGAGATGGAGAAACAGCTGTAGCATTCAGAGCATATGCAAACTATATTCTCTGTGAAGTGTCCCTCACTGACCATACTGTAGATGTAATGGGGATCATATTCAGATACTCAGCATTACCCAGAGCAGCAGGTTGGATGACTTTCCTCTCAGACAGACAGTGACAGTGTTATGTAAGCAATGTGAGTGAAAACAGTTGACTTTGCCGTTGGTGGAGGTTGGATAAACCCCTCTGGTGATTTTGAATGGTTTGTGAGAGACAACAGAAACCCATCCCTCTCTTACGACGCAAACTTAATTCTAGATGTACCGTTATATCGTTCAAATTGTGAGCTTTGTGATTTGAGAGCTGCTGGTTTGGGGGCATTGTGGGTGTTTTCTTACTGGCACTCACCTGTTTTGTATTGGACAATAATACACTAAGGGCATCAAGGTGCCAGTCTGTCTGGCATTTCTCCTTGACTGTGAGAGGGAACAACAGTGGCACCCAGTTCACCTAGTCCTTGGGATAAAGCCAATTTGACCAGTGGACAGACCCCAGGAGAAGGACTTCTGCACTGTTCTATCTTTTGGTCTAAATTGCTCACTGTTACAACACCAAATAAACCATGTTGACCCTTATTATTCATAGGTGTTATGAGTCATGACAACTAAAGCACCCTCCACACAGGCTAACCTATTCTGCACATTAGTTCTGGTACTATACAAACACACAAAACTATATTCACATCCCCTAGCTGTTTGGAAATGTAGGACAATGTACTTTTTTGAGGATGGTAAAATGGGCTGTGTTAGATTCGTTCAAACATTTACAGCAAATACAGGCGAATGGCCCCCACTCCGTAGTTAAACAAAGAAAACAGTACATTGGCTGGATGTTCTGTTTGGGTTTAGGACAAACTCCAACAGCCTGCCAACATGGTCAATGGCCCAGGTAATTGAACTATCTACCAGACCAGCAGAACTCAAATTGCAATCTCACTGCATCAACGGCCTTCCGTCCAGTAAAGCTGTAGTAGGACTTCTCTAAGTAACTGTGATACCTTTGTTGGAATACCTACTGCACTGAACAACAACACAGAGAACATGCTATGCACACACAATCCACTGTAGATGGATGCTGTGTTGCATCCATGGATGAATACATTTTACAACATCAAAGACCATGTCACAGTTTCCATTCGAATCTAAATGGCTAAGCAAGACAAGGCAGTGAACGTGTGTTACAGAGGACATGGGACACGTTTATAAGAGTGCCAGACTCCTCATTTAATCAGGGACTGGGCGGCAATCATCCACATCATAACTGTGGGAGACAGGCAGTGCCATGAAGAATAAATCACAAAACTGTGATCCCATTTCACAGCCAGTCTCTTGATTTGTGTAGATTTTGACATGTTAATCAGTCATCAGTCATTTACATTGTTGTTTCCCCTCTAGAAAATCATACTTAATCACATCAAATCTTACTAACAAAGCTTGAGATTCACAATTTACACTGCATATCTACAAATGAATCACTCCGGCACAGTGATGGTAACATTTTGTAGGTGGATTACCTCTTTACTCCCAAATCTATTGATTAGACATTAGACATTATTATTAGGTGTAAATACTCAAGAATGGACCTTGGCAGGCAGCATTGATCAACTGGCCAAGGCAGCTCTTGCTGTGCTGCTCTTTCTGTTGTGTGCGGGGTGTGTTTGTGCTAGTGTAAATGTGTCTGCGTGCACGTGTGTGAGTGTGGAGAGCAGGAGGCAGATTGCTCAGCACTGACCATTGCTCAGCACTTTATACGGGTTGTCACGTATCCTACCTATAGTCACATAGCACCCAGACTGTAAGTCAATATCCCTGGCATCACCAGCAATTAACTACAGCCTGTCTGCCTGCCTGTCTGCCCTCTATGAGCTGTGAGCTGCATGCAGAAAGGCGACAAAAATGTCCTCAGTGTCCAGGCCTCTCACTGCACTGCTCAGCCCCTCCCCCATCTGCAGTACTACCCAGCCCCTCCCCCATATGCAGTACTACCCAGCCCCTCCCCCACGTGCAGTACTGCCCCTTGGGCCCTCCAGTCACCAATCCTCATCGACCACCTTTTCTCCAGTGTGTTATGCAAAGACCAGCGTCACATGGGGATACAGAAGGAGGAGGGGTGGGGATGAGGGCTGTGACTCAAGGTACACCAGTCAAACTGTGCTCCGTCTGTGCTTTGAATACAGATGAGCTGAATCCCATTGAGAGAAGACATGGCACGGTGGTCACAGTGCTCTATCTGTGTGACAAACAGAGCTTGGTGCTCCCAGAGGTCCTCCTGGCAATAGCGGTGGCATGAATATTCCTGGGACGAGGACTGGGGGCATGAATAATCTGGGGACGGGGACTGGGGGCAGGAAGCGGGGACGGGGACTGGGGGCATGAATAATCTGGGGACGGGGACTGGGGGCAGGAAGCGGGGACGGGGACTGGGGGCATGAATAATCTGGGACGGGGACTGGGGGCAGGAAGCGGGGACGGGGACTGGGGGCATGAATAATCTGGGGACGGGGACTGGGCAGGCATGAATAATCTGGGGACGGGGACTGGGGGGCACGGGGACTGGGGGCATGAATAATCTGGGGACGGGGACTGGGGGCAGGAAGCGGGGACGGGACTGGGGGCATGAATAATCTGGGTACGGGGACTGGGGGCAGGAAGCGGGGACGGGACTGGGGGCATGAATAATCTGGGGACGGGGACTGGGCGCATGAATAATCTGGGGACGGGGACTGGGGGCAGGAAGCGGGGACGGGGACTGGGGGCATGAATAATCTGGGGACGGGGACTGGGGGCAGGAAGCGGGGACGGGGAGCAGCGAGGGAGCGGGCCTGGTGGCTGCTGTGGGGTTGAGTCAGGGCTGCAGCAGAGGAGCAGAGCTTAATTACCACTGTTTGACTCTCCTTTCATCTCCAGACTCTTTGATATGCCACAAACCATGCAAAGTGTGTGTGTGTGTGTGTGTGTGTGTGTCTGTGTGTTTGAGGCGCTGGTTCATCTTCATATGTAGAAGAGAAATGGGCTGGGCTGTTGTGTGTTTTAATAACCTCGTCAGTGGGATGCTGACTGGACTGCTGCTAGTAGTCATAGTACTGCTCTGATGGACAGCCAGCTGGCTCCCCTGTTGAAACAGCCCCCTCAGTGAATTGTCACACATGTACAATGCACAAACTCACAGAAAAACAAGTACACACACACACACACACACACACACACACACACACACACACACACACACACACACACACACACACACACTGTGGAACCGTCCCTGAGGCATACACAGATGGACTATCCACAGGATGTCTCTCGCATCCTGTCTCATTCAACACATTCTTATCTTCATTAATGAGAGATGGCACAATTCTGCTGTACCATCAGGGCCGTGAAGTTCATTCAGTCATTCAGAGATTTGTCTGCCTGGGCGATGAAAGAAAGGATATTGCAAATGAGTGTTTCTTGGCTTGTCGTTACATGGTCTTGGATCAGACGGCCGACTGAAACAGATCTGCGATGAGCTGAGCTGACAAAATTTCACCGGCAGGCAAGATAATGAAAGTGCCTGTCAAGAATGAACCACTGTTGTCGCTGTGTCTCTCCTTTTCCATGCAAGTGAATGTTGAGTTGATGCTCTGAATAATTTGAGGCTCAGACCTAGACTAAAGGTTTTATGGATCTCACAGAACTCTAACAGGAGCTGTGCCCTCCAAAGTTTTGGAGGGCACAGAAGAGTAACAGAAGAAGCATAACCAAATGATCTGAATCCAGAGTGCGAGTGACTGATTAGTGAAGTGGAAAGGGAATTAGTTCTCTGTTCTTTCCTCTTCAGTGGTTGTGTGTTTCCCAGCACTGTTCTCTGGGTGGAAACAGAGGCCTGTGATCTCGGTCACTTGAAAGGGGCTTCACACAGCGGAAAGTAGATCTGTGTTTAATGCAGAATGCAATGGTTACATAAGAGCTTATTTGTCTCGGATACAAAACACTCATTGTCTTTGATGTTGTCGATAAGCGAGGTGTGTGTCTCTCTGTGTGTAGAGAGAGGTGAGACACAAAAGCCATTGGTGTATCCACCATTTTCACTGTATAGGCTACGTGCCTATCTCTCTTTAACCTGGCATTCCTTCCTGCTCATCCTGTTACCTTCTTTAGGAACAACAGCAGTCACCAGATCCCTGTGCTCCAGGCATCTCTCCCAGGCAGAATGAGCTCCTCTCCCCATGGGTCCCACGGGTCTGGGTCCCGCGTCTCCAACGACATCCTGGAGGAGCTGCAGCTCATTGCTGCCCAGAACCTGGAGAAGCTAGACATCAGCAAGTACTATGAGGTCATCAGGGAGCTGGGTAAGGGCACCTATGGGAAGGTGGACCTGGTCATCCACAAAATCAGGGGTGAGTTTGTCTCTGATGGAAGCTACCTGCGCCGTTGAGAATAACCAATGTGTTATATTCATGTTAGTTGGTCTATTCCAGACAGACCATCAACAGAGCTCAACAAAACAGAAACATTGCTTGCTGATGTGAAAAGAAATGAAAAATTCTGGGGTTTTATATCAGTGTTTACAATCAGAACATTTCGATTCACTCCAGATTCCATCTAAAATGTTTTTAGTTTTTTACATGTTTTCCACGGTCACAGTAATCTTACACATCTTTGAAGTATTTAGATCGCTCCACTCTTTAAAGAATTCATTTGTGGACCATAATTACAGTGAATGTGGCGTCCCTAGTTTCGGAATAGCAGTGAAGCACAAACCCCATCCAGATTGCTCAACAAAATGACCCATTTTAGCAAATCTTTTCAATCTTTGTGACATAAAATGCAAGCCACAATGTCAACCATCTGCTCAAAACTCAAAAGTGTGGGGGGGGGCAAATGACCCTCCTACATCTAGCGGAATAAAGACATACACAAGCCACCAAAGTGCACAGTTTGTCCTCCGCTCTTTTAACAAAAAGGACACACCATCTGGAACTATCCAAAACCACTATCACTGGGTTGTCATTAGACCTAAATCATGTCCAAAACCACTATCACTGGGTTGTCATTAGACCTAAATCATGTCCAAAACCACTATCACTGGGTTGTCATTAGACCTAAATCATGTCCCAAACCACTATCACTGGGTTGTCATTAGACCTAAATCATGTCCAAAACCACTATCACTGGGTTGACATTAGACCTAAATCATGTCCAAAACCTAAATCATGTCCAAAACCACTATCACTGGGTTGTCATTGGACCTAAATCATGTCCAAAACCACTAACACTGGGTTGTCATTAGACCTAAATCATGTCCAAAACCACTATCACTGGGTTGTCATTAGACCTAAATCATGTACAAAACCACTATCACTGGGTTGTCATTAGACCTAAATCATGTCCAAAACCACTATCACTGGGTTGTCATTAGACCTAAATCATGTCCAAAACCACTATCACTGGGTTGTCATTAGACCTAAATCATGTCCAAAACCACTATCACTGGGTTGTCATTAGACCCAAATCATGTACAAAAACCCGCCGTGATTGGGAGTCCCATAGGGCGGCGCACAATTGGTCCAGCGTCGTCTGGGTGTGGCCGGTGTAGGCCGTCATTGTAAATAAGATTTTTTTCTTAATTGACTTGTCTAGTTAAATAAAGGTAAAACATATTTACCCAGCTCTCGGATTCCACGCTGCCACCATATTACATTCCCAAATTCAAACATTTGACACTATCAGCTCAGGACATACATAATGAAAAGACTTCTTGCCGTCAGAGATGTGTTGAATAGTATTTATATGATGACTTCTAAATCATGCTGCTGTGTAATTAGGGTGGCTGTAAATTTGGGTATAATCTCAGATTAGCATGATTCATAGGAGAGACCAATCTTTATTTTATAGTTTGATGATGGCTTTGATAATGCTCACTCAATCCATCACACAGGTGGATATTCGCTTGAATGTAGAGCTGTCGTTCTGGAATAATTCATTGCATATCAGTCATCATGTGGGATTACCACAATTCAGCAGAAATGTATATTAGGAAATCAAATCATTTTGAAGCAAGCTATCAAAACAGTTCTTCACTTTCAAATCTGATTTAGTTAGAATTAATATTCACAATTTCTCTGTGAGTGAATATCCATCTAAATCTCTTCAAAATGTACAGTATGTTCAATTAATATTTAGTGTTCACTTTTGTATACGACTATAGAGAGACAATATTAGTTATCTTCTATTTGCAGTGCAAATATTTTCCCGATACAATTTTCTCTATTGATTTTAATAGTTCAACATTCCGTTTTTACCAACATTCCGTTTTTACCAACATTCCGTTTTTACCATATCAACGATCATATCATTTGGTGTAGTTTTAGTTTCATTTATTCACACACAAAAAGACAAGTGAAAGACAAACAGTGACATTAACAAAACAAGGTACAGTAAAGATGTGTGCAGGGGAGGTTAGAAACCCAAGAGGACTGTTATGAAGAAATATACAGTGCATTCTGAAAGTATACATGTTGTTATGTTACAGCCTTATTCTAAAATGGATTCAATAAATACAATCCTCATCAATCTACACACAATACCCCATAATGACAACGAGAAAACAGTTTTACATTTTCTTTTGCAAATGTATAAAAAATCTAAACAGAAATACCTTATTTCCATAAGTATTCAAGACTCTTTGCAATGAGACCTGAAATTGAGCTCAGGTGCATCCTGTTACTATTGATCATCCTTGAGATGTTTCTACAACTTGATTGGAGTCCACCTACAGTAAAGTAAATTGATTGAAAATTATTTGGAAAGGCACGCCGGTCTATGTAAGGTCTCACAGTTGATAGTGCATGTCAGAGCAAAAACCAAGCCATGAGGTTGAAGGAATTGTCTGTAGGGTTCTGAGACAGGATTGTGTCAAGGCACAGATCTGAGGAAGGGTACCAAAAAATGTCTGCATCATTGAAGGTCCTCAAGAACACAGGGGCCTCCATCATTCTTAAATGGAAGAAGTTTAGAAAGACCAAGACACTTCCTATAGCTGGCCACCCGGCCAAACTGAGCAATCAGGAGAGAAGGGCCTTGGTCAGGAAGGTGACCAAGAACCCAATGGTCACTCTGACAGAGCTCCAGTTCCTCTGTGGCGATGGGAGAACATTCCAGAAGGACAACCATTTTCTGCAGCACTCCACCAATGGAAGCCACTAGATGGAAGCCACTTCTCAGTAAAAGGCACATGTCAGCCAGCTTGGAGATTGCCAAAAGGCACCTAAAGGACTCTTAGACCATGAGAAACAAGATTCTCTTGTCTGATGAAACCAAGATTGAACCCAAGCGTCAGGTCTGCATGCTCACTACTTTATGCTCTGACCAGAGCTGAGGTGGTGCTATTGGAGAAGCTTCTCTTTTCCCCTGAGCTCACAGAGCCACTGTGGCACCAGGGAGAGACAGACATTGAGGCATTTCTATCTGGCAAATTTCCATCTCCTAGTCTTGACCTTGTCCCATTCCCATATTTCCTCTGCTAATTTCTGTTTTCCTGTCATTCAGGGAAATAGGCTGTGGTCGGTAGAAGGTTCTGAGACATTTCCTTCCAGATTGCTCTGCGCTATTCCTCCCAGACGACAGAATCCATGTCATGCTTCCTGTGCCTTTATATTATACACTGCATATACCAAACATTAGGAACACCTTCCTAATATTGAGTCCCCCCCCCCTTACCATCAGAACAGCCTAATTTCATTGGGGCATGGACTCTCAAGGTGTCGAAAGTGTTCCACAGAGATGCTGGCCCATGGTGACTCCAATGCTTCCCACAGTTGTGTCAAGTTGGCTGGATGTCCTTTGGGTGGTGGACCATTCTTGATACAGCCGGGAAACTGTTGAGGGTGGAAAAACCCAGCAGCGTTGCAGTTCTTGACACAAACCGGTGCGCCTGGTACCTACTACCATACCCCATTCAAAGGCACTTAAATATTTTTTCTTGCCCATTCACCCTCTGAATGGCACACATACACAATCCATATCTTCAATTGTCTCAAGATTTAAAAATCCTTCTTTAACCTGTCTCCTCCCCTTCATCTACACTGATTGAAGTGGATTTAACAAGTGACATCAATAAGGGATCATATCTTTCACTTGGATTCACCTGGTCAGTCTGACATGGAAAGGTGTTCTTAATGTTTTTTATACTGAGTGTATATGAATCACAAGGATTTACAGACAGGTAAAGGAAAAGCATCTCCCCTCCCAATCATTGGCTCTAATTTGATTAGTGTTGCACTTACTGGCTCTATTTCAGTATGTGTTTACTGCAACACTTTTGTATGTAATCACTTTCAATTTACTGCCAAATCCGCTGCATCAAAGCTGAAGTGCCCATGCAGCCCCATCCCCTCCTCTCTGTAGGTAAAGAGGATGGTGTCATGACTAAACTATTCTGACAGAGGCTTTGGAATATTTATAAATATATTTATAGATCCCCCCCTCAGTGAAAAAAATGTGGTCTTGGATGAAATCCTGTAACCTCACTAAATTGAATTACTCCCAGACAGGTTTTGTAATTAATATCAGTTTAATTGATTTACAAGCCTAAATTTGGTGCCGCTAACTGTCTCATGGAACTCACAGAACATTTCTCATCCAGTACTGTACATTATGTTCTAGGCACTAAGATGGCTCTGAAGTTCTTGAGGAAGAAAACAACCAAACTGAAGAGCTTCTTAAGGGAGTACAGCATCTCTCTCTACCTGTCTCCCTGCCCCTTTATCATCAACATGTTCGGCATTGCCTTTGAGACAGACGACTACTACGTCTTCGCTCAGGAGTATGCCCTGGCAGGAGACCTCTTCGACATCATTCCCCCTCAGGTGAGATGAACAGAGGTGTGTTCATCTGCTGTTACAATAGAAGGTTCTCAACATAATGTCAGAAATAGGAATAACATAAAAGCTATTTTATTTCCAGCTGAAGGATAATGTACAGATTTTACATGATAAATGTTCATGTGTAAAATTAATGTGAGATATTAGTGCTGTATATCTATTTTTAGAAAAAGCTCAGATAGCAACATAATCCAAGTCATTATCTAACCACTCGTCATCCATTGAAGACTATTTATAGAAAGTTATTTTCTATAACTAATGTAATACTTGATAACCCCTAGTCAACATGTACTGTGGAGAGTTACATAAAATCCTTGGCCTATGGCCAAACACACATTCTCATGGACGGATGAAATGTTTTACTTGCTGGTGGATTGTTTGACCTCAGTGTGTACTCGTCTCTGTTTAGGTGGGTCTTCCAGAGACGGTGGCTAAGCGTTGTGTCCACCAGGTCGCCATCGCCCTGGACTACCTGCACTGTAAGAAGCTAGTCCACCGGGACATCAAGCCTGAGAACATCCTCATCTTTGACAAAGAGTGCCGTAAGGTCAAGCTGTCAGACTTCGGCATGACGCGGCGTGCCGGCTCCCCAGTGAAGCGTGTCAGCGGAACCATCCCATACACGGCACCGGAGTTGTGCGACGCCTCGCAGCACGAGGGCTTCTGCGTGGACTACAGCACTGACGTGTGGGCCTTCGGTGTCCTCCTCTTCTGCATGCTCACCGGCAACTTCCCCTGGGAGAAGGCCCTGCCGTCGGACGCCTTCTACCAGGAGTTTGTGCGCTGGCAGCGGCGCCGGACGGGCACGGTGCCCTCTCAGTGGCGGCGCTTCACAGACGAGGGGCTGCGCATGTTCCGCAGGCTCCTGTCCATTGAGCAGGAGCGCCGCTGCTCCGTTAAGGAGGTTTTCAGCTACTTCAACCACCACTGGATGCTGGACAATGAACCGGGCAGCAGCGTTGCGGGAGGAGGGTCAGTGGGCAGTGGGCCCCAGGTGGAGCTCAGCTCGTCGTCATCTGAAGAGGATGTACTGGTGGACAGGCTAAAGCAGCAGAGCCTGATAGAGCCCATGGGCGGACACTACTCCTCCACCGGCTCCCCCTCCTCCACCAGTAGCTACGAACGAGTCTCCCGTGACAATGGAGGGGCCGGACACATCTTGGTCGCCACGCCCATTGAAATCTGTGTGTAGAGATTGGCTATGTGCACACACATACACACACACTAACATACGAAGGTCAAATAACAGAGAACAATCTTCCTGGTTAAAGGAAGAGGTGTGAGAACAGCCTGGTCTCATAGACTAGAAGTAACATCGTAAATGTAAATCCTCGACACTGAAATTATTATGATATGTTACTTTTTGTAAGGTTACATAAGACAGGTGGTTACTTAAGGCAAAAACGAAAGTTGGGTGGTTGGTCAGGCGTATGACTCGAATGTCTAGCAACCCAAAGGTAGCAAATATGAATCTCATCACAGATAACTCTAGCAACTTTTGAACTACTTACTACTTTTTAGCTACTTACCATGTTAGCTAACCCTTCCCCTAACCTTAACCCTTTTAGCTATCCCTAACCCTGACCCCTAACCCCCAGCCTAGCTAACGTTAGCCACCTAGATAGAATTCGTAACATATAGTACCTTTTGCAAATGTGTAACTTAATGTACGTTTAGAAAATTTGTAATATATAATACGAAATGTAATTCGTTATATATCATACGAAATGGGTGATGGACATCCACAAATTATACATACCATACGAAACGAAACTTAACAGATCATGCTAAATGGAGTGTCACGGATTTATGTACAGAGTAATACGAAATGCTCTGAGACCAGGTTGGGGAGAAAGGAAGATGAGGAAAAATGATGGTTGGTGCTTGAAGGAGGTGGTTGTTTCACTATAGATTCTGACAGACATTCCTATTGACGATTAACTCTGAGGGAATGACAAAAGACAATCACAACCAGTACTGATTACTGAACAGATGTGTGGGCGTCTGCAGGCATTTATTGATGTATTGTACTGTAGCTATATTCAGACTAAAATGTACAACAAGATCGGACAGAGACAACAAACATGTGAAGGACAAAACAAGCTTTTACAGAATAGCAACATAATGTCCTAGTAAGTTGTATTAGAGCTCACCAGATCGTAAAGCAATATGTTCAAGCAATTTCTCTGCAAAAATGACTTCTCTGATAAATTGCTCATGGAATAATGGAAGAAATTAAACCATTTTGAATCTGATGTAATTGCATCAGTAAAAGATCATTAGAGAGTGTTGGCTGTCATTATGACTTTTACCATAGTGCAATGTGAAACAATGGTACTATGGTGTGTTTGTATTGTATACCCTTATGTTCTGTGGGTATAAGAGCTTTATGTAATGTAGTTTTTGTTAATATTATTTATTTGAGTCCTTGATTTCTGAACATATATTGTTTCTATTTATTTTATAAAGTAGCATTAGAGATTTGACTTTTTTTGATACTTTACGTTTGCCAGTGTTTTACTGCTAGTGCCATTTAAGCAGCCATTTTGAAAAGGGAAACTGCATTTGACCTTCCCCCATAGCAATGTCATATAATCCCATGGAACTGCTTTTCATCTCATGTGAATGGATTATGTTGATGTTGGCCATTACCTCTTTAGCAGTAGCTATAGTGCATTATTCTGTCAGTCCGAGTGTTGAGTTCACCTCCTCTTGTCTGCGTGCTATGCCTGCTAGGCCTGGTACACCATGACAGTAATGCAGTAATGGATAAGAACACTGATGCTGACTTTACGTGATAGCCTGCAGTATACATAACCATTAGAAGCTTAACGCTACTATGGTTTTACTTTAGTTTATTGACTGTTGTGTCATGGTGACATGAGGACGAAATGTTCATGTTTTATGTAAAGCATAAAGTGGTTTCATTTTGTTTTCTCAGGTATACACTTTATAATGTATTATACCATATGGGTAAAAATAAAAACTACAATACACACCATATACATCCTCTTTTGGGGATGATTTAAAACCTCCAGCTGAACCTAAATGTTCTGTGGGCATGTCGTACCATAACTCATTTCTTATCTTTTTAGCTTTTAACTGTAGGTAAAAAGGGCAGAATCCTAAAAATGAATTTCCTTGACTGGTCTCTTATTTTACACATTAGTTTGGCAAATGTGTACATGCAGATGTCAGATGAAAGCATCAAAGGATGAATGGATGAGCATTTTCTTAATTGCATGGTTTATAAAGAAAACATGTGTGAAATCAGCTCGTACAGTAATTGTTCAAGTGAAAAATATGTGCAAAAAAATGGTTGTATAGTGAAATTTTGCTGTGGCACAAATTTGCATAATTTGATATTGTTCTCAAAACAAAATCTAGGGCTGAAATAGCAAAAAAGAATTGTTCCATTGTATTTGACGTGCTGTATTTGTATAGGCTTCCATCACAAGATCACAGACGATGAAGTGGGACTATGGGGATACTACCTACATGTCCTCAAGAACGTTTGGGATGTGACTTGAATTATTTGTTTTATTTTGTGTGGCTTACCTTTAAAAGGGAAACAATATAAAAGGTGGAAAACAGGATGGGATACTGGATATAATGTCCACCTTGGAAAATCTTAAATACATGAGGCATTTGGGAGAAATGCACAACAGTTCATTTTAGAATAGACTCGACTCTCTCTGCGTGTTGTGTTTTTCAGAAATGTTTGCATGAATCAATATTGCTCTGGAGGAACGCTGTTGAAATAAATCTCTAGAGTGAAAAGTTGCAGTATTTATTTTTCTGCCACTGGAGAAAATACTTATTGTATGTAAACAGAGGCAAACACACTGGGCCCTGTTTCCCCCTCTGCCACACCCACCACCCCCTCAGAAACACACTAGACTGATCAGGAGAAAAATACATTCAGTACTTTTTTGTCTTTAAATAAACATCAATGCATTTTGAAAGCAGCCGTCCAGTTCTGTTGCCTCTCAGCTGCTGATATATTCCCATGAGTAGATATTTCATAAATCTGTTATTTATGTGTTTTGTTATTAGTAACGTTATGGGATTTCCTTGTCTTTCTGTGCCGTGTAATTTTGTTGTGGAGTTTGTCTGTAGAACATGCGCTGCTAGAACTCATCTCTTATTCACTCCATCCAATAGAATGCTGTCTTCCCTAAACTTTCCTCTCCTTTCATTCAAAATGAAATAAAGCAATCTGAAATGAAGCTTGAATCTGTTGTGTGGTTTTGAAGTGTGCGGTGCCTGAGAGGCTGCAGCATGGCTGGCTGGTGGCGACAGAAAGGAGATGTGCTACTAGACTAGATCGCGGTGGAAATGACCACTGTGTTGTGTTGAAAGTATAATTCATCTGGATGAATCATGGTTCTGGTGTTTATTTAAAAGGTATTTTAGAGAGCCCACTCAATGACGCCCCACTCAATTCTGAAACCACTGATGCATTGTTTCTGCTCAGTTGTGATGTACAGTAAAGTGATTCTATCCAAAACAGGGCTGGTCTGTATTATACAATCCCAGATGGGTTTTTCGACAAATGTGACCCAGGATTTCGAGTTAAACCACATTAAACCCTCACTACTAACCAATAACTACTTGCAAAAGGCTTATGTAGTCTAATAATGTAGAGTGTAGTTCGGAGACTACTGGCCACAAAATGTTGCTAGCTCATTTGAAAAATATATATATATTAGATTTTTTTCTCCCCAATTTCTATCTTGTCTCATTGTTGCAACTCCCCAACGGGCTCGGGAGGTCGAAGATCGAGTCATGCGTCCCCCGAAACATGACCCACTAAACTGTGCTTCTTAACACCCGCCCACTTAACCCGGAAGTCAGCTGCACCAATGTGCCTGAGGAAACACGGTTCACCTGACAACCGAGGTCAGCCTGCAGGCGCCAAGCCCGCCACAAGGAGTCGCTAGAGCGTGGTGAGCCAAGTAAAGCCCCCCCAGCCAAACCCTCCCCTAACCCAATTGTGCACCGCCCTATGGGACTCCTGATCACGGCCGGTTGTGATACAGCCCAGGATCAAACCTGGGTCTGTAGTGACACCTATAGCACTGTGATGCAGTTTCTTAGATCGCTGCGCCACTCGGGAGGCCTGAAAAATAGTTGATATTCTTTCTGGGGCCTACACTGTGTATCACATTGATGAAGCGTGTGGAGATAATGAGAAGGGGTGAGTGAAGAGGGTGAGCATCAGTGCTTGAGACAACCAGTACCAGGGCAGGCCTGTGGATCTGCTTGGATGCAGCACAGCAGGGAAACTAACAGCTCACCCTGGCCAAGGCAGTGCTGCTGCTGCTGGAGTGGAAATCATCAGGACTGCATGTTCAGCATAGCAATTACTATAGAGCACTGCACTGCACTGTCATGTTTACTGTCTCTACTGTAGCTGTGGCTAGTAGGGGGAGAGCGGCTGGGAGGATAACGGTTTGATACATCCTTAAATACTATTTGAATGTTACTTCTAATGAAAAAAATACAATGATGTTCAGTCTCCTTAGCTAATCATGCACACAAAGTGTAAGACCACAGAGATGACCTGTACAGATGTAGGATCTTAATTCAATCACCCTGTTACAGGAAAACTTGTAGTGTATTCAAGGTTTAAAAAGGCTTCTGAAGTTTGTAATTTCCATTTCGAAATTTCAGACTTGATTTTGTGTATCAACACCGACAAAAATGTCCATTAGTTATAATCCACATAATCATTTTCCTGCTGTAGCAAACTGACTCAAATGAAGATTTGACATCTTTAGATGTGAATAAAAAGAGTGTGATACTGTATCTAGGGATATTAAACTGGACACAGTGTGCCTGTTTAGACTGTGTGGAAGAGCCTTTATAAGAGCCTTGAGCAAGTGTGTAAGAGCGTGTGAACTCATTGCCAAGTAGAGAGAGGAATGGTTTACAGGTCTAGTGGAACTGTACATTTCATCTCCAAGTACTGGAGGTTGGAAAACCTTGAGGGGTAAACATGCAGGAGGCTTTTCACATCCACAAGAGCATATTGTTGGGAGCAAGTCCTCTACATATAGACATCTCAAATCAAATCAAATATAAAATCAAATCACAGTTTTGCAGATGTTATTGCAGATACAGCTAAATACTTATGATTCTAGCTCCAACAGTGCAGCAATATCTGCTAACACCAATAGACACATAATAATAAAAGAGGGAGAACAAGAAAGACTGGTGTGAAATGGACTCAAATTATAAAAAATATTTTAAAAATCTGACTCAAGCAATAAAATATAATCTGACTCAAACTATGAAAAATAATCTGACTCAGATTATGAAAAATAATCTGACTCAAATTATAAAATAATCAGACATAAATTATAAAAAATAATCTCTATTAGGAAATTATCCATTACAACATGAATAACTATTTTTCAAAGAGTAGATTGAGTCATGGTTACAGGACAATAAAATATTAAATGTGAAGGCGATTCCACGACTTCTTTCACTGAGGATACTAGGTCATTGAACCCAGGGGAGAGAAGAAGCCATCCCTCATGGTCCAACATGTATCACTGTGTCCAATACGTCAACCTGATGCACTCCGTAATTCTCCAGGTTATTTTTGGGCTTCAACAACACAAGCCAATAAGAATTGTAATAGTGTGGTGAAATATTGATTCCCGATTGCGTGCTGCCAAAATGACTCGCGCCGCTGACAAAGTACAGAGCTGTAACCTATGTCACGATGATATACTGTGGGGGCACTTACATGATTTGCAAAGATGGTGTTTGATCTATACTGCCTGGATTGTTGCTGTCTGGCTGGTGGTGCATGTGTGCCTCAAATGTGTGACATCTGATTATGTAACAGAGAATTTGTGAGGGCAGATATTTTGGCAGAGATAAAAGAGTTCTAATGATGTTATTTTGTGTCTTCACGTTTTGTGCATTAGGCATAGGGCATAGGCATGGGTGGACCCCCCCCCCCCCCCCCCATAATTTTAGTTGTCTTTGTTGTTATGAATCCACTGCCCATCCTTAAATTCTCATCTATGCTTCAGAATAGTTGCTTGTCTTGATTGTTGACCAATGACCAATCAATGGTATCGGGTCGCGCATATCCAGATAAGTGACCAGAATTATTTTTCCATTTTGCCAGGCAAAACATAGTAGGCCTACGTTTATCATCCATATAAAATACAGTTTGCCAGAACAATAGTCTACCTGACAATTTGATTTATCATTTCATATTTCTGACCAAGTTTGGGTGGCTTCTGTCTAAGGATAAGCAGCTGCAACATGCCTTCAATATTATGGGATGAAGATGTAACATATTTTGGAAAATGTATTACAATATTTGTGAGGAAGAACAGGGCAACCCTGCTGCCAATGAGCACTCCGCAGGCAGGATGTTCTCCAAAATGATGGCGTGGTGCAGACACAGCATGCTTTCAATCAGATCCTGCAACCTCCACTTATAGTATGCTACAAGCACGCCGTATGATTGCTCTGGACTCCAGAGAAATGACATGATATACCCCAAGTTCATATTGGCTGCTAACATGAATGAATTTCAGCTATAAATGCAGGTATAAAACGTAGTTCTGTAGTCTATATTGCGTTTTGAAAATGCATCACTGTTTATGGCTGTAATGACAGGCTACATTTGTACAGCGACTGTGCGCGCATGTGCATGTTCGTGTGTACACACTGTGCATGTGCTTGCGTTGGGGTCGGGGGTTTTGTACCAGTCCTTAATCGGGGTCATGGGTCAAAAAGTTTGAAAACCACTGGGACACATGATAGTGACAACAAATGGAGTTGGGTTGGATATAGCCTAGTAATGGTAGGCTACATTATTTCAAATGGAGTTGGGTTGGATATAGCCTAGTAATGGTAGGCTACAGTATTTCAAATGGAGTTGGGTTGGATATAGCCTAGTAATGGTAGGCTACAGTATTTCAAATTGAGTTGGGTTGGATATAGCCTAGTAATGGTAGGCTACAGTATTTCAAATGGAGTTGGGTTGGATATAGCCTAGTAATAGCCTAGTTGGGTTGGATATAAGCCTAGTAATGGTAGGCTACAGTATTTCAAATGTTGAGTTAGTAATGGTTGATATAGCCTAGTAATGGTAGGCTACAGTATTTCAAATGGAGTTGGGTTGGATATAGCCTAGTAATGGTAGGCTGCAGTATTTCAAATGGAGTTGGGTTGGATATAGCCTAGTAATGGTAGGCTACAGTATTTCAAATGGAGTTGGGTTGGATATAGCCTAGTAATGGTAGGCTATAGTATTTCTTATCTTCTATGATGACTGGAATTGTGTTGATTTTTAATAAGTGCAGCATTTATTTCAGTTCAAAATAGTTTAGCAAAATACTTTACTCATAAGATTGTGCTGCTTTCCTCTGTTCTTGTAATAATTGATGCGGGACATTTTTGGGGGGAGAGACCTTTTTTTTCATTGACCCCAAATGGTCTGTGCATGGCCCTGTTGTGCATCCGTTATTTTGTGACCCTGGATGATGAGATTCTGAGTGACCTGCAATGGCATTGTGCTGCTGTGCTGAGCTGCTGAGATAGTGGGAGGGATTGTGATCGAATGAGCCTGTCAGAGTCCTGGGAGCTGAGATAACACTGCGCCCAGAGCTAAGGCTGCTGCATGCACAGAGAGAGGAAGAGGGGTGAGAACGAGACGGAGAGAGCGGGAGGGAGAGGAGAGAGAAAGAGAGGGAGAGAGATGGAGAAAGGGAGTGAAAGGGTGAGAGAAGTGTGGGCCTTAGGCAAAAACATAATGAGATAATTTAGCGTGACAGAGCTCTCCCTGTCTCTCTTAACTTAATCTCAAAGATAAACAAGCGATTATTTATCTTAGATACAGCTAAAACGCTTGTCCTAACAAAACACTTGATACAGAGTTAAATGATAGCTCTTACAGGTCACTCCATTCACTGAAATGGCCCAAAGTCAAACAAGGTTAGCAATTATGATGCTGGCATTTTGCTGTGTTTACAACTTACACCTACGTTAAATACATTTTTCTTATACCCAGTTAACATTTGAAAAGGCTTTTGTCATGGAACTGCCCTAGTTACAGCACTATCTGATGAGTTCTACTGGGTTTACAACCTACGACTACGTTATATGAATATCTCTTATACCCAGTTAACATTTGAAAAGGCTTTTATAGTGGAACTGCCCTAGTTACATCACTATCTGATGAGTTCTACTGGGTTTACAACCTACGACTACGTTATATGAATATTTTATACCCAGTTAACATTTGAAAAGGCTTTTATAGTGGAACTGCCCTAGTTACATCATATCTGATGAGTTCTACTGGGTTTACAACCTACGACTACGTTATATGAATATCTCTTATACCCAGTTAACATTTGAAAAGGCTTTTATCATGGAACTGCCCTAGTTACATCACTATCTGATGAGTTCTACTGGGTTTACAACCTACGACTACGTTATATGAATATCTCTTATACCCAGTTAACATTTGAAAAGGCTTTAATCATGGAACTGCCCTAGTTACATCACTATCTGATGAGTTCTACTGTGTTTACAACCTACGACTATGTTATATGAATATCTCTTATACCCAGTTAACATTTGAAAAGGCTTTTATCACGGAAATGCCCTAGTTACATCACTATCTGATGAGTTCTACTGGGTTTACAACCTACGACTACGTTATATGAATATCTCTTATACCCAGTTAACATTTGAAAAGGCTTTTATCATGGAACTGCCCTAGTTACATCACTATCTGATGAGTTCTACTGGGTTTACAACCTACGACTACGTTATATGAATATTTTCTATACCTAGTCAACATTTGAAAAGGCTTTTATCATGGAACTGCCCTAGTTACATCACTATCTGATGAGTTCTACTGGGTTTACAACCTACGACTACGTTATATGAATATTTTCTATACCTAGTCAACATTTGAAAAGGCTTTTATCATGGAACTGCCCTAGTTACATCACTATCTGATGAGTTCTACTGGGTTTACAAAAACGTTATATGAATATTTTCTATACCTAGTCAACATTTGAAAAGGCTTTTATCATGGAACTGCCCTAGTTACATCACTATCTGATGAGTTCTACTGGGTTTACAACCTACGACTACGTTATATGAATATTTTCTATACCTAGTCAACATTTGAAAAGGCTTTTATCATGGAACTGCCTTAGTTACAGCACTATCTGATGAGTTCTACTGGGTTTACAACCTACGACTACGTTATATGAATATCTCTTATACCCGGTCACAGCATTAACTGATGTGTCAACTTGTTGTATTCCACACATTGGTGATAGAGGACAGGGGTTGGGGAAATACTTACAGTAGGGTACTGTAGGAAAAATGTGAAATGTCATGGAATTTATGCAGGAAGCAAATATTTCCACTGTCATAAGGACTGAAATACAACCCACATTATGTTGGATGATGCAAGTGTTTCATAATTGCCCAATGAGGCATAATACATGTTTGGTATTTTCCACCAAACTCTTCAGCATCTGTCATCTTCAGACAGACATCCAGCATTATCAGTCCCCTACAGGTGTAGGATCTTAATTTGATCTATATTGTCACAAGAAATTAATCTAGCCAAAAGTATGCTACATGAAAAGTGCTGCTGTTAATATACATTAATACCTTCGGAAAAGTATTCCAACCTCTTGACTTTTTTCACATTTTGTTGCGTTACAACTTTATTCTAAAATGTATACAATTGTTTTTTCCCCCTCAACAATCTACACACAATAGCCCATAATGACAAAGCAAAAAAATTGTATTGACATTTTTGCAAATGTATTAAAAGTAAGAATACTGAAATATCAAATTTACATAAGTATTCAGACCCTTTACCTTTGCCAGTGATTACAGCATTGAGTCTTTTGGGGTATGATGCTACAAGCTTGGCACACCCATATTTGGGGAGTTTCTCCCTTTTTTCTCTGCAGATCATCTCAAGCTCTGTCAGGTTGGATGGGGAGCTTTACTGCACAGGTATTTTCAGGTCTCTCCAGAGATGTTCGATTGGGTTCAAGTCCAGGCTCTGGCTGGGCCACTCAAGGACATTCAGAGAATTGTCCCCGAAGCCACCCCTGCATTGTATTGGCTGTGTACTTAGGGTCATTGTCCTGTTGGAAGGTGAACCTTCACCCCAGTCTGAGGTCCTGAGCACTCTGGAGCAGGCTTTCATCAAGGATCTCTCTATACTTTGCTCCGTTCATCTTTAACCTCAAGCCTGACTAGTCTCCCAGTCCCTGCTGCTGAAAAACATCCCCACACCGTTATGCTGCCACCACCATGCTTCACTGTAGGGATGGTGCCAGGTTTCCTCCAGACTTGACACTTGGCATTCAGGCCAAAGAGTTCAATCTTGGTTTCATCAGACCAGAGAATCTTGTTTCTCGTGGTCTGAAAGGCTTTAGATGACTTTTGGCAAACTCCAAGCAGGCTGTTATGTGCCTCTTACTGAGGAGTTGCTTCCATCTGGTGGCTTCCATTGGTGGAGTGCTACAGAAATGGTTGTCCTTCTGGTAGGTTCTCCCATCTCCACAGAGGAACTCTAGAGCTCTGTCAGAGTGACCATCGGATTCTTGGTCACCTTCCTGACCAAGGCCCTTCTCCCCCGATTGCTCAGTTTGGCTGGGCGGCAGCTCTAGGACGAGTCTTGGTAGTTCCAAACTTCTTCCATTTAAGAATGATGGAGGCCACAGTGTTAGTGGGGACCTTCAATGCTGAAGAAATGTTGTGGTACCCTTCCCCAGATCTGTGCCTCGACACAATCCTGTCTAGGACCTCTATGGACAATTCCTTCGACCTCATGGCTTGGTTTTTGCTCTGACATGCACTGTCAACTGTGGGACCTTATATAGACAGGTGTACCTTTCCAAATCATGTCCAATTAATTGAATTTACCACAGGTGGACTCCAAACAAGTTGTAGAAACATCTCAATGATGATCAATGGAAACAGGATGCACCTGACCCAAATTTTGAGTCTTAAAGCAAAGGGTCTGAATACTTATGTAAATAAGGTATTTCTGTTTTTTTTAATACATTTGCTTTGTCACTATGGGGTATTGTGTGTATATTGCTAAGGATTTCTTTCAAATCCATTTAGAATAAGGCCGTAACCAAATGTGTAAAAAGTCAAGAGGTCTGAACATTTTCTGAAGGCACTGTGTGCTAGTGTGGGTTTTCAGTGAATTTATGTAAATCACAAAGTTCATCGGTACTTCTTGCAGTGCAGGAGCATTCTCAGCAACAAAAGTGCTAAAATGAAGATCCTACATCTGTATGCTAAGATATCAAACTGTTAGCATATGGAGCTGCCATTCCAAATGGCTGTCCATGTGTAAACCCTTGTAATGAAAGGCAGCTAAATATAGTCTCATCTTCCATGGGGAGGAAACACAACAGCTGTTTGAATATTCTCTGTGGAAATTGGCTGCTTAAAATGCAGAGGTTTGCTCAGTTAAACCCTCTTCCTGGAGACAAAGCCACAGCTCTCTCACACAGGAATGGGATGCCCGTCTATTTTAGAAGGTGGGAACACGGTTATATTCTAGGTTCAACAAGGTGAGATATGCTCTGTGTGCACCACCCACCAGGTCAGGATGACACCCAGTTTAAAGTGAGGCAGACACGCGCAGTAAAACATTGAGAGCAGATTATTGAGGAATAGATGAATAGGTCACAGAAGGCGTCTGAACAGTTTGCAGAATAATTATTCGTACAAGGAAAGGGTGAATGGTTCAAAATGACCGTAGCAGTCTATAATAAGGCAGTTATCTACAATTACTGTACTTACATAAAGAGAACATAAACAGCACGGATACATCCAGACTTCCCTTTGTTGTATGCAACACAAGTTCAACATATGTTCGAGCATTTTTATATAGAAAATCTTAACCTAACCTGTCCCACTGAATCACGGATACATCTAATAAAAGAGATGAATTATGATAAAAATGATCACATCTTAAAACACAGGAATGTCAGCTTTTATTCAAACAGGTGACAAAAAGGCAACAGTTGCAAGCTGTTACAGACAATTAATTCCATGTGTTAGCCATCTCTTCCTCACACATATGTAAGACTGGAACACCCATACATTTCCTTAATGGACTGCATTAACAGAACCCAGTATAAAATGATAATCTCTGGAGCCAATGATATCAGGTCAAATTCAAAATCACTTCACACTGGGCACAGACATCAATGCAACGTCTATTCCACAGTGGTTCAACATAATTTTATTGAAATGACGTGGAAACAATGTTGATTCAACCAGTGTGTGCCCAGTGGGTTGAACCTTTGCAAACTTTGTGCAACATTGTACCTTTTCCTCATTGAGCAGCACTACCACCATGTCAGCTGAACATTACATAAATAAATATGCACAACATGATTAAATCATAAATAGAAAATAAATATGCCTTTATGACTGAATTTAGCCCAATTCTGATATATTCTTTTACTAAAATGGTCAAAAGACCAATTAGTGGGAAAAAAAATCAGAATTGGGTTGCCTGTGTAAGCGCAGACATAGAAGCCTTTCTGGAGATCCATCACTTCCTCTGTTGCCATTTAGTTCCGAATGATTACCAAAGCATACCACCAGGATAATCTGAGATGCAAAAATCCTTATAGTAACATACAGAAATCTGAATTTCAAAGTAGCAATCTTGCAAAACAAGTCATATTATCAGGGGAGTGACTGGTTGGCCTTTCAATCACTGTTACCGGTAATTAGGATGAATACTGAACTCAACTATTGTCCTCTCAAGGTTCCTATTAAATAAAGGTTCCTATCAAATAAGGAAACTATAGCAAGTCTGTCACACATTGTGAACACAAACACACGTCAATCGTCATTTCAGTATTAAAAGGTAAAAAGACCAAACATAGATATAAAACTTCAACAAAATAAAAAAGAGGACCAACAGTGATATTTTGGTCTTTCAACAAAGCAAACAGCACAACAAACCTGGCAACACAACTCTCAAGCTTCCACAGTGGAGACGGGCCAAAAAGACTACAGCCATCTGCAGGCAGACACACAATAAGAACATTTGGCTTCATTGGTACAATCAATTCAGAATCATTAATAATACTAAAGTAACATGGACTCAATGTAAACATTCAAGAGATAAAAGAAAACATGAATAGAATGTTGCAGTTCTTCCACAGCCTCTTATCTGGGGTGAAGGAGAGTATCTATCCGATGCTGTCAGGGAAACACAAGGGAACAGTGACACTGTTATAGAATTGGACAAAAATAATCAGTTACTCAAGTTTAACGTACACTTATATAGTAGCTAGGGTCACACACTGAAATAGACATGGGTGTGAAAGTACATATTTTATGCACCACATTCACTCATTTATCTCTTGTGAAGCCCGAGATAAATTATTTTTTTTTTTTTACAACTGCAGAGCAAATCAAATCAGTTTCAACATGGTAGGCTATGAATGTTAACCCAGAAGCCCTTGCAGCAGATTGAGGATATTCTTTTAGCACAGTTGGCAAATCAGTGCCATTGCTTTTTCACACCTTGTTCTGCCAGGATCCCAATAACTAGGTAGGTTCTCATGTTCCACACAGCTCATCTCACTGAGGGAAGGTCTACCTGCACTCATCAACAGCAGAGCGACTGGCTGTGCCTCTAAACCTTCCTGTTAGGATTCTTAAATGGAATTCAAACCTCTTTAAACTTCAAAGTAATCATCATGGCCTTTCTACCATTTCTGTGCACAATCCCTGTCAAACGGACACTGTAGATTGTGTGTGTGTTCCTTAATCAACTAATAATCCAAATTGAATTTGGAATCCTCTAGAGCAGGGGGTGGCAGGTTTGAATCCCCGAGCCAACTAGGTGAAAAATCTTTTGATGTTTTCCCCTTGAGCAAGGCACTTAACACTAATTGCTCTTGTTAGTCGCTCTGGATAAGAGCGTCTGCTAAATGACTAAAATGTAAATGTTAATGTTCCCAAACATTTTAGCTTTGCAATCCACCTTAAGTGTTTGAGCTGTGATAAAACATACACAGAAAGAACAAGTAAAAAATACAGTATAAAAATAATACACTAAACAGAAAATAACAACGTGAATTTACAAAACCGAAAAAACACTCACACGGAAACAAACACCCACAAACCAAAAGTGAAACCCGGGCTACCTAAGCATGATTCTCAATCAGGGACAACAATTGACAGCTGCCTCTGATTGAGAACCATACTAGGCCGAACTCAAACCAACATAGAAAAACAAACATAGACCCCAACTCAAGCCCTGACCATACTAAAACAAAGACAAAAACAAAGGAACTAAGGTCAGAAAGTGACATTAGTGCTGTATTCCAATGCTCAAACATTATAACAAAATAAAGCTAAAAGATTATAGGCTATTATTTACAAATATATAGGTGCAATATAATTTCTACATATTTTCTATTTGGTTTCTATAATTTAAATTCACACAAAGCATTTTTCTATCCCAAAAATGTATCACCAAAAAAATGATGTTTTTTGGTAAAAATGCAATGGACAAAAAATATAATCCCACGACCCACCTGGACCCCTGCCACAGCCGACAAGTGGGTCCTGACCCAGTTTGGGAACAAAGTGCTCCAGAGGATCATTAGCACAAACTTGTTTGAGTTTGATGTCACTTTGAACAATAGTGAAATCTTACCCTAAGTCCTGTTTTAAACATACTGTGGGTAAAGATGCTCAACTTATTTGTGGAGAAAACAATCAAATCAACACAGTCTTAGCGAAGCCTAGCTGTCCCAAACACTAAAACAGGCTCTAACACGATGCACAATCACAGATCTCTCACAGACTGACTGATGAGCATCAATGACTAAATACCGTCCTATTTATAAATAAACCCGGAGCTCTTCCAAAGGACACACATCTATAGTTAGTACATTTTAAATCGTCTGGTCTCACATGATGAATGTAACATGTCAAGGGCATAGAAAATCACATACCTTCCATGGTGTCCAATTCCTTCTCTCCTGTCATCTGTTGTCTGGCATGTTCACACCTCTGAATGATTTATTCTGGAAAGGACAAAAGTGCAATATTTCAGAAACACTGCGCTAGTAGGCTAGATCTCAGATCAAAAAGTAATGATCTTTAGGCAACCCTATATTTTAAGGGTCCATAATAAACCATTTATAAGGCATTTACAAACCGTTTGCTCACCATTTATTAATCATTACACCTACATTTGTAAATGTTAGTAAGATAGCTATTCACAAATGTACATATATTTCCTTAAACATCCGGTGTTTTGTTATTTTACCAGGTACTGCTGGAATGACAACTGCTACATCTACCTTGTGCTTTGGACATCTCATGGAGAAGTTTTCCTCGTTAAGCACACAGCCTGCAAAGATAGATAGAAAATAAAACATTTAGTCAACACAATGTTTCTTCATTGACATAATTGTACATAGGCAGAGCAGGACAGCTTCCCACCTGACTGAGCTGCACAGCAGTAGTGGTACTTATTGGGGCACCCTTTCTGGAAGCAGCCCATGGTTGCACCTGCTGCATGGCATGTTGAACACACCTGGAAAAGAAAGGAATTGTAAAAAAGCATATTTGCATAAAGCTGTATTTGAGAGGCCAAGGAAACAGTGAAGGAGTAAGGCACTGTGTGTTACCTAGTCACAAGCATAATGGTCCTCTGTCTATCTGAGCTGCTTCAGTTTGACCTTGTTTACATATTTTGATAAAGTGAGGCAAACCGAACCTACATTTCAGGAATGTTAGGAAGACACCAATGCATTTTGATTTAGCATACACAGCAATATGATCATATTATCAGTTATGTTCTCATCTATGTTGCACTCGAGATATGCAAGCACAAATGCACATTATCTCAAACAAAGACGTATCGTTGAATTTGACTCACTGTTTCTTGGGCGAACCGAACAGCCTCCTCCAAGCCGTAGAGCTTTCCTTTAACCAAGAAAACACCTGTGGACCATATGCCACAGTCCTCGTGGATCCAGCATTCATTGGTGTTGTGGGGCACCATAGGCAGACTGTGGCCGTCCATCACGCAGCCATTTGTTCTGAGCTTTTTGGCTGAAGGCAATGTGGAGCTTTCACTATCACTGACTGTGATGCAGCAGTCATCAACTACAGCCTCTACTCTAGGCACATTGCTCAGTTCATGTAACCCATTCTCCCCTACCTGACCACATAGGCCTATCTTACAATCTACAGACAGTTCACTGTCCTTGTATTCTTCCCTCTGGGCCTGCTGTTTGCCTTGTTCCTCCAAAGCAGGTTCAGTTGGATAGTAAGGTCCGTGTAGGTCCCCTAGGCCCACAGCATTAGCAGACCCACCACACAGGCAGCATACCATTAGGGGCTGACACTTACTCTTTGAGCTGAGGCGACCCAGACGATAACAAGACGTCTTAGGAACGACACCAGACAAAGACCCAGTTGGTTGTTGTTGCTGTCCTTTGTTCCGCCTCACATCCTTCTCCTCCTGCTGATCGTTGATCACTGTACAAGCAGAGTACTCCCTCTGCTCCATGTGCACAAAAGGGCAAAAATCCTCTGATTTACTGGCCCTTTTGTCCTGTTTGTAGTTTGCATATTTCAGCTTGATTTCTGCCTCTTCATGGGAGAACATGGAGGATGAGCCGGCTTGTTTGTGTTTCTCCCTCCTCCGTTTTGTTTTACTTGCTGCTGCTTTTCTACTACTTGAGGCCTGCTTTGCTGGGCTTCTCTGGTGGGTTTTCTGCTTGGTTCCTGACCTTTTGCTCCTGGGTGAAGAGGGCTTTGTCCACTCCTGTTGGATGTCTTCCACATGTGTGGCCTTGGTCCATGACTCTGTAGCAGGTGATGATCCTCTCTGTGGCCTTCTAAAGGAACGTAGGCTCTCAGAGGGGTCCTGTCGAACTGTCCGACGGTCCACATCAGAGTCATCAGATTCTACTACACACCTGTACAGGTAGACAGTTGGCTGTAACCAAGACTCATCCTCTGAACTAGATGACTTCTCTTTTGAGTCCATTGTGTCGCCAGAATGTTCCTTGGGTAATACTCTACTTGAGTTTTTGGTATGTAATTTTGAATGATGGCGAGTGACATTGTTGGTGAGTTTCTGAGCGCTGACCCCAGGCTGTATTGTTCTAGGATGTGTTGAAAGGCTTTTTTTTACAACATTACTAGCTTCACCTGTCAGCCTTTTCTCATTTTGAACATCAACAGGTAAACTGCGAATCTTTTTCTTTTCATTGGTGATGGGAACTTCAATGACATCACTATCATCACTTGAGAGATCCACAGGAGACCTGACATATTTCCCATAAACAGCAGCTAATTCCGACAGGTTAAGAACAGGTTTTGCATTCACTGACATCTCCTCTGTGCTTTCAGATGAATCCTCTGAATATGTATTGTCAGGACTGGGGGAACTCAGTGTCTGGGGCAGTAGAAAACAACCTTTAGCTTCACCCAAAGAGACAGCGCCAGGGGATGGAGAATCCACTAAGGGACTAACAGATCCCCTGTCTAAATAGTCCTGAGGTGAGGGTGCTTCCTTAGAACTGGAAACAAGCAAAATGACATCAGAGTCACTCTGGCTCTCGTCTCCCTCAATACTTTCAGAAATGGGGCTCTCTGCATTTAGGCTTTCTGTAGGGTGTGGCTCGTACAACCCTGAGTCCCGTAAGCTTCTGTCCATACCATTATGTAAAAGGGGGGAGCGAACACAAGTCCTAGTCCCGTAGGAAAGTCTGACACCTGTGTCTGTTAGTGTTTTCTCAGAGAGGAGCTGCATGCAGGGCATGGACACATGGTCATCAGTGATGCTGTGCCAGCTGGGCTTCTTCATCAGGTCCAGAACCTCTGTGGTCCTGGGATTCAGATGACTCTTCCCACATCTCTTTGAGAGATCCAAAGCCATAGGATGAGGGTCTTGAGACGACAGCTCCATAACCTTAAGACAGATACAGTCACAAAGACGGTTAAGCCCATAGGTTACTCAGTAGGCAAACTTTAAACCTAGCCTATTTAGACAGAATTTCAAAAGCAGCTTTTCTACACAATAGATGTAGGATTTTAATTTGAGGCAGTTTTCTACAGCAGGAATATAATCATGAAGCAACAGGAAATGTGAATTATTAGCTATGTGGATTATAATTAATGAACATGTTTTGTAGGGATTTATACATTTTTGATTAGGGCAAATCATGTACGACATTTTAAAGCTAAATTACAAACTTTAGAAGCCTTTTAAAACCTTGAATACACTTTTAAGTTTGTATTTCCTGCCGTGCAGGAAAATTCTCATCAACAAGAGTGATCAAGTTAAGATCCTACATCTGTACTATTAATGCATCACTATAACAACAATTTATCGTTAAACCAAGCATTAATATTATTATTGATGACTATCAATTTGCAACTCGTGACAGCAAATTCAGTCTACAAAATGTAAGGTCGCATTGCGTGATACCATTTCGAGATAGAATCCATTTCTGAAATATTATCTCTTTCTAACGTTGTTACTAGAGAAAAATGGGAGCTGCCCGTTCAACATAGTACCGGTTACCTACCCTTCGTCGTTCCTTGCTGCAGGTGAGTGTACTGACGGTAGCTGGCTAGTGACTAGCTAGCTACTTGCATCCAGGCCTTTGTAAACAGTGTGTAAACAAAGCCGCAATATAACCACAGCTAACGTTAGCCAGCGACCGTGTTGACAACCCGACTTTAGCTAGCTAGCTGGAGTTAGCTCGCTATTCATCCATAATAACATGCGTTATTACAAACATGTTGCCGAGGACCCACTTATTGGAAAATAGTTGTAAATAAACGAACTATTTTACCTACCTTATTAAAATTAATCAAGTAAGCTGAAGGGGTGCTCCCTTTCCAAAAAGAGCATATCGTAGTTTACTTGCATTGGTAAAGAACTCAGCTGGCAGCTGGTGGTAAACGGGCAATGCATTATGGGAGAGGAGAGTTTTGTCAGTTTCAGTTGATGTAGACCTAAACAAATATTTTATTAATAATGATAAATGTATGCATTTCCATTCATGATAAAGATCATATTTTTTTGTTGTAAAATAAAATATAATACAGTTATATAATATGTTGTATATTTCCCTGTCCTCTGATGATTTGATTATGTGATGATTATTCAGTAGCAGACTGATAAAAGGTCATGCAATTATTTAAAATAAATCCATTTAATTTATCATTAGATTACCTGACATGAATAAAGAACATCAAAATGTGTACTAGCAGGACCAAGATAAACGCCTCCAAATAAAACCACCCACTCACAAACAAATAATACTTTTACATTATAGACTCAGACGGTACATTCATACTTGTTCATGTATTTCACAGGTAAGAAAATCAAACTTAATCTGAGTTGTCTTTAGAAATATCCCCGTTCAATAACTGGATTGGACAAAGCAGTGTAATAATTGTACACATTTTACAAACTTCTTGAGATAAATGTTAGTCGTCAGGAAAACGTCTACAAAATGTCTAACCTATCTACAGACGCAGACAGGCTAAATAGTAGTGTGCGTTTAGATACAATGATGTAAAAATACAGAATCCTCAAATAATGCGCTTTTAAAATTCTGTAGTACAGCAACGGTAGATAGGACATAAAATGTTTGACAATATAACTTTGGATCTCTAAGTGCTAAATGGTGTAAACATGGATAGACCGATGAACAATCCATGTTGTGCGTTGTGTCTCTTTGTTCAGCTGCAGTTATCTTCCTTGACACTCTACGGAGAAAGAAACAAATATCAGAAATCAGATCCAGCATCATGACTATTAAATCATAATGGTAAAGCTTGTGTTTCAAACGTGATTACTGTCAGGCCACATAAAGAATCACCAACATCTTTTCTAATACTGGCATGGCATACTATTTTTTTCGCTGACATTCCTACATTTCGCAGACATGCAGAAAATACAAGAACATTACACCATTCACTGAATTTGTAGAATATCATTCACAAGGTGCAGCCATGCCCAAAATGTTGGCTACATTACCAGGACAGTCCGTTCTATTATTCAGTCTAACAGAACTAGGGAGTATATGATGGATGAAAGAAGGATGAAAACCAATAGTTGCCTTCAGTATAAGGATTAAAACCATTAGTTTCCTCCAGTATAAGGATTAAAACCATTAGTTGCCTCCAGTATAAAGATTAAAACCAACTAGTTGGCTCCAGTATTGAGAGGTCAAAGTGCATGTATGAGGAAGAATAACGGACAACCACACCCCTAAGAGACACTGTAAAGGCAAAACAGATGTTTCAGATATGTATTATACATGTGTACCCAAAGTAGATCTCTATAGGGTTATGCTGCACCACTGTACAAGATTACTTCTAATTAGAGCCCCTTTCTTTCATTTGTGTAAGAAATGGACAGAACGTCAAGGGTTATTCAAAATCTAAAGGACTAACTGACATGCTACAGCAAACTGCACAGATAACAGTCAGAGGATTCAGATACATCCAATATTATTAAGACACATAACAGAATGAGGTTATTCACAAATTGTCTGTATTACGCAATGAATGACATCCGTACGATACAGACTAGTGATGCTGCCAAAACCAGAGGTGGTTGGGGAAACATCCAGCGAGACTTGGCTGTCATGTAGGTTTTGGCCTCAGAGTGGCAGCACTCAACACCTTGTCGTTTTCACATCAGTGGTTCATCTCTGAATCCCTGAAGTCCGGGCCACCAGCTTAATGTCATGTATACCATTATTATCTGTGTCCACTGCAGGTGAGAGCTCTCCTAGTGCTTTGTGGGCCAACATCAGGTTCTCCCTGAGATGTCCCAGGTCTCTCTCTGCCTTGGCCCTCATGATGCTTAGCTCTGTGTAGATGTCCTTGTACGTCTCTGTTGCATACCTCTTATCCTGGGGGGAACAGGGATTAGGCTATAAACAGGCACTATTACCAGGTTAAATAGAGTATGACCCATGCTAATATTTGTACAGTAATACATGGCAATAGCAGGACAATAGTGTTGTCCATCTTATATCTACTCTTCATACATTTATACAGACAAAGGCTATTGTTATTCTGCCAGTGTGTGCTGTGCTGTGATCTCACCCTGTGGGCTGTCTGGAGTTCATCCTTGAGCGAGGTGATCTTCTGCTTGAGGCACTGCACCTCTGACTCCTTCACACGCAGGGAGATCTAACAGTCAGACAGAATCACAGTTGATGCCTCAGACACAGGTACAACACCAGAGGACCAAGGTGCCATAGATCAGCACAGAATGTACAGCACATGAGTATATCATATGTTTTAAAGGCTGTAAGTTGGTCATGTTGCTAAGGGTGACATCTAGTGGTGTTACCAGTCAAAGGCAGATACAGTTTACCTTTACATCAAACTTTACTTGACTGGACTAGATAAAGATTATATCCAACAATTTTTTGTTATACTTAAGCAGCATAGCTATTGTGCAGTGAAGTACTACTGAAGACTTACCTCCAGCTCATACACATTTCTCTCCTGACTAAGAGGGAAGGCGTCCTGCTTGGCCAGAGAGCAAAGTCTGGTGATCTCTGCAGCAAGATGGCCACTCAGCTCCTGGAAAGACAACCACAGTCATCATTACTAACACTGCTACTTTGTATTTGACAAAGACAGAATTGGGAAATACTAAGGGAAATGTAAGGGACCCTCAAGGTTTTGTTGCAGAGTGTTGTAACAGTCTGATATGACGTTTATAAAAGTATGCGTTATGCATTCTACTATGTGTGTTAAGACAGAGGACCCGGCAGCAGATTTAGTTGGCTTGGAGCAGAAACACTTGTGATGATACATGGTCATAATGTGACTGACCTGGTTGCGAGTTCTGAGGTCCTGGTTCTCCTGCTGACACTGACACAGAGCCTGTCTCTCTGCCTCCAGGGCCTGGCCCAGGTGGGAGCTCTCCAGACACTTCAGAGAGTACTGCTGGGACAACACCTCCAGCTCCCTGTGACAGGAGAGCAGCTCCTCACTACACACACACACACACACACACACACACACACACACACAAAACATGATCCTGAGAGCTGAAAACCACAGCCAGGACTAGACACAAGGTGCACTGTGTGTTATACAGACAGACATATACAGAGTCAAGGACAGGTAGAATGCAGATTATCAGTCCAAAACTCAAGTGTTTGTCAGCCAATCTAGTGTACTATCTGGCCATGTGCTTTCCTTGACGATTTACAACCACATAGATCAACAGGTAGTACATTTACCTGTGTTGCCTGCATATTTCTCCAAGATTCACATCTCCTGCATTGCTGTTTTCATGGCATGCCCTCTGTATCTCTCTCTTGAGTTCGGCACGGTGAGCGTTCTTCATTGCTTCAATTGCTAATTCCACAATAAAAGGGGATATGTTCACTCCATTAGAGTGGCATGGGAATGTGAGCTTATCAATATTCTGAGAAACTCTGCCTTCACACATACTGTAAATATCCTAAAAACATTTAACCTTTAAACATACACACACAACACACACACTGTCCCCACTCACCTGTGATAGTAGCAGCCGTCTCCTCCTCCAGCAGTCTGTCTGTGTCTAACTGCAGGCGCTGCAGGTCCTGCTGGTGTCTGTGTTGCAGTTCCCCCACGATCCTCTGCTGGGACTCCTCCATGGTGACAAAGCCATGCTCATATGTGGCCTGCAGGGGCAAACACAGACGCAGTGGACTGTTAGGTGATTCATCCACAGATCCATTGTTATAATGGTCACTACTCCCTGGGGTTGGTTCATTACATCTTAATTCTAGTGAATTCAGGAACAACCAAAAATATAATTGATGATCATCGACAATTGTTATTATGGGAGTTGCCCTACCTTTAGCTTTTCTATGTCCTCCTTATGGTTCAGCTGGAGAGATGCCATTCTCCCATCATGCTCTGCTTTCATGTTGGCCATGACAGACAGCTGCTCCTCCAGATCCTTCACACGACCTCTCATTGATGATAACACAATCTCCAGCTCCTCCTCCCCCACAGTGTTTGCTTCTTCATGGGGTTCAGTAGTGCTCCTCTCCTCTACATCCTTATCAGTGTCAACTTCCTGGATTCCTTTCTCTACCTCATCTACCCTACTCTCTACCTTTATCTTTGAACTCTCAATGCTGTTGGTCAGGAAGTCACCCTCCACCACCTCTGCACACCTTCTAACCCAGCACACTTCCTCTACTGCAGTCACTCCCTGGTTTGGGCTTTCCACCTCCATTTTACCTGCAGCATTCATTGCAGGCGTCTCTGTCTTCTGCTCACTTGCAGTGTCTAGTAGCTGTGTGGCTGTTTGCTGTGAGTCTATGTGTTCTCCCTGCCTCAGGGGGGTCAACCCTAATCCCAGTGAGGAACTCCCCTGTCTCTCCAGGTCTGACTGTCTGGCCCCAAGCTGCTGGTTTTCACTCAGCAGCCCAGCACATCTGCTGCACATCAAAGGAGAAGAAGCAATGAGCAGTCCCTGTTGAATCTCTTGAAATTGGCTCTGGTGTAGAGTGTTAAGCCTACTGAGACGATAGGATGAGAAGGCTTCCATGGCGGTGCAGTGTATGGAAGCTAACCGGGGCTCATTTACATTGTGGAAATTACAAAGTCTTTGTGCCAGGGACTGGAGCTCGTCATTGGCCGAGGCTCCGACTGAGGAGGTGATTTGGTTGAGCAGGAAAATTCTCTCCTGTGTGATCTCTGTGAAATGTCGGCTTATGAAGTCATCGGTGTCATTATGCTGGTTGTACACATTCCATATCCTCTCATCATCACCTTCCTCTTTCATTTCTGAACCTGTTTCACCTGCTATGTTTCCAATGATGTCCAGGTCTCTCAAAGAGCTGCATCCATTCATCCTGTCCAGGCCTCCGGTGTTTATGTTTAATTCTGTCTTATTATGAGAAAAAAGAGTATGAGCTAGGAGGAGCGTTTGCTTTTCCACTACCATGTGTTCTAAAATCTGACTTAGAATCACATCTGTGAGTTTATCCTCATTGGACTGGGATGGGTTGACTTTCAAACTGTTCAACAGCCTTCCCCAAAACTCCTCCTCTAACTGAAGCTGCCTGACCACTGTCTTGTTCACCTCCACACACTTTCTATCTAATGGCATCTTTACCACATCCATATCTGACCTGTCAATCACCTGCACTACTCTCCCTAAGGTTCTGGACATCAACCTTATCCCTTCCATCACTTGCTGAACCCTTTCTTCACCTGAATCCAATATTACCTCCTCCTGCCATTTGCCTTCACTGCTACACCTTAATCCACTTTCTTTCTCCACCGTCCTTTCCTTCTCTACTTCCTCATTAAACCTTACGATGTCACCCTCTGCCTCCATGGCTCTCTGGCTGTACAACCGCTCAGCCTCTCTGAGTTGTGTGTTGTGGGCCTGCAGCTCCCTGCAGGTCTGTTCTGTGTGCTGGAGCTGTCTCTCTAGTTCTAATTGCTTGGCCTCCATGGCCTGCAGACACTGTTGAAGGTGTTCCCGCTCCTTCTCTCCAAGGTGGTGTGTGTTGATATTCTCTTCCCCAGCTTCCTCCTCTTCATCATCATCATCATCATCATCCTCTTCTGCTGGGAAGCCCAGGTCTTTGAAAGTGTCCTCCCTGAGCTGCAGCTGTACCTCTGTCTTCTTCAGATGCTGGTCCATTGAGGCTAGTAGGGACTGGGCCTCCTGGAGCTGCTCATCTCTCCTGCGCAGCTCCTTCTCCAGGCCTTCCACTTTGGTCTGGCTGTGCTGCTCTGCCTCAGGGAGGAACTGAGGCCCACTGTACTGAGTGATAAGCTCTGCTCTCAGTCTCTCTATCTCTCTGTCTGCCTCTGTCAGCTGGTTGAGCATCTCCTGGTTGCGCTGGTTGAGGGCCTCGTTCTGGCTGCTGAGCAGCTCTACCTCCTGGGATAGTCTCCTCATCACGATGGCCTGGTCTGGGTCTACGTACTCCTCCGTGGGTCTGGGTGTCTCACAGCATAGTAGGTTGTCTATTCTCACGCTGTTGGCTCTTTCCTGAGTTTCCCCCATGCTCAGTGAATCTGGGCTCCATGCACAACTTTTTGTGTGCGATTCTGGAATCGATGTCTGTTGATGGCTTCCATTTTCAAACTGTGTCTGAGAGCTAGTTTCACTGCCCAAGTTAGGCCCTCTGTTCTCACTTCCATTCTGAGGCACAGAGTAGGATGAGAGTTCTGTGTCTGAGGTTGATGACATGACAGGTGTGTTTACTGATATAGGGCAGTCAGGGAACAGATCCTCCAGCCCCTGGAGGTTTCCCTCGGTGTCATGTAGCCAGATACTGGGTGGTGGTGATGGGTAAGTTCCAGGGGAGCTGTGTTTCTCCAGAGGGGCCGATGACAGGGCCAGGCCAAGCTGCTCCTGGAGCTGCTCCTGTATGTTCTGTTTCTTCAGCTCCTGTTGCTGGAGGAGCTCTCTGGTCTCCTTGTACATGTCAGTCAGGCTTTTCAAAGAGGGAAGATCAGCTTCTGGGCACATTGGGGCCTCAAGCTTACAGGAGGAGGCAAGACAATTGTCTATAATTAGGTAGTTATCATTGTTGCAAAGTGGAAGTATTATAGATGGAAATACAGAGCATATCCATACTATGTATAGGCCAATATATACTTTGCCTTACCGGCAGGGAGGCATGATGCTGGCGTCCTAATGCAGTGCTCAAATGAGCCTCCAGCTCAAGCCTGCGATGGTCTGACTCTGCCAACTGGCCCTTCAACTCCTCTACCTTTAATCACAAGACACAGAGATAAAGTAAGTCCACCGTTAAGCCAACCAGCAGCAGAGAAAGCACCTCATAACGTTAACATTGTTCCTGTTAGGAATCATTTTGAGATACACAGACTCACCCTCCTGTGGTAGGTCTCCAGCAGAATCCCCATATCCTCTTTATCCTTGCCCTGGGACTCAGTGTACAATGGAACAGTCTTCTCCTGTCTAAAGGCAGTCCTTTCCACCTGCTGCCAGCACTGTTCAATCTCCCTCTGTACCCTCTGGTGAGTCCTGGGTGACCTGGGACTGATACCTCCTCTGTCACAGTCCATCTCCCAGCCCACAAGGAAGCCTAGCATGCTGTCATACCTCCTCCTCCTCTCCTCTCGCCTCCTCTTCCTCTCCAGGTCCCCTACCTCCATCCGAAGAGGCTCCTTTGTCTCCTGCTGCACCTCCTGCTCAGAGGCTAGCAGGGCCATAGGGCTGAACTCAGCCCAGTCAAAGGTCTTGGAGCGCCCTTCGCGTCTCCTCTCACGGATGCGGCTCTGTTTGGGCCCCTGGACTCTCTCTGTAGGGACCTCAGAGGAGGGGGAGGAGTCCTGGGTCACGTCTGGCTTAGGAAGGGGCAGTGACTCTGATGGGCTGCAAGGGACGTGATGGACTGGCAAGCTGCTTTACAATCACAACAGAATAACACAAATACTTACTGACGGAGGAAATTAGGCATTCTGTCGAAACAAAGGCAGAGACCTTCCCATCACTACTATAGAATGGTGGTAGTCTACTAATGTATTACTATGTAGTAGTGAGGCTGGTATTACAGACGCCATTTACCTGGCTACATCAGGAGCGTTAGATGGATGGACATTCTTCATGAGGGCCTGGATCCAGTTTCTCCGTATCCCTGCAGTCATGGCTGACAGAGTGAAGACACACTTCTGGGTCTGAGGGAAGACATTAGGAATATTACTTTGATTGAGTATAGGAGACTTACTGTATGTATAGAATGGATCAACATTCATCTGTTGATTTCAATTTTTGTAAGTATAGATTTAGTCTAACATGGATCTGAAAGCCGTAGTTCCTCTGGACCTGGTGCTCTGAGACATTATGACACTTGGTCAAATCAATCTCCCCCTCCAAATCTGAGTTCTAACAAGAGAAGATGACAAACATCAATTCAAGACTTGGGATGAAAAACAAAAACAAAACCATGTTTCCCTGTCCTCACAAAATCACATATCTGTGTGTACTTCATTCAGTAAAAATGAAAATGCACATGAACTTGCCTCCTCTGCGAAGGAATCCTTGTAGTACCTCAGACTGTCAGCTGACAGCACAAACCAGTATTTCCTCCACTAGAGGGGAGCAGACAGACATTATAAGGGATATTAGACACAGAAACCTACATAATACATTTGAACTGTCAGGCTTCACCTTCATAGCAAGGATCCACAGCACCTTAAACATCACTAAATGTACACACACACATTCCGGATCCATGTGCCTTTGGGGTAGAAACGTGGGAAGGTGTTCAGTGCCGAAAGTAAAAGACATTCTGGATCTGTCCATTCCTATACCTGATCCTCCTTATCCAGGTTCATCATCCACCCTTTCTTGAAGTTCAGCAAATCAGGCTGTAAGGAAGATAAGACAGTAAGTTAGTCAGGAGTTCAAAGAGGCACGGTCATACAGTTGTTTTCAGACACTTCAACATAAAAGTAAACTGCCGTCAATCCACTTGGGGCTTTCATTTTTACTTGTATAAATTATGAGAGCGTCCTTGTTTGAACTGTGACAGTTTTCTGACATGTTTTACAACTTGGCCCCATGTGCTTTCAGTGCACAGAAATTCCAGAAGTATTAAGCACTCACAGTCATGACAGACTCCGAGGTCCTGCGGTCCAGTGACTTAGCTCTTCTCTGAGGAGGAGGGACGGTGAGTTGACCTGGGCGTAGATCTCCACACGACTGCAGTTTCTGGGTGTAACAACAGGACACTATCAATTACTGAAAGTAACAATGTAGAAGGTGTCAGATGGATTAGCAAATGTGATCATGTCCTGTATTACTGTAAGCTTGTTGCAAATAAAAAACAAGATGTCGTTTCCCTTTAGTCTATCATGACTGAGACAGCTTGGACGTGTGCATTGTATCAAGCAGAGAACCCACAAGTCATGGCAGGTCTCTGGCAGGCAGTGTTGTGAGATGTAAGGCTTGTTGTGGGACACAGCAGGAGACAGGAAGTGCTCTCTATACAGGGGCTATTAAACCGTACTCACATTAAGAATGAGTTCCACTCTGGTAACTGGGATTGGCTGGGGAGTGTATGAAAAGACGTTGGAGGCTGTATTATCCCTGATGGCCCCTGGCATCCAGTCTCACAAGCCCAGGGATGTTAAAAGTCCCAAATCTCTGTCTTGACAAGATTCCCACATCCCTGACTGTTACCTACCAAAGCTACCTCATATTGGGTTTCATCCTGGCTAACCAAATAGCTCTAAAAAACACATCAGAGAGTCCCTTTAAATCTAGATTAGCCAGCGCTAAATGAAACTAGAGACAGCGGCACCATATGAAACAAGATTATTTTCTCATTTACTTGAGCCTTCAACAGCCTCATTCTTTTTACTCTTATGTAATAAAAGAAAAGGGAAAACGAACACTTCAGTAAATCCAGAACATTCTTCGTCTTGTGCCCAGCTATTTGCATAGAAAACTATCCAAGGACACATAACAGTAACATGAGGGAGAGAACACTCTGCTCCAGCCAGCAGTGTGAACTAGCCTCCTGTCTTCTCCAACAACACTGACCATTCTGGACAGTTGCTGTCTTCCAATGAAGTCTCTTTTCCCTAGGATAGGATGAGAAATGGGAAGTGAGGGGGATTCTGGGGAATCTGAACCTGGGGGACAGAGTGAACTGTGAACAGGCATTTGACCTCTCACTCCAATACCCCCCCCCCCCCCTGCAACAAAAAAAAACTACTGGAACTGGAGGAACATAAATGATCACATGGGATAATATGTTCCGTCGGGCAGGAATTTAAGAGAAAAATCCTACAGAGGGATTTAATCAGAGATTAACATTAAACCTTTGACCCCATGGGATGGCCATACTGTGTATGATGTGTCTAACTAAATCATATTACTGGGTTCAACAGTTCATACAGTATCTCATATTATAAACAGAAATATATACAGTACACCAGCCATAGTCTGTGAAAAATCAACTACAAGCGGCCGGTTGCACCTTAATTGAGGAGGACGGGCTCATAGTAATGCCTGGAAGGGAAGGAGTGGAATGGTATCGAACATATCAAACACATGTTTCCAGGTGTATGATGCCATTCCATTTACTCCGTTCCAGACATTATTATGAGACGTCCTCCCCTCAGCAGCCTTCTGTGACATCAACAGTATGTTTTCTACATACAGTACAATGTGCATACTGTGTACCAGTATGGACTATACATGTGTTCTATACTGTAGTGATAATCCTAAATGCTGGTCATGTGTTTGTTGTTGTCGGGAGTAGACAGACTGATACTTATGCTTTAGTCACTACCTTAATCACCGGAGCCAGTCTGAGAACATGGTGACTGTCATTTCACAAACAGATGTGCACTTGACTCAGGAGATACTGTTCAGTGATAGTCCCTCCCAGCCTCAAACACATGACCAACAGCAGCTCCCTACAGACACAACAGCACCCTACAGATACAACAGGTCCCTACAGATACAACAGCATCCTACAGATACAACAGGTCCCTACAGATACAACAGGTCCCTACAGATACAACAGGTCCCTACAGATACAACAGCTCCCTACAAATACAACAGCTCCCTACAGATACAACAGCTACTTACAGATACAACAGCTCCCTACAGATACAACAGCTACTTACAGATACAACAGGTCCCTACAGATACAACATCTCCCTACAGATACAACAGCTCCCTACAGATACAACAGCACCCTACAGATACAACAGCACCCTACAGATACAACATCTCCCTACAGATACAACATCTCCCTACAGATACAACAGCTCCCTACAGATACAACAGGTCCCTACAGATACAACAGCACCCTACAGATACAACAGGTCCCTACAGATACAACAGGTCCCTACAGATACAACAGCTCCCTACAGATACAACAGGTCCCTACAGATACAACAGCTCCCTACAGATACAACAGCACCCTACAGATACAACAGCTCCCTACAGATACACCAGCTCCCTACAGATACAACAACTACTTACAAATACAACAGGTCCCTACAGATACAACATCTCCCTATAGATACAACAGCTCCCTACAGATACAACAGGTCTCTACAGATACAACAGCACCCTACAGATACAACAGGTCCCTACAGATACAACAGCACCCTACAGATACAACAGCTCCGTACAGATACAACAGCTACCTACAGATACAACAGCACCCTACAGATACAACAGGTCCCTACAGATACAACAGCACCCTAAAGATACAACAAGTTCCTACAGATACAACAGCTCCCTACAGATACAACAGCACCCTACAGATACAACAGCTCCCTACAGATACAACAGCTCCCTACAGATACAACAGGTCCCTACAGATACAGCAGCACCCTACAGATACAACAGCTACCTACAGATACAACAGCACCCTACAGATACAACAGCTCCCTACAGATACAACAGCTCCCTACAGATACAACAGGTCCCTACAGATACAGCAGCACCCTACAGATACAACAGCTCCCTACAGATACAACAGCTCCCTACAGATACAACAGGTCCCTACAGATACAACAGCTCCGTACAGATACAACAGCTACCTACAGATACAACAGCACCCTACAGATACAACAGCACCCTACAGATACAACAGGTCCCTACAGATACAGCAGCACCCTAAAGATACAACAAGTTCCTACAGATACACCAGCTCCCTACAGATACAACAGGTCCCTACAGATACAACAGGTCCCTACAGATACAACAGCTCCCTACAGATACAACAGCACCCTACAGATACAACATCTCCCTACAGATACAACAGCTCCCTACAGATACAACAGCTCCCTACAGATACAACAGCACCCTACAGATACAACAGCACCCTACAGATACAACATCTCCCTACAGATACAACAGGTCCCTACAGATACAACAGGTCCCTACAGATACAACAGCTCCCTACAAATACAACAGCTCCCTACAGATACAACAGCATCCTACAGATACAACAGGTCCCTACAGATACAACAGGTCCCTACAGATACAACAGCTCCCTACAGATACAACAGCACCCTAAAGATACAACAGGTCCCTACAGATACAACAGCTCCCTACAGATACAACAGACAGATACAACAGCTCCCTACAGATACAACAGATACAGATACAACAGCTCCGTACAGATACAACAGCTACCTACAGATACAACAGCACCCTACAGATACAACAGCACCCTACAGATACAACAGGTCCCTACAGATACAGCAGCACCCTAAAGATACAACAAGTTCCTACAGATACAACAGCTCCCTACAGATGTCCCTACAGATACAACAGGTCCCTACAGATACAACAGCTCCCTACAAATACAACAGCTCCCTACAAATACAACAGCTCCCTACAGATACAACAGCTCCCTAGCTCCCTACAGATACAACAGCTCCCTACAGATACAACAGCTACTTACAGATACAACAGCTCCCTACAGATACAACAGCTACTTACAGATACAACAGGTCCCTACAGATACAACAGCACCCTACAGATACAACAGCTCCCTACAGATACACCAGCTCCCTACAGATACAACAACTACTTACAGATACAACAGGTCCCTACAGATACAACATCTCCCTACAGATACAACAGCTCCCTACAGATGCAACAGGTCCCTACAGATACAACAGCACCATACAGATACAACAGCTACCTACAGATACAACAGCTACCTACAGATACAACAGCACCCTACAGATACAACAGCACCCTACAGATACAACAGGTCCCTACAGATACAACAGCACCCTAAAGACACAACAGCACCCTACAGATACAACAGGTCCCTACAGATACAACAGCACCCAACAGATACAACAGCTCCCTACAGATACAACAGGTCCCTACAGATACAACAGGTCTCTACATATACAACAGCTCCCTACAGATACAACAGCACCCTACAGATACAACAGCTCCATACAGATACAACAGCTACCTACAGATACAACAGCACCCTACAGATACAACAGCACCCTACAGATACAACAGCACCCTAAAGATACAACAGGTTCCTACAGATACAACAGCTCCCTACAGATACAACAGTACCCTACAGATACAACAGCACCCTACAGATACATCAGCTCCCTACAGATACAACAGCTCCCTACAGATACAACAGCTCCCTACAGATACAACAGCTCCCTTCAGATACAACAGCACCCTACAGATACAACAGCTCCCTACAGATACAACAGGTCCCTACAGATACAACAGGTCTCTTTGGATATAACAGCTCCCTACAGATACAACAGCTCCCTACAGATACAACAGCTCCCTACAGATACAACAGGTCCCTACAGATACAACAGCACCCTACAGATACAACAGGTCCCTACAGATACAACAGGTCCCTACAGATACAACAGCTCCCTACAGATACAACAGGTCCCTACAGATACAACAGCTCCCTACAGATACAACAGCACCCTACAGATACAACAGCTCCCTACAGATACACCAACAGATACAACAACTACTTACAAATACAACAGGTCCCTACAGATACAACATCTCCTATAGATACAACAGCTCCCTACAGATACAACAGGTCTCTACAGATACAACAGCACCCTACAGATACAACAGGTCCCTACAGATACAACAGCACCCTACAGATACAGCAGCTCCGTACAGATACAACAGCTACCTACAGATACAACAGCACCCTACAGATACAACAGGTCCCTACAGATACAACAGCACCCTAAAGATACAACAAGTTCCTACAGATACAACAGCTCCCTACAGATACAACAGGTCCCTACAGATACAGCAGCACCCTACAGATACAACAGCTACCTACAGATACAACAGCACCCTACAGATACAACAGCTCCCTACAGATACAACAGCTCCCTACAGATACAACAGGTCCCTACAGATACAGCAGCACCCTACAGATACAACAGCTCCCTACAGATACAACAGCTCCCTACAGATACAACAGGTCCCTACAGATACAACAGCACCCTACAGATACAACAGCTCCGTACAGATACAACAGCTACCTACAGATACAACAGCACCCTACAGATACAACAGCACCCTACAGATACAACAGGTCCCTACAGATACAGCAGCACCCTAAAGATACAACAAGTTCCTACAGATACACCAGCTCCCTACAGATACAACAGGTCCCTACAGATACAACAGGTCCCTACAGATACAACAGCTCCCTACAAATACAACATCTCCCTACAGATACAACAGCTCCCTACAGATACAACAGCTCCCTACAGATACAACAGCACCCTACAGATACAACAGCACCCTACAGATACAACATCTCCTACAGATACAACAGCTCCCTACAGATACAACAGCTCCCTACAGATACAACAGCACCCTACAGATACAACAGCACCCTACAGATACAACAACAGATACAACAAGTCCCTACAGATACAACAGGTCCCTACAGATACAACAGCTCCCTACAAATACAACAGCTCCCTACAGATACAACAGCATCCTACAGATACAACAGGTCCCTACAGATACAACAGGTCCCTACAGATACAACAGCTCCCTACAGATACAACAGCACCCTAAAGATACAACAGGTCCCTACAGATACAACAGCTCCCTACAGATACAACAGCACCCTACAGATACAACAGCTCCCTACAGATACAACAGCACCCTACAGATACAACAGCTCCGTACAGATACAACAGCTACCTACAGATACAACAGCACCCTACAGATACAACAGCACCCTACAGATACAACAGGTCCCTACAGATACAGCAGCACCCTAAAGATACAACAAGTTCCTACAGATACAACAGCTCCCTACAGATACAACATGTCCCTACAGATACAACAGGTCCCTACAGATACAACAGCTCCCTACAAATACAACAGCTCCCTACAGATACAACAGCTCCCTACAGATACAACAGCTCCCTACAGATACAACAGCTACTTACAGATACAACAGCTCCCTACAGATACAACAGCTACTTACAGATACAACAGGTCCCTACAGATACAACAGCACCCTACAGATACAACAGCTCCCTACAGATACACCAGCTCCCTACAGATACAACAACTACTTACAGATACAACAGGTCCCTACAGATACAACATCTCCCTACAGATACAACAGCTCCCTACAGATGCAACAGGCCCCTACAGATACAACAGCACCATACAGATACAACAGCTACCTACAGATACAACAGCTACCTACAGATACAACAGCACCCTACAGATACAACAGCACCCTACAGATACAACAGGTCCCTACAGATACAACAGCACCCTAAAGACACAACAGCACCCTACAGATACAACAGGTCCCTACAGATACAACAGCACCCTACAGATACAACAGCTCCCTACAGATACAACAGGTCCCTACAGATACAACAGGTCTCTACATATACAACAGCTCCCTACAGATACAACAGCACCCTACAGATACAACAGCTCCATACAGATACAACAGCTACCTACAGATACAACAGCACCCTACAGATACAACAGCACCCTACAGATACAACAGCACCCTACAGATACAACAGCACCCTAAAGATACAACAGCTCCCTACAGATACAACAGCTCCCTACAGATACAACAGTACCCTACAGATACAACAGCACCCTACAGATACATCAGCTCCCTACAGATACAACAGCTCCCTACAGATACAACAGCTCCCTACAGATACAACAGCTCCCTTCAGATACAACAGCACCCTACAGATACAACAGCTCCCTACAGATACAACAGGTCCCTACAGATACAACAGGTCTCTTTGGATACAACAGCTCCCTACAGATACAACAGCTCCCTACAGATACAACAGGTCCCTACAGATACAACAGCACCCTACAGATACAACAGCTCCCTACAGATACAACAGCACCCTACAGATACAACAGCTCCTACAGATACAACAGCTACCTACAGATACAACAGCTCCCTACAGATACAACAGCACCCTACAGATACAACAGGTCCCTACAGATACAACAGCACCCTACAGATACAACAGCTCCCTACAGATACAACAGCACCCTACAGATACAACAGCTCCGTACAGATACAACAGCTACCTACAGATACAACAGCACCCTACAGATACAACAGCACCCTACAGATACAACAGGTCCCTACAGATACAACAGCACCCTAAAGATACAACAAGTTCCTACAGATACAACAGCTCCCTACAGATACAACAGCTCCCTTCAGATACAACAGCACCCTACAGATACAACAGCTCCCTACAGATACAACAGGTCCCTACAGATACAACAGGTCTCTTTGGATACAACAGCTCCCTACAGATACAACAGCTCCCTACAGATACAACAGCTGCCTACAGATACAACAGCTCCCTACAGATACAACAGCTCCCTACAGATACAACAGCAGACTACAGATACAACAGCTCCCTACAGATACAACAGCAGCCTACAGATACAACAGCACCCTACAGATACAACAGGTCCCTACAGATACAACAGCACCCTAAAGACACAATAGCACCCTACAGATACAACAGGTCCCTACAGATACAACAGCTCCCTACAGATACAACAGCTCCCTACAGATACAACAGCAGCCTACAGATACAACAGCTCCCTACAGATACAACAGCTCCCTACAGATACAACAGCAGCCTACAGATACAACAGCACCCTACAGATACAACAGCTCCCTACAGATACAACAGCTCCCTACAGATACAACAGCACCCTACAGATACAACAGCACCCTACAGATACAACATCTCCCTACAGATACAACATCTCCCTACAGATACAACAGCTCCCTACAGATACAACAGCTGGGTCATTGTACTGTAAGATACCATCACCGTTATGAGTTAGCAGAGGTTTGTCTGGGACTTACAGGCAGATCCCTAATTACATAGTATCCATGTTTAGGTAAATGGAAAATGTGTCTAAGAGGAATGCCATTCTGAGATTACAACACACAACATGAAGTGCAGACGGAGCCCCGTCAGAGCATTATACAACCAGTTTAGTTAGAGAACACAACACAGTCCTTAATTATTCACCTTCTCCCTGTCTTACTCACACACACTAACACATGCCTCAACACGGCTGATGGGAGGATTGACTTAGCCATGCCAAACTCCTGCATTTCGGCATGGAACTAAACACACATATATTGGCACACGTGGCACACACACACACCTGACAGTGTGGACACATGTGGTACACACACACACCTGACAGTGTGGACACATGTGGTACACACACACACCTGACAGTGTGGACACACGTGGTACACACACACACCTGACAGTGTGGACACACATGGCACACACACACACCTGACAGTGTGGACACACATGGCACACACACACACCTGACAGTGTGGACACATGTGGTACACACACACACCTGACAGTGTGGACACACATGGTACACACACACACACCTGACAGTGTGGACACATGTGGTACACACACACACCTGACAGTGTGGACACACATGGTACACACACACAAACCTGACAGTGTGGAATGTAAGAGCAGCAATTCATCCCTGTCCATGAGCCTTACACACCATGCATTCAGGCCAGAGCCGAAACATTTGAGGTGATATCTTTGCCTCTCCAACACCTGGTCTTATGAGTCATGTCCAAACAAGTCCTATGGAGATGGTGTTATAGTGGAGGAATGTGACAAGCCTTACCGGGAGTGGGAGGACTGACTGCAATGTAAAAAGACTGTGACGGTGTGACTGATACCTCTCTCTGGTTGCTGCGATCTTCACTCCTCCCCTTCCTGGATCCAGCCTGACCCAGGTCCTCTCCCACAGCACTCCTCCCAGCCTTCCCTGGCTCATTGTAACAGCTGAAAAGCAGGAAAATCAAGCCTGTCATTCAACAAACAGCCATGGTGTCCTCCATGATCCCTCACAGGTGGGCTGTGACATCACTTCCTGCAGGAAGAACTTCAGAATGACAGCTGAATAATGTCACCGCCACTTATTCTGTACCCCCAAGCTGGGCCTAGACTGAGGACATCCATGTCACCTACATCCATCTAGTGCTACTGTTGAATTGGAATTTCAAGTGACATCCTCACCTCCAGTGTCATGTTTTGTTTAGAAAGATAGCAGATTTACATAGATGGAATTCCCTAGAAGAATCCGTTTGTTTAAACAGTATAACCACAAAAGCGAATACTATCTTTAATAAACTGTGGGTGTAGCATCTGTCCTGTTATAACAGGGATGGTAAATTCTTGTTGAGGCATGTATGTATCTGTATGAGTTGGCACAAACATAATACTGGGCCCTCAGTCAGTGTAATGTCTTGCCTTGACATTTCTCCTATTTTCTGTTGACTGGCAGTTTGTGAGGAACTCAGAAATAGAATTCCTTCAAAATATCTAATTACACAATACTTTAGGAATTTCGAGGCCTTATTCAGGGCAAGGATTCTGTCTGTCCTTAGAAGGCAATGAATGAAACACACAGACCAAGGAGGTATTCCCATCACGTAGCCCAAATACTGTATATGCTGTTAGTTAGGGAACAAACTGGGAGTGCTTCTATAAGCTACATTTAAAAACCATTACCTCCCTAATGGAAGAATATGGATGTTTGATGTGCTGTTGGGCTGTGTGTAATGTGTGTACCATTTTATACAGAGAGAAACAGGGAGGCATCTGCTGTCCTTTAGTGCTAATTGCTAGCACATTTGGTCCTAGCCCATGCCAAACCCGTTTTATGCCTGTTAGCATTTTCATGACAACACACAACAAATACAAAACCAAATAAATAGAATTGAAACTAATGTCCAAGAACATTGCATTCATTATAGATCTCCCAATATCAGACACAACTGATAACATGTCTTCTCCATGATTCTCACCTTCTCTCTGCCATGTTGTTCTTGTTGGCCGGTGGGTGGTCTCTGTATGGCGTAGGCTCTGTGGGCTGGCTGTCGCTGCTGGTGTCAGTCCCCTTGCTGGCCACAGAGTCCAGGGAACTCACAGAGCTACTGATACAGGAGCCGTTGGAGAGCCGCAGACTACCGTCAAAGGTCAGGGAGTCACTGGAGGCTGAAGGGAGTTAGTGGGGATCATGACTTGAGGAGAGTTATTAAATAAAGAGGTTTGTTTTCCGACTGTGACTGCACAGGTTAGGTCTATGTTTTGCATGATACTTTAGGTCATTGCTTTTGGACCGAAACACAAATAGCAAGATTTTTATGAGAATCCTGTTCTGAAAAATCTAACTTCTAAGACTTGTTATATGAGGAATCTGGTCAGATAGTTACTATAATGTCTCCCATCTAAGGAAGTGTCACGTTTGACCATAGTAGACATTTGAGGGACACCCCTACATAGTGCCACTATAAAGTTGCACCTAACAGACCACAGCTCATTAAAGAGATGCCTCCAGTTTGTTTTCCTTTTCATCTGCTCCCAGGCCATGGAAAAGCAGCTGGAAAAACTTGTCTGTTTAATAAAGGCCTAATAAATAAAGGCCAACTTTCTCATCCTGTATGCATGACCACCTGCAGGAAGTTAGGACAGTGTTAGACGGCAGGAAATGGCTTTGAATGTCTGACAGACTTGAAAGCCTGTCTGAGTGTGTGTGTATATGTGTTGGCTCGTTTCCTTCTTCCACACCTGCAGGGGTCTCGTCCAGGCCCAGGGGATCAGTATCTGTCACAGTCCAGACAGGGGCCACATCTGGACCCCCACTGGGCCGCTCTCCCTGCCACAGGCGAGGGTCACCACTTTTCATGACTGAGAAACTGGGCTCAGTGGCAGCCATCTTTGCTGGGCTGGGCTCCTGATGAACACAATAAGTTTTCATTGTCATTATGTGTAGAGGTATAACACATCATTGACATATACAGTAGTTGACATATTTTTCTGCAATATTTTCAAACATGTATTTAGACCATCGGTGACCAGGCATCTTGGTTACAATTTTATGAAAAGAAGAAGTTATCACCTGGGAAGTAGTGGGTTCTACTTTACGTTTCTTCTTCTGATTCTGCTTATAGGTCTGTGGGTAAACGACTAGTTGTTCACTCCAGCTGGTAAAAAGGACATGACAGGGATTCAAAATATTGTCCATCAAAGACAAGAATTTACAGAAAAGATAAATCAGAAGTGATATCATATCATATTGTAATTTCAGAGAAGTTAAGTCAGGAGTGATATCATATCATACTGTAATATCAGAGAAGTTAAGTCAGGAGTGATATCATATCATATTGTAATTTCAGAGAAGTTAAGTCAGGAGTGATATCATATCATATTGTAATTTCAGAGAAGTTAAGTCAGAAGTGATATCATATCATATTGTAATTTCAGAGAAGTTAAGTCAGGAGTGATATCATATCATACTGTAATATCAGAGAAGTTAAGTCAGGAGTGATATCATATCATAATGTAATATCAGGGAAGTTAAGTCAGGAGTGATATCATATCATACTGTAATATCAGAGAAGCATTACTGACCCATTGATGATCTCCTTGTTCTCCCCCCGAATAAAGAACTCCTGTTCAGGTGTGATGATGCACAAAGCGTTCCTCTGGCCTGTCTTAGGCTCTGCGTCAATCACCGCTGTACACAGATTCATGTTCACTGTTCCTTGTGGCAGAGTGCTTGTCTAAAGGAATGATACACAATGTAAATAGTTTTGTCTGACTGGAAATTCTGGAAGAGATTATGATGCTAATCATGGTATCTTTTGTACACCATCTAGAAATATAAAAAAATATAAATAGAAAGATATTTTGGAGGGTTAAAGGACATCACGAACAAGACATTACCCGTTGCAACTGAGTTTTAAAACAGGCTATATAGAGTGACATGAAAGAGAGCAGAGGAGGAGATTTCAGAAGATCAGTGAGAGAGGGGGATGTGGAATTAGAGGACAGATTAATCCCAAATCATCTGCTCTGGTACTACACACAACATCTGGCTAAAAGATGCATAGTGAATCCTCTTATAAAACATTAAAGGACAATATACATCAGGACAATATACTGTAGTTAACCTCTATTAATGTTGGATGATCTGGTTTGCTTAGCTTTTTGGTGTATGTGTGTGTGTGTGTGTGTGTGTGTGTGTGTGTGTAGGTGTGTGTGTGTGTGTTCAAATACAGAATCTCTTACCAACTCATCCAGTGCAAAGCTCATGCTGCCATGTTCATACAGGATGAAGAATCGTCGCTGCCATTTCTGCCATTAAGAGAGAGAGTTGTTATGGATAATGTTGCAATAATGCCTCAAATATTGAATAACTTGCAGGTCTATTAGAATATAAGATAGTACTACTGATACATTTCTGTACAACCATAGTCCAAGACTAGATAGTTATTTGTCATTCTCTTACCCTTGACCTCTGAATTGGATTGTCAAAGTCTGTCCCCTCAGCAGCCAAGCAGAGCCAGCCTCCATAGATGGGTTTGGCCTGTCAAGCATGGGAACACAAGGAGAAATGAGTTGTGTCTTGACCTGTGAAGGTTCTATCTAATGAAATCGGTTTTCTATGCCATCCTATGGGTCTTGGCTTTTTCTGGCAGGGAGCATCAATACTCGTTGATTCATGTTTTGAATGTCAAAGGAATAACAATCCTATCTTTTTAGGGAATGTCCGTTGTAGGATTAGCCAGTGACCGTTCGTGATTCAGTGTTCTTATAGTGATATGCTGCATTTACAAAATGTGTGAACAGATTAAGTTTGTCCATGCAATAGGCCGTAAACAAGAGGCAGGGTAATATTGTTGACATGGAAAAGAGAAGATAAACTGCTCTTTGTGCTCTTTTTGAGTCCCCAAAGCCTGGAATGTTCTGACTCTCTGCCAGTTACTCAACTTGCTCAACCTTTTGTCAGAGAGTTTTGTTTCTTGTGTTATGAGTGCTTCTCAACATGAGATAATTCTTTCCTCACAAGTTCCAACAGACTTGGATATTTATACTTAACCTTCACACCTGAGTCAGATGCTTTAAAACAGGAGCTTACTTAGCTGACGTTCAATGACCAATGGCTCTAAATTTACAAGGCACACAGAGATGAGCACAAAATAATCAGATAGCAATGGTGTATATGTTTTGTAAAAGAATAATAAACTGTTGTGGCCTATGGCACGCTGAGTGCTGACAGATGGGCTGTCAACGGTCTCTTTACAACAGTGTGGGAGGTGTGTGGTGACAAATATTTGACTCATGCATTGGGGCCATTCAGTCAAATTGCTTCATTTTCTACAACAGATAAGTTTGGCTATTACGTTATGTTCATTACATTTCACAAATGAACGTGATACCTGACACAATATGAAGGAATGTCTCTGTCTGATATAACATTGGGTGCATGCCCATCTGTCATCCCTGTCATCAACATTCAGAAGAGTAATAGCCAAAGTATTAAAACTAATAAAACATAAATATGTTTGTTCACTTACCTGGTCCTTACCATGATCAGTTGGAAGATGCAGCTCCCGAGACTTGAAGCAGTTCTGACATTTACTTTTATAAAAAATGTTCGCTTGGAATTTATTACACGGATTCGCACTCTTTTGTCCTGACATTTTGTCGTATATGGGCTACCACTATGTAAATCTGAAATGCTCCCCAATTCTCTCGTTGCGGTGCAGTTTATCCGATTCGAACATCTGTCAAATCCTGTGCGCTTTGAGCTCTCCCCGACCGGTCGAAATCTGGGATGTCCTAGGCAGCTGAGGAGTTGGCTATATAAATCCAACCTAGACTCATGGGTTTACGTAATATACCAAACGAAAATCCGTGAGGCTAAAATCAGTATGATACGTTACATTTGGTATGCATTCATTTGTGGATGTCCATCATCCATTTCGTATTATATGTTATAAATTACAATTCGTATGATCTGTTACAATTCGTATGTTATCTTACAAATTGTAATCCGTACTATATGTTACAAATTGTTGTGGCTAACGTCAGCTAGGTGGCCAATGTTAGCTAGGCTAGGGTTAGAGGTTACAGATGGGCAGTAACTCTGTTACAAGTATTTGAAATATGTATTTTGTCATTTGTATTACACTGGGTTGAACTACACTCCAATGTATTTTGTAATAAGATACTTTCGAGAGCTGTAAATTGTATTTTCAAAATACAAAATACCTTTCTATATATATATTTTTAGAGTGGTTTACAATTTTGTTGCCCCCTTTCACCCTGCATTGGTATCGTAAGTCTCATGGCACTATGGTGTGATAAGAGCATCTGCTAAATTAACTAAATATAAATGTATATGTAAAAATGGACATGTGCAAAGCATGCTAAGTATTATTCCAATGAGCTCCACCCCAAAACAAGGTACCTTATTATTACAAGGTAATAATACCCAGTATGCTTTGCAGTTCATTTTGGTATGTTCATTTTCACATATACATTTTGGTAATTTAGCAGACACTCTTACCCAGAGTGACTTACAGTCATGGCATTCAACTGAGGAAGATAAACAACAACATTTCACAGTTATAGCATGTAAGAAGTGTCTTTAATGTTATTGTTATTCTGGGCCGGCTAATTACAAATATATTTCTGTATTTTAAAATACAAAATACATGTATTTTAATTAAATACATTTCAAAATAGAAGCATTGTGTGGTTTAATTTGATACGATATTTATGGTATTTTGTGTATTATATTTTGTAATTGTATTTTGTACATTTTACCCATCCCTGGTTAAGATTAGGGTTAAGAGTTAGGTTAAAGGGTTAAGGTCAGGGTTAGCGAAAGGGTTTGTTAACATGCTACGCAGTTGCAAAGTAGCTCAAAAGAAGAAAGTGGTTGCAAAGATACAAAATAGCTCAAATGCTTGTCCGTGATGAGATTCAAACATGCAACCTTTGGGTTGATACACATTTGTGTTATATATACCCTCCTTTCGTTTTTGCCTTAAGTAACCTTTTTTCTTAGGTTTTATTAACACATTATACTAATTTGAGTGTCCTGGATTTTCGTTTACTATGTTATGTCTAGTCTATGAGACCAGCCTGATAAAGCTACATTTTGCTGCCTTCTACTGACAGATAGCTGAACTGATAATCAGTCTGGTGTACGTTCACAGTGTATTCACATTTCCTCACCTGATCTGATATCACAAGATGCCTCTGTCCTGAAATTGACATACATTTACATTTAAGTCATTTAGCAGACGCTCTTATCCAGAGCGACTTACAAATTGGTGCTTTCACCTTATGACATCCAGTGGAATCAGCCTTATTTCATAGCTACAATAATGATACTATAGACTGACAGAAGATGCAGGCATTTATTCAAGGCATGGCAGTGGCAGGTTAGATGTGTACATAAAAATGCTTTCAGTTTTGGCACATTCAAAACCACATTTACAAAAACAGTAATTATAATTATTTTGAATCAATGAACTGGATTTCATTAGTTGAAAGCTGATTTCCAATGTACCCATAATGAAGCATACTGTTTTTGTTGTAATCGTATGTGATATACAGTACATAATAAAACACTCAAAGGTAGTCTCACTGTAATGATGAATGATATGAATTACTGTCATACAACGACAATGTTGGATCAACTCACGTCTGCAATTTTCATGAAGCTTAAAAAACCTTTGGGTAAAAATAAATTAACCAATTTTCTTCCATACAATTACGAAAGCATCAGATAACAAAAACACAGGATATACATTAGCTACATACATTATTTACATCAATTGAAAGCACATATTCTAAAATCTCCTCGTCCTTTCCTGTAGGATGACCAAATATTTCTTATTAAAAAAACTATGCATAATGTCCCTTTCTATGGCCAGTGTGGTATTGTGACCTTGTAATTTTTTGCTACAATCTAAATGACACAAATTCTTAATCCAGAGCACGAACACAAAACAATCCGCAAATGTCAAGGTTATGGGTTTAAACCGCTGTGAAAATGCCCAAATCATGACTTTGTTGAAACAATTGTTTTGTTCACTGTTTGTAAATATTAGTGTTCAGTGTTTATCTAACACACGTTTTTTGGTGTTTGAGTTTTAAACTTCAGGATTGTGGAAATGTTTTGTACTTCCCTAGAGTGAGATGAACCTGTGGAAACCATTTTTATGTCTCTACATGCATTTTGAAGGAAGTTGCTAACTAGCGTTAGCTCAATGACTGGGAGTCTATGGTACTTGGCTCGTGAAACTACCTCTAACTTCCTTCATACTGGATGCAGAGACATAAACATGGTATTCACAAGTTCATCTGACTCTGGGGGGTATAAAATAACACTTCACTGTTAGTTACTTCTCAGAATCACACGGTGAAAGTATGATAGCTATCAAATATAGGTTCATCTCGACTTAACAATTCTTTAAGTTAAGAGACAAAATAAGCTTGTGCTCAGAATAGAAATCTAAACATTTCACTTTTGTATCATCTCATTGATTCCAGAGTTAAGAAAGACCGCAACATTGGCTATGTTACAGTCTGGTTTTTAGATCTAAGCACACATGACATTCATACTACTTCTGCAAAGGGAATCCTACACAAATAGCATGGTTTTATTTATTTGTATACATTTCATTAAATTCATTCACTGCACACAGATATTTTTTGTTGATGTAATATATCAGGTAGAGTATCTAAAAGACACATGTAAAAATCTAGTATTTTTCCCCAAAAATCTGTACTACTGTAGTAATTGAGGATAGGGTTACAACGTACTAGCTGTGAATACTGGAGAGAGAACACACGATACTGAAGAGCTGAAACCAGGTTTGAGGAAGCAGGAAAGAGGAGGTCCCAGTTAATTCCATGTATTGCCTCCTGTTTCCCCTCTACCCTGAGAACTCCTGTCTGTGATACATGTCTGGATCATAGTATTTGGTTACCACCACTCTGTTGGCAAACTTGCGGCCAGTGAGGGCCTGCATGGCTTTCTGACAGTCTGCAGTAGAAACATACTCCACAAAGATCTGAAACAAAAAGAACCATCAACTTCATCAGGATCCAAATAGCAGATACATACATGTTACTTCAACAACAATTCATACTTCCTGTGGTGTATTAGTTTTTTATTTTGTTCAGACCAATTACTTATGTTTAACAACAGTGAAGAGCAGAGTCCCATTCTGTATTGAATAACCTCAGTTCAACCTTTTACCTTGCCACAGCCAGGGAACTCCACTCCTTCGACAGGCCGGGGAATCTCGATGGAGCGCACGCTGCCGTACTTGCAGCACTCCTCACTGATGTCCTCCAGGATCTCCTCGTAGTCCTCGTCTTCCACCAGCTCCTCAGGCATCACCATGTTGAGCAGGCACAGCACCTCCGTGGGCAGCCCAGAGTTCTGAAGTCCCTGCAGCCCAGGCACCTGCAGCGTCACCGGGGTCTCGATGATGGCAGTCTAGGTGGGAGGAAGGAATACAGCCCAGACAGACGACACATTTAGACTGCTGGTACTCACATTTGTTTCTTGCAATTCAAAATGCACAAGGGAACTGCGCTCACCGGATTGGCGTTTTTGGCTCCCACACTTGCTCTCTGGACGATGAGCTTTTTGTCACCCAGTTGCATGCCATTGAGCCCAGCCACCGCCTGACAAACATACACAGAAACTTTTCAAATATGGAATAGAACCTTAAAAACAAGATTGATTTGACACCAAAAAATGATAAACCATAACCATGAGAAAGCATAGCATTTGCTCATCCGTACCTGATCAGTCGCACTGATGTCAACATATTCACAAAAGGCATAACCTTTGGAAAGTGACGTGGCACTGTCCTTGACAAGGTTGAAAGCTTTGAGTGGTCCGAATGATGTCAAGAGCTCCTTCACCTGCATAAGAGATGAAGACAAGCAGAGGCATAAGCAGGGTAATATGAATCCACCACATTTTCTACTGAATGAATTCTAAGCCTCCATTTAAAAGTCATGAGGAGAGAAATCATATCAAGGTGAATGGCCTGGAGAAGTGCGATAAATGACATGGTCAAAGAAAACAAAATATTTGTATCTTGTATTAAAAAAATAAAAATAATTGTAGAACGTTTATCAGTTTCAGTGTGAAAACGAAGCAAATCAATTGTTTGTTAATAATTTGTTAATAATTTGTATATGCATACAACGGCTGATGTTTTACAGATGAACTCTATTTAAGTATGACATATACTAAATCCACAATAATCCAGGGAAACTATATATGAGATTTTTGAAAGAGCCCTGAATGACTGATTTTCTGTATGACAAAACAGGTACAGATAGACAGAAATGGATTTACAAACTTTGTGTAATGTATTTCATTTGATTCATATTTTACCAGAAATGGATTTACAAACTTTGTGTAATGTATTTCATTTGATTCATATTTTACCAGAAATGGATTTACAAACTTTGTGTAATGTATTTCATTTGATTCATATTTTACCAGAAATGGATTTACTTAACAATAAAAGTTATTAAACAGTAATAACACAAGTTGTGCTGAAAATTGTGCACTGATTATAAAATCCAATAATGATGAACCCATCATCAAAGTAAACTGATTGGCTATCACCTCATCTACAAAATGCACTCGTTTCATGACAGTACATCATGTTAACACAGTCTTAACTTTATTTTTAAGGCTGAGAACCACCCCAAAACCTAACATTAATCGGGTATCTGTTTATTTTATCCCACCCCTAACTAATTTAGTCCTTAACGCGTTTCAAAAGAGTGATGGAAGAGAGAGAAAGAGTAGCCAGGAAGGGAACCTGCTGGCTAGGAGTGTATCCGTGGGAGGAACGGAATGTCTTACTTGCCTTGTGTTACATGTTGGCATGGCAGCAGTAGATCAGTACTACTGAACAAATTATGAGCGCAGACTTAACGATCTTACAGGCCCCTAGCTGGGGACAAAGTGGGGGAACAAAAATGAAAGAGCTGTGAGTATCAAAGCAGTAGCAGTGACTGCAAGAGTAAAAAAAGAATAAGAAAATAAACACCAGGGTACAATCAGGGTACTGTTTAGAAAGAAATCAGGAGGAATGGAAAGTTAGAATCCAATTAATTTAGTGCACAACAACAACATTGCAGAACTATGCCGTTTCCCAATCTCTCTGGAACTTGGAGTGAAGATGTAGCAGTCAGGGCTTAATATGTTTAGTGTGAGGAATCATGGAATACGGTTGTTGGCAACCATTTGACTTAACCAGGAATTTTACTCTAGCCTGCATATTGTGATATCTAGGACATGTTACCTCGCTCCATCTTATGAACTGGACTTTGCTTACCTTTGTCAAATAAGCATGGTTAAAATGAGAAATTAGCATACAGCTGAACAGTTACACTTTTCACTCACTGGAGTACTGATAATCAAGCCTATTAACCCACCAATTCATATACTTATAGCTCCTGCTAGCAGGGGGTCACGCATTTATCCCATTCAAAAGTATCTTTTCATGGGACCATTAGTGACTATAAACTACTTATCTGATAGAGATACTATTGTTCTCTCTGAAATCAAGTGAACGAAATGAAACTGTGTTGATGATTATGCATAAATAATATGTGTAAATACTAATTCACAATTTAGTTCAGTCATGAAATCACTAGCTGAGTTTTTATTCAAACACATCAGAGCGATTCATGGAGTGAAAAATAATGTCTTCACATTAACTAATGCTAATGAATAATGCTAATGAAATGTAATCTCATGATTGCTAACAGAAGTGTAAAAACAAACTGCATAAAAGGAGGAGTTACTGGCATCTTCACAAATATCAGACATAAATACTACGTACATTCATATTTGATTTCCATACAACACTGGTCAAATTGTAGACACAATGAAAACAGAACCTGAAAAAATATTAATTTTAAGAAAATTGTAATTCAATTGAAGGTCAATTATTCAATGTTTTTCAAACAGCAACTTCTCCTTTGGGTAGTACATTGTGCTTAGCACAAAAGCACTCTCACACCTGCAGGGTGTGACTGAAGCAAATGCTGTCAGTGCTGAATGTGTTAGTTCCTATAAGCATCTCTACACTACTAAATGCCTGCCATGGACTTATGGCCAGGGAAAGAGCGTCAGCTAGTTAAGATACTGTCTACTTTAGGCCAAATGTTATTCCCATTGTTACTCCCTAGTATGTTTTATTCACCTGTGCCTATAAGCTTTATTTAGCTCACTGTATCTCAACCAGTGGAGGCTGTTGAGGGGAGGATGGCTCATAATAATGGCCAGAAAGGAGCAAATGGAATGGCATCAAACACCTGGATCCCATTCCACTGATTCCGCTCCAGTCATTACCACAAGCCCGTTCTCCCTAATTACGGTGCCACCAACCTCCAGTGGCCTCAACATGGTTGTAAGTGTAAAGGACAAAGGTCACTTCTCCCCCAACCAACCAGAACAGAATACTGTAAGTCTGTCACTTCAGTGACCAGTTCAAGAAAGTAATACAAATGAGGGTAAGGTATGCTTGTGTTGTCAATGTGAAATGCCTGTTTGAGTGAAGTACCTGATCATCATTGAGATAGTTGGGTAGGCCTCCAATAAACAGTTTATGTGGGGAGTCTGGTACCACTGTGGACACGACACCTACAGAGACAAAAACAACAATAAACACGTTCAACTGCAATATACCTGTACTGTATAGCTGATATCTACTGGTGCTATGAATGTGAACTACATAACTAAGAAAGCATGTTGCCACTGTACAAACCTGGGACATGAAAAGCAGGTTGCTCTGAAATGCCAGGTAAGGGCCGGTAGTCATGTGGTCGTCTTATCTTCAACGACTGACCTTGGAAAATGATTCCATCGAAAGCCATGGCCTGTGTGGTCTCATCGACAGACCGGAACTGGAGAGGAAGATGCCAAACAGGGAGTTAGACAGTTTAAGTAAGTTATGCAAGGCAACTAATGTTACACACCAACATATACAGAAGAGAGAGGACACAAGGCAACCTACCTCTAGGAATGCAAAGTTTTTATCCTGATTTATCTGCACAGCAAGCACAGGGATGCTAGGGGCTTGCGATAGGCCTGCAAGCCTCATTTGGGCATTGAAGAATTCTGCCATGGACTCCTAAAAACAGAAATAAATAAAGGAAAAAATATCAGCTGAAACCCATACAGTAACTGCAAAAATACTGTGAAATACGATGTTGTCACTTCAATGTGCAAGACAACGTAAGTCCTCTGGGAAGTTTACCTCTGTCACACCAAAGGGAATATTGCCAACATAGAGACGTCGAGCCTGCCTAGTCATCTGACTGCCAACTATGGGCACTTGGGTGGGTGTTACTGCCAACCCACTCATGGCAGATGATGCCAGCAGGGCTATTGTGGGTATCTGCCCAGCCACTGAAGGGAAAAGTAGAGAGTAAGAGAAACTTCACACAACCTTAGTAACTGGCACTGTTCTGGACAATTAATTCTTACATGTATGAACTTAACAGGAAATAAATAAAACAGGGGAACATTACAGTAGGATATTAGCCACAGGCAAAGAGAAGCTGACAGATACCTTGCATAGCTTTGTACTGCAATGGTGTGATGTGTTCAAAGCCAGGGGGAGGCACATCCCAGTATCTGCAGGTCCTTTTCCTCCTTGTTCTTCGTGGAGAATAGCTGAGTAAACGGAATACATGTTGGCTCATTGTTGGCAAAGGTAACACTGAAAAGGCAATACCTTAGTATACCTGACATGCTGCTTTCTGTCAGTGAGTGGCTCCAGGTACTGTATCAGGGGCTAAATACTCACCTGTGCTTCTTGTGATCCCGCGAGGTGCTCCTCTGCTCCCGGCTCTTCCTGTCTCTACTGCAGCTTCGCTTCTCTCGGCTCCGGTTGCCCCGGTCTTTGCTCCAGCTGCAATGTTTCTCACTGCGGCTCTGAGACCCACTGCCGCTCTTCTTCTTGCGTCTCTCCTTCTCTCTCTCTATGTCGGTGGGAAGAGAAAGGATGGAACATAAGCCAAGCTTTTGGTAGCTATATACAATCATGTTTCAGCATCATTAAGCACAATGGGTCACTATAATACACCGGACATACCTAACATGCATAGAAGGGTTGTAATAAGCTAGTATGAACTCTTGAATAAACTTAATTTGATCGGGGTAAAATCCACAGAAGCAGCTTCCAGCTATGTGAATAGATTTGACAGAAATGAGTTCATAACATTCCAGTGGGATGCTTATTATGGACCAAGATATAGCTAACCTACCTGCAAGCTGACCAAGCAAACGAGATGGATCAGTCAGTCTGGGATAGGTAGCTTGCTTATCTTGGTAACTAGCTAGCTAACTCTAGCTGGCTAGTGCAATAGATCAGTGAGTGCATCTAGATATCTGGTGCAGCTATAGTTCGCTAGTTAACTATCAATTTAGCTAGGTAACGTTAGATAAGCTAATTCACTCGAACTATAGCCATGCCATGTTTGCTAATCAATAAATTAAGTGGCTAATGGTTAAATTAGCTAGCTAGTCAAATAAGCTACATCTGCATACAGCATGACTAGCTCTTCTAGCAAAGCTATCTAGCTAACTTGACAACTAGCTACATAACCACAGCAATGCATGCTAGTTAGCTAGCTAACGTTAGTTAGCTATCAAAAAGCTTCTAGATAGTTAGAACCATTGCAACACATCCAAAGTTGAAGGCTGAAATAAAATGGGAAATCACCCTGTCGGTTTTCGCTCAGCTGTTTTTCGAATTCCTCAAAATCAGCCATGATTAATGCAATATTTTAAATCGATGATATTCTGTATCTGCCTGATTGCCTTGACGGACCAGACTGTCCAGAGTCCAGCTAGCTGTAACTCCCCAGTACTGTAGTAGACGGCTCCATGGATTTTTCCAGTCGTCCAGGCAAACTGCTTGCGCTACCCATTCCACAGAGTGATAGAACATAGCTACCCAGATGAGAGAGTAGCCAAACATTCCAACAGGGTGCAGATCAGGGAATATAATAGAAACGATGCGCAAGGGGAGCGTTCAAGAGCAAGCACACTTTGTACGTAGAGCAATCACACTTTGTAGAGTTTTAGTCAATCCTGTAATCGTAATCAATATCAGAAACTGAATGCCACGTGAGGATTAATTAGTATAAAGATGAGAAGATAGTAACATGTTTTCTCTACAACACTTATAATAAAGTTTATTTGATACAGGTTGGAGATGGAGACATTGGGTCAACATTTGGGATGGAATAAGACAGCTCAAAGAAGCTGTGAAGCTGACAAAACAGTGCATGTGTGTGTGTGTGTGTGCAGGGCTGGACTGCACATCTGGGGCCGATGTGCCTTGCTGTTTTAAAGCATTTAAAAAAACTATTCTATATATTTTGATGAAAATAATCATGGCCTCTAAATCATCAAGCTGCATACTGGACCCTATTCCAACTAAACTACTGAAAGAGCTGCTTCCTGTGCTTGGCCCTCCTATGTTGAACATAATAAACGGCTCTCTATCCACCGGATGTGTACCAAACTCACTAAAAGTGGCAGTAATAAAGCCTCTCTTGAAAAAGCCAAACCTTGACCCAGAAAATATAAAAAACTATCGGCCTGTATCGAATCTTCCATTCCTCTCAAATCTTTTAGAAAAGGCTGTTGAGCAGCAACTCACTGCCTTCCTGAAGACAAACAATGTATACGAAATGCTTCAGTCTGGTTTTAGACCCCATCATAGCACTGAGACTGCACTTGTGAAGGTGGTAAAATGACCTTTTAATGGCATCAGACCGAGGCTCTGCATCTGTCCTCGTGCTCCTAGACCTTAGTGCTGCTTTTGATACCATCGATCACCATATTCTTTTGGAGAGATTGGAAACCCAAATTGGTCTACACGAACAAGTTCTGGCCTGGTTTAGATCTTATCTGTCGGAAAGATATCAGTTTGTCTCTGTGAATGGTTTGTCCTCTGACAAATCAACTGTAAATTTCGGTGTTCCTCAAGGTTCCGTTTTAGGACCACTATTGTTTTCACTATATATTTTACCTCTTGGGGATGTCATTCGAAAACATAATGTTAACTTTCACTGCTATGCGGATGACACACAGCTGTACATTTCAATGAAACATAGTGAAGCCCCAAAATTGCCCTCGCTAGAAGCACGGGTTTCAGACATAAGGAAGTGGATAGCTGCAAACTTTCTACTTTTAAACTCGGACAAAACAGAGATGCTTGTTCTAGGTCCCAAGAAACAAAGAGATCTTCTGTTGAATCTGACAATTCATCTTAATGGTTGTACAGTCATCTCAAATAAAACTGTGAAGGACCTCGGCGTTACTCTGGACCCTGATCTCTCTTTTGAAGAACATATCAAGACCATTTCAAGGACAGCTTTTTTCCATCTATGTAACATTGCAAAAATCAGAAACTTTCTGTCCAAAAATGATGCAGAAAAATGTATCCATGCTTTTGTCACTTCTAGGCTAGACTACTGCAATGCTCTACTTTCCGGCTACCCGGATAAAGCACTAAATAAACTTCAGTTAGTGCTAAATACGGATGCTAGAATCCTGACTAGAACCAAAACATTTGATCATATTACTCCAGTGCTAGCCTCCCTACACTGGCTTCCCGTCAAGGCAAGGGCTGATTTCAAGGTTTTACTGCTAACCTACAAAGCATTACATGGGCTTGCTCCTACCTATCTCTCTGATTTGGTCCTGCTGTACATACCTACACATACGCTACGGTCACAAGACGCAGGCCTCCTAATTGTCCCTAGAATTTCTAAGCAAACAGCTGGAGGCAGGGCTTTCTCCTATAGAGCTCCATTTTTATGGAATGGTCTGCCTACCCATGTAAGAGACGCAAACTCGGGTCTCAACCTTTAAGTCTTTACTGAAGACTCATCTCTTCAGTGTGTCATATGATTGAGTGTAGTCTGGCCCAGGAGTGGGAAGGTGAACGGAAAGGCTCTGGAGCAACGTACCGCCCTTGCTGTCTCTGCCTGGCCGGTTCCCCTCTTTCCACTGGGATTCTCTGCCTCTAACCCTATTACAGGGGCTGAGTCACTGGCTTACTGGGGCTCTTTCATACCGTCCCTAGGAGGGTGCGTCACTTGAGTGGGTTGAGTCACTGATGTGATCTTCCTGTCTGGGTTGGCGCCCCCTTGGGTTGTGCCGTGGTGGAGATCTTTGTGGGCTATACTCGGCCTTGTCTCAGGATGGTAAGTTGGTGGTTGAAGATATCCCTCTAGTGGTGTGGGGGCTGTGCTTTGGCAACGTGGGTGGGGTTATATCCTTCCTGTTTGGCCCTGTCCGGGGGTGTCCTCGGATGGGGCCACAGTGTCTCCTGACCCCTCCTGTCTCAGCCTCCAGTATTTATGCTGCAGTAGTTTATGTGTCAGGGGGCTAGGGTCAGTTTGTTATATCTGGAGTACTTCTCCTGTCCTATTCGGTGTTCTGTGTGAATTTAAGTGTGCTCTCTCTAATTCTCTCTCTTTCTCTCTTTCTCTCTTTCTTTCTCTCTCTCGGAGGACCTGAGCCCTAGGACCATGCCTCAGGACTACCTGACATGATGACTCCTTGCTGTCCCCAGTCCACCTGGCCGTGCTGCTGCTCCAGTTTCAACTGTTCTGCCTTATTATTATTTGACCATGCTGGTCATTTATGAACATTTGAACATCTTGGCCATGTTCTGTTATAATCTCCACCCGGCACAGCCAGAAGAGGACTGGCCACCCCACATAGCCTGGTTCCTCTCTAGGTTTCTTCCTAGGTTTTGGCCTTTCTAGGGAGTTTTTCCTAGCCACCGTGCTTCTACACCTGCATTGCTTGCTGTTTGGGGTTTTAGGCTGGGTTTCTGTACAGCACTTTGAGATATCAGTTGATGTACGAAGGGCTATATAAATACATTTGATTTGATTTGATGTTAGTTTGCTATCTGGGGGCCCTCAACCGATGTGTTCATAATATGCTATCTGGGGGGCCTGACCTCCAGGCTGCTCTCAACGCCCCAAAATAAAATAATAATATTAACCTTTATTTTGGGGGGAGGGGAGGGTTGGAGTCCCCTGGAGGTCGGGGCCCCATGGCACGTGCCCTGTGTACCCATTCGGTAAGCCGGCCCTTTGTGTGTATGTGTCTGTCTTTCTGTCTGTGTGTGTGTGTAGGCTATGCATGCTCACTGTGTGAGTGTGTGTGACTCAGTTTGTTTTCTATGCCATATCCTTGCTTTGTGGTGCACTAAATGAAAACAGAGCTAAATAGAGCAAGGCCTTAGCAATGGGACACCATCTCCCCCACGACCTCTGCCTCCTGGAGGTGTGAGCTGCCTTGCCATGCTAAACATAACATGTATACAACATGCATGGAAAATGACTGACTCAGATGTGCACTATTAAAAGAGCTCAATTCCCAAAGTATTGCTGGGGGGATGGGGACTGCTGGTCAGAGCTACAATCTGTGTGGGCTGGGGCTGGGAACATTGCCCCAAATGCTAGCAGACATTTTTCCACCAGAGGTCTAGCCACCCCAAACCGTAAGTGGCAGCTGTGGGAATGGTATCAAACCATACTATAGGTGTGAAATGGAGACAGTCAGCCAATGACACACGGCCAGGACAGTATTTGCACGTTTTGTGTTGAGACACAGGGAAACTTGTTACTGTAACTGTATAGTTCCATGTTCTGATTTCATTGTAGTTTGTGTAGGGATGGCAGGATAACATCTATGATTACGGTCCTTCGTTTTTTTCCACAATGTGTCTTTATTGCATTTGTTTCATTCATGTTATTCTTGGATCTATTACATTTATCGTGGAGTTGTGCTGATGTTACCGTACAGCTTTTGAAAATAATGTTGCTATAGTATTTTTAGGTCAGGGTATATTTGGAGCCTCCCTTTGGACAGACACACACTGTACAGTACATGGTAAACTGTGGCTTAAGTGCTATTACAACACTCAGTAGAACAAATACTGTGGACCAATCACACTTAAACTGTAATGGGACAAACTGGGATTGTCGTAGGTGGTTATTGCAAAGATATATTAATCTGAGGAAAGAAAGTTACTGTAAGGTGACTGTATCTTATACTGTATGAATGAGCTATGAAATGTTGAGTCACCTTGACTGTCTGACATATTCGGTATGCTTCACATTGACACTGTCCTAACTGAAGATGGGTTTCACTTTGCCCTTTGTGATAATTTGAGGTCATGTATCAAGGAGTATGTTTAGCTCCTTCTGATGAAACAACCAGACAGCATTTATTAGAGTGATCATACGCGCGCTGTTTTAATTTTCTCTGTCACTACAGTACATGGTCAATATCTGTCTCGGCTGTTTCCATTTCAGGCTTAAAGACCCAGTGCATTCAAAAATGTGATTTTTCTGCGTTTTATGTATATTTCCACACTATGAGGTTTGAATAATACTGTGAAATTGGGAACATGATGATAACGCCCTTTAAGGCGCATATTTCTATAAGGATACACTGCATACTTCTGAACAATATATTTACTGCCTGTATTTTTAATTGAAAACTATTACGTTTTCTCACTAAACACTAAAACATGACACTATATGCTACTGAAAATTATATTCCCATTGGTCTTTTCCAGAGTATGGACCCAGCTGCAATTCTGCTGGTGCATGTTGTGGTGGTGGTAACAGCAGTGGTTATTTTCCTGCACAGTCTGGTGCTCAAATTCTTGTCCACAGCAACGGTACGCAACAAGGTGGTCGTGATAACAGATGCCTTAACAGGACAGGGAAAGGGCAAATCCTTTATTTTGATTTTGAAAAACAAAGCTCAGATATGAAGTGCATGTAGAAAACTGTTACATTGTTACTAAAACAGTATTCTGTCTGTAAATGTATTAATCCAAACCTTCGCAGAATGTGCAAAGTTGTTTCACGAGTGAGGAGCTAGAGTCATCCTTTGTGGAAAAACTTGAAGGTTTTGCTGATAACCTGACTAGCGCTGCAGACCCTAAATTAGTAAGTATGTCATAACTCTTAAACCCAACAGAGCAATTATATGGTCTTTATATGCCTGATACAAAGTTACGTTTTATTCGCATTTATATGAATATGCATAAATTGTAAAGCGATCATGAATATCCTAAAGATGAATAACCATATATTACAATAATTTGGTCCTTGCATCATTGTGAAATCCTCTTTCCCTTTCCTAGACCTTCCCTCCTAAACTTGTGCTGGTGGATTTCGGTGACATGAACAGCATGCCAGATGTGATCGCAGAGACGCTGGAGTGTTGTGGCTGTGTGGATGTGCTCATTCTCAACAGCAGCCTTAAAGTCAAGGCCCCAGTACAGAGCACATCACTGAAGATGGACAGGCTAATTATGGACAATAACTACTTTGGCCCTATCACAGTGGCTAAGGGTACTATATCACAACAGAGCATAATTGAACTCAGTTAAAAGGAATTTGAGTTTGAGAGTTGTGTTACATTGGTCCCTTCCACAGGTCTTCTGCCATCCATGATGTCGAGGAGGACTGGCCATGTGATTCTGGTCAACAGCATCCAGGGCAAGCTGGCTATGCCTTTCCGTGCCACTTGTGAGTTCAGTCATTTTCATACCGACAGTAGGCCTACTTCTGAATGTAGTTTGATGAAATTTGAATTAACAGGTATTCAGATGTACAGTATGAGTTCCCTCAATAATGAAACAATTGTATGAGCGGGAGATCAGGGTCTGAATTTGGCTTTTGCTGGGTTTCAGATGCTGCCTCTAAGCATGCAGTCCAAGCCTTCTTTGACTGTCTGCGGGCTGAGGTCCGGGAGTATGGCATCTCTGTCAGCACTGTCAACCACACCTTCATCATCTCCCCTCCATTTGGGGAAAATTGTTGGTCTGACTACTCTAACCAACCTTAACCCCCCCCCCAGTCTTCTCCAAACAGAAGGTTATGGACATCACACCAGCAGAGGCTGCCAATGAGATCCTGAAGATTCTGAACAGCAAAAAGAGAGAGGTGGTCATGGCTCACTCCCTCCCCAAGATGGCCATCTATGCCAGATCCCTTTTCCCAAATGTATTTTTCGCTGTGATGGCTGCAGGAGTGAATAATGTTGCAGGAGTGAATCATGTTGCAGGAATGAATAATGCTGCAGGAATGAATGATGCTGCAGGAGTGAATAATATTGCAGCTTTAGCAGACTCAGAGGAGCTGTAGTCAACATAGCATTGGATTGACACTGGATTCTGGATACACACCACATAGAACTGGGAATAAGATGATGTGTTGGGCCAGCACTTATGACTGTCAAATATGAAGGACCAGCTGAGACCGGAATGAAAAGACAAAACGATTATTGAAATGTTGGAATGTTTTCAATGCTGAATGGACACAGGTGACTGAAAAAGATGTTGGAAAAATGTTTACTTGTAAACTAAAATAACTTGGGTATTTCAAGTTACAAGTTGCAACTTGCTTCAGCAGAACTGTCATATAGCAGAAATGAGGGAAACTGTTGTTTGTGTTATTGGGAACTGTATATTAGGCCTACAGAACCTAGAAATAAACCTTGTTTTGAGCTCTGTCTCCTTGTCTTTACCTTTCATAATATATGTAACATTGGTAAAGAGACCACTTTGTAGCCTACAGATGGAATTGAAGACTCATATTTGTATTTTGTGACAGAGGTGGATGGTAATTTAATTACAATCTCAACTCATTATAGTCATGAAGTAACTATTTTACGCTGGCTAGTGGACATCAATGGAATTGCATTGGAAAAGACTGCGCACAGCCACGAGCGAGAACTGACTCTTGAACAAGACAATAGATATGGCTTTACGAAAATGTATTTTCCGCGTCTATGCATTGAACAGCACACGTCATTCTGTAAAGGTTTTGAATACTCTTTAGTGTATTGAGTCCTAACTCCGACTTGAGAGTAAAACATGACCGATACAACCTCTGCTTTTCTATCAACCTGGACGGCGAAGGTGAGCGTGAAACAGAGCAGGATTCCCATTTACAACCAGGGGTTATGAGCGTGAAACAGAGCAGGATTCCCATTTACAACCAGGGGGTTATAGTAACTCGAGGCCGGTGTTCGACGGCGAAGGTGAGCGTGAAACAGAGCAGGATTCCCATTTACAACCAGGGGGTTATAGTAACTCGAGGCCGGTGTTCGGCGGCGAAGGTGAGCGTGAAACAGAGCAGGATTCCCATTTACAACCAGGGGTTATAGTAACTCGAGGCCGGTGTTCGGCGAAGGTGAGCGTGAAACAGAGCAGGATTCCCATTTACAACCAGGGGTTATAGTAACTCGAGGCCGGTGTGAAGGTGAGCGTGAAACAGAGCAGGATTCCCATTTACAACCAGGGGGTTATAGTAACTCGAGGCCGGTGTTCAACGGCGAAGGTGAGCGTGAAACAGAGCAGGGATTCCCATTTACAACCAGGGGGTTATAGTAACTCGAGGCCGGTGTTCGACGGCGAAGGTGAGCGTGAAACAGAGCAGGGATTCCCATTTACAACCAGGGGTTATAGTAACTCGAGGCCGGTGTTCGACGGCGAAGGTGAGCGTGAAACAGAGCAGGGATTCCCATTTACAACCAGGGGTTATAGTAACTCGAGGCCGGTGTTCGACGGCGAAGGTGAGCGTGAAACAGAGCAGGGATTCCCATTTACAACCAGGGGGTTATAGTAACTCGAGGCCGGTGTTCGACGGCGAAGGTGAGCGTGAAACAGAGCAGGGATTCCCATTTACAACCAGGGGGTTATAGTAACTCGAGGCCGGTGTTCGGCAGGGATTCCCATTTACAACCAGGGCGAAGGTGAGCGTGAAACAGAGCAGGGATTCCCATTTACAACCAGGGGTTATAGTAACTCGAGGCCGGTGTTCGGCGGCGAAGGTGAGCGTGAAACAGAGCAGGGATTCCCATTTACAACCAGGGGGTTATAGTAACTCGAGGCCGGTGTTCGGCGGCGAAGGTGAGCGTGAAACAGAGCAGGGATTCCCATTTACAACCAGGGGGTTATAGTAACTCGAGGCCGGTGTTCGACGGCGAAGGTGAGCGTGAAACAGAGCAGGGATTCCCATTTACAACCAGGGGGTTATAGTAACTCGAGGCCGGTGTTCGACGGCGAAGGTGAGCGTGAAACAGAGCAGGGATTCCCATTTACAACCAGGGGGTTATAGTAACTCGAGGCCGGTGTTCGACGGCGAAGGTGAGCGTGAAACATAGCAGGGATTCCCATTTACAACCAGGGGGTTATAGTAACTCGAGGCCGGTGTTCGACGGCGAAGGTGAGCGTGAAACAGAGCAGGAATTCCCATTTACAACCAGGGGGTTATAGTAACTCGAGGCCGGTGTTCATGCATGGCCCACTTGGGAACGTTCCTAGTTAGGAACGCATGACTGTGGGGAATATAATATGTTACACGTATAAATAACATTTGACTCTCTTGGCACAGGACATCAGGATAGCGCGGTGCTGCGCTACAAATTTACGAGCAAGAAGGAGGTAGATCTACTGTCAACTTATGTACCCGAGTCTTTCAGGGGCAAAGGTGTTGCAGCTCTTTTGTCAAAGGTAAACTGTCGTGACTATGGAATCCCATGAAGTCAAAAACGTGTTTTACTGTGTTTTATATATATTTACACACAGGTTTGAATAATACTGTGAAATTGTGAAAATTATGATAATGTCCTTTTAGTGTAAGAACAGTTTGAAATGTCATTCTGTTTTGGTGGGATGGAGTTTTGGCCTGCCTGGTGACATCAACAGGCGGTAAATTAGTTAATAGTCCAATTACATATTGTTCCAAACTACTCTGCCAATAACAACTCATTTTCAGTTTTTCCCTCCCTACTCAGACCACTCCCAGACAGTCCTAGCAAAATTATTGCTTGAGAAATTGCTCTTTGCTAATTGAAAACAATTTTGAAAACAATCACTGTAAGGTACTTCATTGTTACCCAGCAATGATTTGATATTGAGAATTTAAAAAACGTCTGCATTTGACCTTAGAAAATTATTATACTATCTAAACATTTCTAGGTAGTATCTACACATTTTGAGATAGGTAAGTCAACATTTTGAGATACTTTTTTCTAACCTTAATTTGACTATTCAAGTCAATTAATAACAAATTATTATTTACAATAACGGCCTACGAAGAGGCAAAAGGCCTCCTGTGGGGATGGGGCCCAACTTGTTTAAATGTAGGACAAAACACACATCACGACAAAAGAGACACCACAACACTACATAAAGAGAGACATAAGACAACAACATAAAATGGCAGGAACATGACAATACATGGTAGCAGCACAACATAACAACAACATGGTAGCAGCACAAACATGGTACAAACATTGTTAGGCACAGACAACAGCACGAAGGGCAAAAAGGTAGAGACAACAATACATCACGGGAAGTGTCAGTAAGTGTCCATGATTGATTGAGTCTTTGGATGTAGAGATTGAGATAAAACTGTCCAGTTTGAGTGTTTGTTGCAGCTCGTTCCAGTCGCTAGCTGCAGCAAACTAAAAATAGGAGCGATCCAGGGATGAGTGTGCTTTGGGGACCTTTAACAGAATGTGAATGGCAGAACGGGTGCTGTATGTGGAGGATGAGGGCTGCAGTAGATATCTCAGATAGGGGGGAGTGAGGCCTAAGAGGGTTTTATAAATAAGCATCATCCAGTGGGTCTTGCGCCGGGTATACAGAGATGACCAGTTTACAGAGGAGTATAGCGTGCAGTGATGTGTCCTATAAAATGTTGAAATATTAAGTCTTCGCCCTAGGGAGGACTCCTGGTCCTTTACACAGACACAGAGACAACAACTGTTAGTGGTCAATAGAGCTAAGTGCTGAGCTTGCTTTATGCAGGGTTGCATCATGTAGGACTTTGCATCTGTAATTAAAAAGATAATCACACAACAAACCATCGCTATTGTGTTGATTGATTAATTGGTCTATGTAGCTTAGCTGCACAAATTTCGAATATAAATCAGATTTGATCACATTCATATTTTCTCTTAACACAAATAAATTGGTCTATATTTAATATATAATTTAGTTTGTAAATACATAGCTTAGGCTATAAATACATGACGTTACTGCTTTGTTTCCCTTGCCCAGAGTGAATCAGAGTGCTTAGGCTTCTCTGGCTACCTGCAGCTGTGGTTGTTATCAGTAGGCTACAGTTGATCAGTTTGTGCTCAAGTTGACAGATGGAAATCACCACACAATGCTACAAATAAATAAACATGGCATGGCAGGTAGCCTAGTGGTTAGAGCGTTGGGCCAGTAACCGAAAGGTTGCTGAATCGAATCCCCAAGCTGACAAGATTTTAAAAATCTGTTTTTCTGCCCCTGAACAAGGCAGTTAACCCAGTGTTCCTAGGCCGTCATTGTAAATAAGAATTTGTTCTTAACTTGCCTAGTTAAATAAAGGTTAAATGTAAAAAATATATATATACTATATGCATGATTTACCATCACTACATTTTAGATAGTATTGACTTATTTTTATGTGGTGGGAATTGGCTTCCACACATGACTCATTATGCCTGTGGTAACAAATAAATAGTTGCATGTTTGGTCCTATTTTTTAATTGCAATATTAATATTATTATGTGTTAGTACATTTTAACCATTCTCTCCTCTATTCAGGCTGCCATTGATTTTCTGGTGGAAGAAAACCTCAAGGCCCATATATCTTGTTGTTATATTAAGAAATATGTTGAGGAAACCCCACTTCTTGGTTATAAGCATCTTATTATATTCTGAATAAACTGCATCCTTGATGAATAGTGGTTGGAAAGAATGGTAATTATAAAAATACAAAATACTTTAAAATAATGTATTCAGTATATACAGTACTAGTCAAAAGTTTGGACACACCAACTCATTCAAGGGTTTTTCTTTATTTTTTACTATTTTCTACATGGTAGAATGAAATAACACATGGAATCATGGAGTAACCAAAAAAGTGTTAAACAAATCAAAATATATTTTAGATTCTTAAAGGTAGCCTTGATGACAGCTGACAGATGACAGAAACGGAAGTCCACAATTACTTTAAGACATAAAGGTCAGTCAATCCGGAAAATGACAAGAACTTTGAAAGTTGTACAGTCGCAAAAACCATCAAGAGCTATGATGAAACTGGCTCTCATGAGGACCACCACATGAAAGGAAGACCCAGAGTTACCTCTGCTGCAGAAGACGAGTTCATTAGTTACCAGCTTCAGAAATTGCAGACCAAATAAATGCTTCACAGAGTTCAAGTAAAAGACACATCTCAACATCAACTGTTCAGAGGAGACTGCATGAATTAGGCCTTCGTGGCCAAATTGCTGCAAAGAAACCACTACTAAAGGACACCAATAATAAGAAGAGACTTGCTTGGGCCTAAAAACACGAGCAATGGACATTAGACTGGTGGAAATCTGTCCTTTGGTCTGATGAGTCCAAATGTGAGATTTTTTGTTCCAACCACTGTGTCTTTTTGCGACACAGAGTACGGATGATCTCTGCATGTGTGGTTCCAACTGTGAAGCATGGAGGAGGAGGTGTGATGGTGTGGGGGTGCTTTGCTGGTGACACTGTAATTCATTTATTTACAATTCAAGGCACACTTAGCCAGCATGGCTACCACAGCATTCTGCAGTGATACGCCATCCCATCTGGTTTGCGCTTAGTGGGATTATCATTTGTTTTTAAACAGGACAATGATCCAACACACCTCCAGCCTGTGTAAGGGCTATTTGACCAAGAAGGAGAGTGATGGAGTGCTGCATCAGATGACCTGGCCTCCACAATCACCCGATCTCAACCCAATTTAAATGGTTTGGGATGAGTTGGACTGCAGAGTGAAGGAAAAGCTGCCAACTAGTGCTGAGCATATGTGGGAACTCCTTCAAACTGTGGGGAATGCATTCCAGGTTAAGCTGGTTGAGAGAATGCCAAGAGTGTGCAAAGCTGTCATCAAGGCTACCTTGAAGAATCTAAAATATATTTGGATTTGTTTAACACTTTTTTGGTTACTACATGATTCCATGTGTTATTTCATAGTTTTGATATCTTCACTAGTAATCTACAATGTAAAAATACAAATAAAGAAAAACCCTTGAATGAGTAGGTCTGTCTAAACCTTTGACTGGTACTGTATGTATGTATATGTGTGTATATATACAGTGCCTTGCGAAAGTATTCGGCCCCCTTGAACTTTGCGACCTTTTGCCACATTTCAGGCTTCAAACATAAAGATATAAAACTGTATTTTTTTGTGATGAATCAACAACAAGTGGGACACAATCATGAAGTGGAACGACATTTATTGGATATTTCAAACTTTTTTAACAAATCAAAAACTGAAAAATTAGGTGTGCAAAATTATTCAGCCCCCTTAAGTTAATACTTTGTAGCTCCACCTTTTGCTGCGATTACAGCTGTAAGTCGCTTGGGGTATGTCTCTATCAGTTTTGCACATCGAGAGACTGACATTTTTTCCCATTCCTCCTTGCAAAACAGCTCGAGCTCAGTGAGGTTGGATGGAGAGCATTTGTGAACAGCAGTTTTCAGTTCTTTCCACAGATTCTCGATTGGATTCAGGTCTGGACTTTGACTTGGCCATTCTAACACCTGGATATGTTTATTTTTGAACCATTCCATTGTAGATTTTGCTTTATGTTTTGGATCATTGTCTTGTTGGAAGACAAATCTCCGTCCCAGTCTCAGGTCTTTTGCAGACTCCATCAGGTTTTCTTCCAGAATGGTCCTGTATTTTGGCTCCATCCATCTTCCCATCAATTTGAACCATCTTCCCTGTCCCTGCTGAAGAAAAGCAGGCCCAAACCATGATGCTGCCACCACCATGTTTGACAGTGGGGATGGTGTGTTCAGGGTGATGAGCTGTGTTGCTTTTACGCCAAACATAACGTTTTGCATTGTTGCCAAAAAGTTCAATTTTGGTTTCATCTGACCAGAGCACCTTCTTCCACATGTTTGGTGTGTCTCCCAGGTGGCTTGTGGCAAACTTTAAACGACACTTTTTATGGATATCTTTAAGAAATGGCTTTCTTCTTGCCACTCTACCATAAAGGCCAGATTTGTGCAATATACGACTGATTGTTGTCCTATGGACAGAGTCTCCCACCTCAGCTGTAGATCTCTGCAGTTCATCCAGAGTGATCATGGGCCTCTTGGCTGCATCTCTGATCAGTCTTCTCCTTGTATGAGCTGAAAGTTTAGAGGGACGGCCAGGTCTTGGTAGATTTGCAGTGGTCTGATACTCCTTCCATTTCAATATTATCGCTTGCACAGTGCTCCTTGGGATGTTTAAAGCTTGGGAAATCATTTTGTATCCAAATCCGGCTTTAAACTTCTTCACAACAGTTTCTCGGACCTGCCTGGTGTGTTCCTTGTTCTTCATGATGCTCTCTGCGCTTTTAACGGACCTCTGAGACTATCACAGTGCAGGTGCATTTATACGGAGACTTGATTACACACAGGTGGATTGTATTTATCATCATTAGTCATTTAGGTCAACATTGGATCATTCAGAGATCCTCACTGAACTTCTGGAGAGAGTTTGCTGCACTGAAAGTAAAGGGGCTGAATAATTTTGCACGCCCAATTTTTCAGTTTTTGATTTGTTACAAAAGTTTGAAATATCCAATAAATGTCGTTCCACTTCATGATTGTGTCCCACTTGTTGTTGATTCATCACAAAAAAATACAGTTTTATATCTTTATGTTTGAAGCCTGAAATGTGGCAAAAGGTCGCAAAGTTCAAGGGGGCCGAATACTTTCGCAAGGCACTGTATATATATAATAATAATACATATGGATTATTTTGCAGTCTACCTATAGACGTTATTGATTGAATCATCCCAATTCAGGATTTGTACAGAATAAAAATAGGATAAATAAACACGATGTTTTTTTGCAAATCAGATTACAGTTTTTAATCTAGTCATAGATAGGGATCCTGTATTAATCTCTGAATACTCAAGAAGTAAAGAGTAATCTCCTTTAAAATAGTATTATCTGGAAGTGACAGTGGGTTTAAGGGCTTTAGTTCTAATCAAGAGGATATTGCCTTTCAGGACAGCAGTATAGTGCTCAGACCTTATAACTCTACACTTACTACTGTACCAGGGGGATTTGGAAAGTAACCTTATCTTTTGGACTGGTTTTTGGAGAGACAAAATACGGTTATTGTAATGGTACCCCACTGATGATACAAGGACAATGTTTGTTGAAAGAGCTGCTATTACTACAGTACGTTACATACACTTTTTTTAGTTCCAATTAATGTAACATTTTGTATTAAATATTCATTGGACATGTTGAGGGCAGTTGTGTGATAATAAGGAAAGATTATTGTGGGCCAGTGGTGACTAATTCATTTTCTGGGGGTGTTTTAAGATGACATGATTGGGTATAGACCAAAGATCCTTGAAGAGCAATACACCTTTTGAAAATAACATGACATCACAATCTCTTAGTACTCAGCTCAGAGGTCAAGAGTCGTATCTGTGATTGCAGCATGGGGAGGCGTACAAGCTAAAAATGCCACATGTGGGGCCACATTAGCGTACTATTGTGAACATGCCTCTGCATACATTTAAGAAGATCTCTATAGGTAATCTGCTGGATTCAGAGAATTGGGATTGAGATTCAGCACGTTGGAAGAGAAGAGGAGCGGGTTCTATAGAAACAGTTAACAATGACTATTATAGTCATTTGTTTAGGAAAGTTTACCTTTACAAAGCCCTAAGAACTAAAACAGAACCACAAGCCATGAAATAATTATTTGGAAGAAGTATTACAGCACAGTGTTGATTTAACCTCACAACAGACCAATTATGACTTGCCTTGGAGCTGTGAGAAAGACCTGTCATTTCAGTTGCAGAAAAATCTCTTCCTGTTAACTACTGAGAAGCAGCTCTGCTTCGTTATGAAGTAAGACATAGCACAAATATATTGATCACACTTACATGTATCTCCCTTCAGAGTTTGAGTGAGTTACCATCTATATTTCCTGAGACTAACAATTCAACAGATGACACTTACCACTTAGCAGCAAACCTACAGTGGACAAATATCTCTATCACTCATTTAACTTGATTTGAGTGTCACAATAATATTGCAGTGGTACTGTGTAACTTAAACTCAGCAAAAAAGAAACGTCCTCTCAGTCAACTGAGTTTATTTTCAGCAAACAACATGTGTTAATATTTGTATGAACATGACAAGATTCAACAACTGAGACATAAACTAAACAAGTTCAACAGACACGTAACTAACAGAAATTGAATAATGTGTCCCTGAACAAAGGGGGGGCAGGGGGGTCAAAATCAAAAGTAACAGTCAGTATCTGGTGTGGCCATCAGCTGCATTAAGTACTGCAGTGCATCTCCTCCTCGTGGACTGCACCAGATCTGCCAGTTCTTGCTGTGAGATGTTACCTCACTCTTCCACCAAGGCACCTGCAAGTCCCCGGACATTTCTGGGGGGAATGGCCCTAGCCCTCACCCTCTGATCCAACAGGTCCCAGACGTGCTCAATGGGATTGAGATCTGGGCTCTTCGCTGGCCATGGCAGAACACTGACATTCCTGTCTTGAAGGAAATCACACAGAATGAGCAATGTGGCTGGTGGCATTGTCATGCTGGAGGGTCATGTCAGGATGAAGCTGCAGGAAGGGTACCACATGAGGGAGGAGGATGTCTTCCTGTAACGCACAGCGTTAAGATTGCCTGCAATGACAACAAGCTTAGTCCAATGATGATGTAATACACTGCCCCAGACCATGATTGACCCTGCACCTCCAAATCGATCCTGCTCCAGAGTACAGGTCTCAGTGTAACACTCATTCCTTCAATGATAAATGTGAATCCTGTCTGGTCCAGCGACAGTGGGTTTGTGCCCATAGGCGACGTTGTTGCCAGTGATGTCTGGTGAGGACCTGCCTTGCAACAGGCCTACAAGCCCTCAGTCCAGCCTCTCTCAGCCTATCGCGGACCGCCTGAGCACTGATGGAGGGATTCTGCGTTCCTGGTGTAACTCGGGCAGTTGTTGTTGACATCCTGTACCTGTCCCACAGATGTGATGTTCGGATGTACCGATCCTGTGCAGGTGTTGTTACACGTGGTTTGCCACTGCGAGGATGATCAGCTGTCCGTCCTGTCTCCCTTAGGCATCTCACAGTACGAACATCGCAATTTATTGCCCTGGTCACATCTGCAGTCCTCATGCCTCCTTGCAGCATGCCTAAGGCATGTTCCCGCAGATGAGCAGGGACCCTGGGCATCTTTCTTTTGGTGTTTTTCAGAGTCAGTAGAAAGGCCTCTTTAGTGTCCTAAGTATTCATTACTGTGACCTTAATTGCCTACCGTCTGTAAGCTGTTAGTGTCTTAACGATGATCGTTCCACAGGTGCATGCTCATTAATTGTTTATGGTTCATTGAACAAGCATGGGAAACAGTGTTTAAACATTTTACAATAAAGATCTGTGAAGTTATTTGGATTTTTACAATTATCACACACACACACACACAATCAGATATGCTTGGGACATGTGAGGCTGTGGAATGTAAGCCGTAGGAAGGTGAATTCAGTAGAGGGTAGCAGCAGCATCCTCACATCTTCACCCATCATTTCTCCACCCTATAATCCAATGTGGTCATTTTCCAGAACAAACAGGGATTTATCTGAGATACAGACGCGTAGACATGTCTCTGCTTTCTAAAGTGATCTTTAATCCCTATGTATTTACAATGCACCGGGTCTTATTAAACAATGATGCCAGATGTGATGCAGAAACCAGGTCACCCTGCACTGCACAGCAGGTATCCTGCATGACTGAAACGCCTCGATCACACCGACAGCGTTATTGCATGTACCAGAAGTACATTCATTTCCAGTGGGACGCTGCGTTTGCCTTGCAGCATTGCGTTGCAGAGGCATTGCAGCGCATTCTGTGTGGTGCATACGTTGGATTTATCGAATGTATGCATCATACTGTGTGCGTAAACGGCTTGACAGAAATGGTAGCAGAAGGTGAATGTTGAACACACATATCCAGCTGATGCTGTGTATTTTAGGAAACCAGTGATGCACATTTAGATGAATTTAGATGTAGATGAAAGCCTCTATTATTTTGCTAACCTTCAGATGTGATTCTGGAAGAGAAAGACAGGGTCCCCGTTTTGAAGCCACATCATTGGTGGCAATACCCTGTGCTTTCACAGCAAATTCTCTCTTCAAATGAAATGAAATCAAATGTTATTTGTCACATGCGCCAAATGCAACAGGTGTAGACCTTACTTTGAAATGCTTACTTACAAGCCCTTAACCAACAATTCAGTTTTAAGAAAATACAATTAAGAAAATATTTTCTAAATAAACTAAAGTAAAAAATAAATGTAAAAAATAACCTATCTCACATGATCCTTGTCTCAAATGCAACAATACATGCTTTGTTTAAATGTGATGATGTTGAATAAATGTGGAAAACTGATTGGATTTGAATAAAGACATCAACGTAAGGGAATTTAGTCACTTTTAACCTAAATGTAAAGACATGGTGACATTTTTGTTGAACTGAAGTCTGTGCCCAGTGGATTATTTTCTCTGATATTTCCACAGCATATTATTTGATCCAATATGAATCTCCTGGTGACTTCATTTTTGCAAAGCTTGTTAAGGCTTCTCTCCACCTGAAGGCTTGTGAAGGCTTCTCTCCACCTGAAGGCTTGTGAAGGCTTCTCTCCACCTGAAGGCTTGTGAAGGCTTCTCTCCACCTGAAGGCTTGTGAAGGCTTCTCTCCACGTGAAGGTTGTGAAGGCTTCTCTCCACCTGAAGGCTTGTGAAGGCTTCTCTCCACATGAAGGTTGTGAAGGCTTCTCTCCACATGAAGGTTTCTCTCCACCTGAAGGCTTGTGAAGGTTTTCTCTCCACCTGAAGGCTTGTGAAGGCTTCTCTCCACATGAAGGTTTCTCTCCTTGTGAAGGTTTCTCTCCACGTGAAGGCTTCTCTTCAGCCTCTTGCGTCTATTGTTTGTCATAGCTTATAAGGATGTGCATTGGATTTCTGGTAAACTACATCTGAGTTTGAATCTGAAATGGCATTATTTTATTATAATAGCATGGATTGCTCTTTAAAGGTTCCACCAGAGTACACAGATCATATTAAATTAAGGGACATAAGTGGAGTTGGCTCTAATGTCAGATTGTACAGTGACCATTTCCTGGTAAACTGTGTAAGCTTACAATACACAGTTTCCTGTTCAGAGGAGATTTCACAGTATCAGAAGTGACCCATATGACCCATAATACAGTCATTATTGGGCTGTCCTTTCATAAAAAAACGATTTTCACTGTGATGCTGCGAAAAAAAGCAGAATCAGACACAAACCCCCTTCCTGTATAACTTAATACCTCTGCCAGGAGATTATCCTGGTTGTATTACCAATGCTTCCTATTACGTCATGATGCCTATGTACAGGGCTTTCTGTCTGTGGATGCAAAGAACAATATTAAATCATTGCAAAACAATGTGTGTTAAGTCATACAAGGAACACAAAAAAATCTGCATGGTCAGCTGTTCCCATATATGCCTCAAAAACTGTAATATGAATTGCATAAATCAATATTTATTGAGGAAATTGTCACCTGAAAATTATGTCAAAGCTGAAATGAGTTGCCTTGTGGTGTTATTTCCTCCTGACCAACATAATACCATAGCCTGAGGAAGGAAAGCAAATTGCCTGTCTACTGCAAACATTGAAAAAGAAAGTTATCCTAAAGCTGATGTTACAGGATCATGGCTCAACAGTTTAAGTTTGAGCAGTGAAACCCGCCTTCTCTACCATCCCTCCAATCAAGGTAGAGCAGCACTGAAAGATGCGCACAGCATCTCCAGATGATGGTTAATATAGCAGTGTCAGATGAGCAAGAACATACTATACTAACTGTGTGTCGAAAAATTACACCGTCGTTTATGTCCGACAAAATATTGTCATTATAGAAAGAAGGAACAATTTATTGCGATGAACAGTTTAGAGATCAACAACGTGTCAGTATGGGATGACAAGCGTATTTGGCACTTCGCTTGGAACAGCCGGTGCACCATGTTTTTGGGCATGGAATTATGATTATGTGCTTTTGCTTACAAGAATACCAGATGTACCGAAAGAAGAGATGTGTTGTTCATAGAATGGCTTCAATTTGTTTGTGGAAGAAGGTATGGCTGGTTCTCATCACCTTCAACAAGACGTTCCGCGACTCCTGCATAAACTTCTCTTCGTGTTCTCCCTTGCTGTGGTTTGCGCGTCGCTGTACTTCATTCTCTCCGGCTGCTGTGATTTTATTTTAGTGGATACTGCGAAACATTTGAAGCAAACCTCTCAACTTTTACCTTTGACTGTGCTGTTCCAAAGGAAGAATGCCTCATTTGAGAAGAGGGCTACAGATATCGGTGTGCGCTCAGCAGGTGCAGTTGGTGCGCAATCAGCCAATGTTGGTAAGGACTGGACCGCAGCAAGGAGACTACCCCAAGCAATCATCATAGGGGTGAAAAAGGGCGGAACACGAGCTCTTTTGGAATTCCTAAGACTTCATCCTGACATTCGAGCACTTGGCTCTGAACCCCACTTTTTCGACAGACATTACTCACGTGGGTTGAATTGGTACAGGTATGTACCTACCTACCTATCGATGATGATAATGGTGATGATGATGAGTATGATGATTAGAATGATTAAGAATGATAATGCTGAAACACACATTTGTTTTTGGTTGATATTTGTTTATATATATTTGATTGACAAGAGGGTTTCATTGTTTGCGTTCTGATTATGTTTACAACTTGCAAAAGGTGTAGAATGATGCACATTCTTCCTTGGAATTGCTGCTTGCTCATGGTCAGCCGTGTGTATAGGAAGTTAAAGGGGTTATTTAATGGATGGGAGAATTTCTCTATGGGCTGTCCTACATTTCCTTAAAACATTTTTATTTAACCTTTAATTAACTAGGCAAGTCAGTTAAGAACAAATTATTATTTACAATGACGGCCTAGCCCCAATGACGGCCTAGCCCCAATGACTGCCTAGCCCCAGCCCCATCAAACCCTAATCCGGATGTGCACCGCTCTATGGGACTCCCAATCACAGCCGGTTGTGATACAGCCTGGAATCGGACCAGAGTCTGTAGTGACACCCCTAGCACTCAGATGCAGTGCCTTAGACCGCTAGACCGCTGAACCACTCGGGAGCCCTACATGGCCCATACATACACTCTGAAGAACAACTGTAAAATCAGTAACACAGATATTATGCAGCAATGTTCTCTATGCCATTATTATTTTATCATTTTGACTGTTCTCCAAAAACAAATAAATGTACCAAACATTCCCCCAACTCCTGAACCTAACATCTGCTACATGATCACTCAATCAATCAAACTTTATTTATATAGCACATTTCTTACATCAAATGCATTTCAAGGTGCTTGGACCAACAGTGCCCCACAATATGGACATTGTTCTCTCCCTTGTTTGATGTCTGTGGTGAGCGGTTATTTTTATTTTTTTAAACTAATTTACCAACTTTGGTTCAATTATTTGAATTCCATTTTGTTCAGTTTTCTTCTGTGCGCTCAATGCGCTCATTGTACAGTTTCTCTAGAGATACATCAGATTTAGCCTCAGCTGTGCGATGTAGTAAGGAGTTGTAGTTTCCAACAGGCCAATATTCTATTGTTTAGTGCGTAAAACGTGAGAATTAACTACAATGACCACAATCCTTTGCGCATCTACTTGTCCGGTCTTTGTTTCTTTTACGCCTGCTATGGAAGAGACAGAAAAATGTGCGATAATGAGGTGCTATAGAGCAGCTGTTGCTTCACGAGGGTTTATCTCTACTGTACATGATCTAAGTGATTGATATTTGGCATTCAGCAGTCATAAAAGTATGCCTTATTTACTTTGAAGGACTACAAAATTGTGATTTTGTCAGACTGCATAGACAGCAGCTCAATAAAGATGAGATGATGACTTAGAATTAAATAATAAAGTTATTAAATAAAACACTTGTAATATACACAACAACTGAAATATTTTTATTAAAGTAATGTGAATAAATTATGGTTAATAAGGGATAAGCAGTATTGGACAGTCACTACCATCATGTGACTTTTATTGATGGTTTTATTGTCTTGTTACAGCATTCAGGCCACACAGTGCATAGTGCATTTAATGTTTAAAAAAATTATTGAAACTTGAAATTGAAAACCGTGATTATTTTTTTATAATAGGACCGAACTGACCTCCAAAAAGCACTAATCGTCAAAAAGCATTAATCGCTCAGCACTGTTGATGTCTGAAGTATCATACTGTCTGTTCCCAAAATGGAAATATTCATCAAGCTGCTTGATCAAAGTATAGCACCACATTGTCTAATGAGAATATGCACTGGTGTATACATTGTTTCTTCTGAGAGGAAAATAATCAAGGCTCTTTATTGAAACACTACCCATGGAATTGAACTCGATCTTGATAATGTTAGATAACAGCTCCAAGGGAGAAAAGCTGAGTGCAAATGCCAAGCGAGTCAATGCAACACAAAAACGACATATTCTGCCATCGGTCTCCAGGGAAAATCAAAAGTGGGCTCACTAATGGACTTTGCTTGTATTTGTGTTCTCCCTCCCTCCTCCTTTCTCCCAGTCTCTCTTTCTTCCTTCCTTCCATTCTTTCTCTCTTGTCCTTCATCTGGATTTCTACTCAGGCAGACAGCCGAGTGTGTCCTCTCTCTCTCCCTGGTAGCACATGCTCTTACAAGGGGTGTATACGAGTTTCAGTGCCCCTCAGCCCTCGTTCAGTTGAATGGGAGTGTATTAACATCCGGAAGGGAGGAAGAGCTGAGTGAGGCTGGAGAGCACACTGGGGAAAACTATATAACACCATGTAAATTATTAAGAACCAGCAGGCATGTTGGCTTCATTGGCACAGGATGACATAGAGATCTGTGGGGAGTGAGCATGACCAGATAGATCATGGTGTTAAGGGATGATTCAGTCCCTTGGATTGGTTGATCAAAGAATTAACCCTCTCTTCGATCTAAAACAAATGGATATGGTTATATTCTAATTTGGCTGTATTTTGTGTATTTGATATAAGATTGAACAGCCTTATTGTCCCTCACAGGAACCTGATGCCCAAAGCTCTGGAGGGCCAGGTGGTCCTGGAGAAGACACCCAGGTACTTTGTGACGGCGGATAGCCCCGGCCGGATCCACTCCATGTCCCAGGAGGTCAAACTGATCGTGGTGGTGCGTGACCCTGTGACCCGCGCCATCTCTGACTACACCCAGATCATATCCAAGACTCCTGGCGTTCCCAGCTTTGAGACCCTGACGTTCCATAACGGGACGGAGGAGGCGTTGAAAGTGGACTCCCTGTGGAGCCCCATCTGGATTGGCCTGTATGCTCTGCACCTGGAGAGGTGGCTGGCCCACTTCCCCTTGGAGCAGATCCACTTTGTCCATGGGGAGAGGCTGGTGAGTGACCCTGCAGGGGAGCTGGGCAGAGTCCAAGACTTTCTGGGACTTCAGAGGATCATCACAGACAAACACTTCTACTTCAACAAGACGAAGGGTTTCCCCTGCCTGAAGAAGCCAGAGGGCAGCAGCAAGCCCCACTGCCTGGGCAGAACCAAGGGCAGGCCACATGCTGACATCCACCCTCAGGTCATCCTCAGGTTACGTCAGTTCTACCAGCCACACAACCTGCACTTCTACCAGATGACAGGGCAGGACTTTGGCTGGTAAGATGGGAGCCTAGAATGAGGTGGAAAAAAGATGGTACCATCGTTACCGTTCAAAACACAGGCTGCACGAAGAGGATACAGGACAGAGCTTGAATTGGTGTATTTTGTGACAGTCCTGATGTCATCTGGAGTAACTCAAGTCCTCATGTAACCTGTATTGGCAAACAAATCAAAACAGTCACACTTTATTTTGTGACAGTTAAACCGCAAGAAGTAACGTGAGTAATGCCATAGGCCTTCTGTGTAACACCATGGACATACAGAGGAAAGTGACAGCAACATCCACCGTTGGAAAGCAGGTCCTCAGAACTCTAGTGTGAACTTACCCTTTACTCCACTAGATGGCAGTCCTTCCCCAACAGACAGTATTGTCGAAGTACTGTAAACTACTTGGAAAAATGTGGATTTGTGGTCATGATCGTCATACACATTTTTTTTTCTGTAGTCAGATTGAGCAAGTATTACCATAAGAAATTACATGGCATCCCTTAATTTAAATCCAAGACAATTCAAGGCAGCTGCATGGGCAAATACTTGAAATATTTAGTAGAGTCCTGCATTGATCCATTCAGTCTGTAGTCGTTTGCAGTTGGTTTTCTTTTAAATATTCCCTAGTTATGAGGGGCATTTAAACCCATTTCCTCAATATTACCAAGAATCATAGACAGATTCACAGTCTATATTGTCCTTAATTTCTGACAAAGTTTGTGTTCAATACATTTCCTGTGTATGTTTATGGGTGCTGCTTTTTCTTCATTACATTCTGAAGCAAATATTAAGATCCAACTTTCTCTCAAACACAAACTTACATACAGCACATATAAACATAAGCACCATATTGTAACCTACTGTACGTGTTGGAAATAGCCGTCTGTACACCAAGCATCCATATGGCAACTAGACTTGGCTGATATTTGCAGCCCCATGCCGAATGTGGCAACAAAACTACTAACATAGCTTGTAAAAACAGCTTTACCATCTGCTCCAGAATAACAGTAATGATAACAATAGTCATGGCCTTGGATCTAGAAACATACAGGAGGAATTTGGGGACAAGTGTTGTTTATTCAGTCAGCTCCATGTTCCTTTGGCCATAATGTTAGTAATGATCTTCTCAATGGGATCCCTTATGCCTTATATAGTCCAGTATGTATGGGATCCTGTATATGAGAGCCAATTTATGGTCATTTTAATTAAGAGGTCACCAAGCCTGGTCCTGTAAAGCCTTATAGATCTCCTAGGCCCTGTTCTGATATTGTGAAAATGGATCCTTTCTTCCTCCCCTTTGTGTTTTGAATTGGAACATATCCAATCATGTTGGAGCAGTCATAACCTCAATGAAGGGAGGATGGAAGGTACTTTCTAACAGTATTGGAATGGGGCCCTGCAGGCCCAGGGCTGGTGACCACTGTCTTAGCAGTAGGCCTCTCCCTGTGGTTCTGTCATGCTGTCCAGGCCCATTACATAGGCTGCTCCAGTGGAGGGTTTGTGCCCATTGACAGGGAGGTCCAGAGGGGAGGGAGGTCCCCTTGCAGGCACAGCCGTCAGGTACATGTCCCACATCTGCTCTGGCAGGTCCATCTCCAGCAGCTTTTGCTTGGTCCTCAGGTTCTTCTCAATGTTCCGCCGCTTGTACTTGAACTCTACGATGGTCTTGGTGTACCTGTTCAGTGCTGTCACCGCAGAAGCCATGCAGGTGGCGAAGGAGCCCCATGCTAAGCTGGGGAGGGGGAAGAAGAAGAAGTACAGAGGGTGTGATTAACCTCAGCATTGCATGCTCTCTCCATCATGACTGTGCTACTGTACATGGCCTCAGAATGCTAGCGTCGCTTAAAATTGCATGAGTATCACATAGCTGGGTATTAGAGTTTACATTTAACATTACATTTAAGTCATTTAGCAGACGCTCTTATCCAGAGCGACTTACAAACTTGTTGAATACAAGTTTAATCAGAGACAACTCCTATTGTACAGCACCTAGTGTAACGGTAAGTGACCTAGTCAGTACATACATGTAGGACCAGCTGTAGTCCCAGGTCTTGGGCCTCCAGTCCTCCGGACCCATAGCCACAGCCAGCTGAAAGGCCGTGGTGAACATCATGTGGGCAACCATCCCCAAAAGGCCTGGATCCCGAGGGACACAACACAATACAAAATGCAAATAATGTTGGTGAATGAAAACCTGAGATAATATATGAGACTATATATTTTTCATGTATAATGGTTGTACCTTTCAAAAGCACTGGTATAAGTACAGTAAAAAAAATTGTATCTGCAATTGATATTAGTAGCCACACGTGGCAGTATTGTACACGTTATGAATTGAGGGCTATCAGTTTGGATACCTTTCACTTATTTTAAAAACCTTGCATGAGGACAGGTGTTAGTGTGAACAACATTGAGTGCAGTCCATTCATTTTCTCCATGATCATGCTTCCTTGTTCACTGGATATTCCGTTTATAGTATTACTGGGGAAGCTGATACATCAATACAGTTGCAGCCATTCCCCTTCATAACAATGACAGATAGAAGAGAGAATGATGAAGAATCAAATTACAGCACAGTGTTCTCTCTACTCTCTCTTTCTCTGCTGCCTCTTGGCCATCTCTCTGCCAACATTCTGCTCGTCTACAGCTGCTTTACTTGGGATTAACACCCTAAAAACAAGAGGAGGGAGTCAGGGGAAGGTGGGAGGGGAGGGGTGGGGGTACTCCTCTGGGTAGGTCTTGTCTTGGCCCAAAACCACTGCCCCATCTCCAATCCGATTAGTCCAGAAACCAGCAAATCCCCAGAGGTATTGGACACAGACCATAGACCACTGCTCTACGCGCCACGTTAGCACTTAGCTAGGCTAGCTTCTCTACAACTGTACCTCCCTGAGCAAGGCTCCCATTTCACTCTGCTACTATTATTGCTCTGCTTTTCTGCTAACAAAATCATATTCATATTCACATTCATATTTGTTCCACGGACCCAAGGAGAGTTAGCTGTAGGGATTCCACAAATTCTGTAGTGCATAAACCACATTTTAAACATGTATATTCACTCCTACTTACCCCCACAATAGTTTGACAGATTGATAGCAACACAATAACCATGATTGACAATACAGTGAGTGAATCTAAATGAAAATGACTCCTGATTGACAAACATTTTCTCAACATCATCTTGATTCCTCTCCTATCAGCTTTGGAAATGGTCTTTGAAAGGATGAAAACTTAGAGTAGATTCAGCAGTGTACTGAATATCGTATCTGTACAATTGAAATAATCCATTTAGGATATGGACTAGCCACGGTCACTCTGGTCGGCCTCTGCCTGCCTGGGATGGTTAGTGGGTTGCATGCATGGTATTAGATGATGTAATCCCCTTGGTGGCTAGTGTTACACACAGACACGCTGGCCTCTGCTCTACTGTGTAGCTGGGACTCCCAAAGCCTGTCTACTGTAGGCTCTCTATCCAATTTGACCAGCCCAGTGCCAGCCTTAGTGTGATAGCGTGGCATGGAGGTTGACATGGCCTCTGGTCATTGAGAAACGGAGCCAGGGGATGTCCACTCACTAGTGTGCCCCCTCTGTGAAGCTGACTTCATAGTTAAGGATGCAGGGAGATAATCAACTCCTCAATGGCTGTTGATCAGCTTTGAGTGACTGTATGAAAGTATTCTTTGATGACTTGTTCACTTGACAAATGGTGAACGTCACATTTAAAAAAATATATATATATGACTGTGAACATCATTCCCAGGCACAGATGTGTTACCTGACAGGGCGGTGAACATGGCAGCAAAGGCGTTGAGCTTCAGCTTGTTCATGACGCTGAGGCAAGGACACAGCTCTAACCACATGAGTACACCACCCATGAACAGCAGGATGAGGTAGAGACACTCAGCTGTGATGCACAGCCACAGGACCCCTGGGAATAGAAGGAAGAGAGGAGTCAGTCAGAGTGAGTACTACTGTCGCCTCTAGAATCCACTTCCCTCTACTAAATAATCCCACATCAACTCCACAGACCCAGACAGGAAGAGACCCCTGAGCTCTCTGTAGGCCTGCTCCGGTGGGACTTGGATAGAGACGACAGGTGCCACTGATAAAAAGATGAAAGCTGCATCTAATGTAAAACTACTACAACAGCTTTACTTTTGTTTTTGGACTGTTGTTTTGGGTTTCCTATGGAAGCCCCGATTGGAGTCACAGTAGATTATGTTCCAGTAAAAGGCAAGAGTTGACGGACATTCCAAAAAAAGTTGCAGAGGAATAGTACACTTATGAAAACAATGAAATAAAGTCTATATATACTACCAATAACGTAGTGGGGTAGTGTTGCGTTTACCCATTCAATTATTGGGAGCAGATGAGACTGTCTTTATTTATTTTCACAGTAGATTATGAAAAATTGTTGATGCTTCATATAGATTTTGTTGAGAGTGAAAAAGGGGACACCTGCAAATGGCATCATCCTATAAAATCACTGTCTTGATATATTTTTGATGACTGGACTCATATAAAGTTGTGGTCAAGAGGACAATATAGATTTATCAGGGCTTTACACTACTAGACCGAAAGATAATCGTTTTATAAATGGGTTTTACCTACCTTTTTCATGGTCAGGTGCAATGTCTTTAAAGTCTCTGCAGTTAAAACCTGGAAGCAGAGAAACATTCATTTAGTTCATGTAGCCTAGTCTTGTTATTTGACTTATCTTCCAAAAATGTTTTACTCTTCTTTGTTATTTTCTATAACTGAAATATAAATGTGTTAGTATGCACAGAAGCATCAGCTCAATGGTTATGATCAGGATTTTCACCTTCATGTTGTTTGACCGATTACTCCCCAAGATAAATCGCTTACCACTTTTAAAATCAGACCCTATCCATTATCTGATAGTGGTGTCTCCAGTCCTCATGTCTCCAGTCCTCATGTCTCCAGTCCTCATGTCTCCAGTCCTCATGTCTCCAGTCCTCATGTCTCCAGTCCTCATGTCTCCAGTCCTCATGTCTCCAGTCCTCATCCAGTCCTCATGTCTCCAGTCCTCATGTCTCCAGTCCTCATGTCTCCAGTCCTCATGTCTCCAATCTTCAAGTCTCCAGTCTTTTTCTATCCCACTAAGCTGTTTGTTCTGTCACACCTCAGGACTGGCTACTGCTGACTCTCACAGCTGTTTGTTCTGTCACACCTCAGGACTGGCTACTGCTGACTCTCACAGCTGTTTGTTCTGTCACACCTCAGGACTGGCTACTGCTGACTCTCACAGCTGTTTGTTCTGTCACAGCTCAGGACTGGCTACTGCTGACTCTCACAGCTGTTTGTTCTGTCACACCTCAGGACTGGCTACTGCTGACTCTCACAGCTGTTTGTTCTGTCACACCTCAGGACTGGCTACTGCTGACTCTCACAGCTGTTTGATCTGTCACACCTCAGGACTGGCTACTGCTGACTCTCACAGCTGTTTGTTCTGTCACACCTCAGGACTGGCTACTGCTGACTCTCACAGCTGTTTGTTCTGTCACACCTCAGGACTGGCTACTGCTGACTCTCACAGCTGCTTGTTCTGTCACACCTCAGGACTGGCTACTGCTGACTCTCACAGCTGTTTGTTCTGTCACACCTCAGGACTGGCTACTGCTGACTCTCACAGCTGTTTGTTCTGTCACACCTCAGGACTGGCTACTGCTGACTCTCACAGCTGTTTGATCTGTCACACCTCAGGACTGGCTACTGCTGACTCTCACAGCTGTTTGTTCTGTCACACCTCAGGACTGGCTACTGCTGACTCTCACAGCTGTTTGTTCTGTCACACCTCAGGACTGGCTACTGCTGACTCTCACAGCAATCATAGTAAATCAATGTTGGGTCACAGAGTTTCTGCAAACATTCCAATTCTTGCACTCAATGACCTCCGTACTGTAAAACTCCTACTAAAACGGATGCATCATTATGTCAGTCCATTTCAGTAAAGTCAACACAAGTAACCTGATACCAAATAGAACATTACTTTTGGCTTACTTATTTTATCAAATCTCAAAGACAAAAAAAAGACAAAACAACATGATGATGTAATTCTGCAAGTAAATAGTAGACTGTCAAATCATTTGCATCTTGATATTATTTTAGTCTCTCCCAATGTACTTCCTCCTTCACTTCCTGTTGTAATGTACCCAAACCACATCAGGTTTAGAGGGCATGGTCACACAGCTGCTGAGCGGCCAACATAGTCGCATGTTCTATTTCAACATTTCTGCAAGTTGTACATGAACGTTATTTACCATTCATGTCAGCAGCCTGCTCACAGGAGAAGAAGATGCCGGTGTGGAACTTCCTCATCAGGAACTTCTCTTCTCCCGACTCCCAGATGTACTGCACCAGCCTGCTGTCATTGATGTTACTGCTGTTGAAGCGAATGCAGTACGACTGCCTGGTCGTCACCGGCCCCGTGCAGAAAGGCTTGACCACCTTCCTGGTCCCCTCACACCAGAAGCTAGTGGTCACTGCTGACAGGGCACACGTAAATGCTACAATGTTGAGGGTGAGCGCCAGGGACCCCCGCCGACTGCACTCTGTCCCCATGCTGGAGGCTGGGCAAAATGAAATGAAATGAAAAGGCAACTAATCCAGGCTTTCAATATGTCGCCGCCGTGTTTCGCCTCTCAAATATATCTCAAATCTTCATAATCTTGTGGCATTTGAGGTTCCTTGAGTGAGGCTGTATGCACATCTCTCCTGTGGCTCTAAGGATGTGCTGCCTGATACCTTTATTGAAGGATTCGTTCTCTTCCTTGCTTGCGCTCCCTTATACTCCCATCCTCCAATCACTCTTTTTGTCTCTCCCTTGTCTATTTGAACTCTCTCTCTCTCTTTTCTCTTCTGCTTGCTGTGGTCTCTTTTTCTCCCATCTTTCTCCACCCACTCACCAAATGCGTAATTTATTACACAGGACAAATTATATTCTAGACCTCCATTTTATTGTCATATCTAAACCTAGGCTGTTTCTGTGAGCATAGTAATAAAAAATGTTAATTTGGGTTTACTCTTTAATCTGGAACAAGGCTCTCGCCAATGCAAACATTGGACTGGACATGCTCTGGCATAGTTGGGCATTACTGATGCATGTTTTCACAAACTACAGTGAGTGTACAAAATATTAAGGACACCTGCTCTTTCCATGACATAGACTGAACAGGTGAATCCAGGAGATAGCTATGAATCCTGATTGATGTCACTGGTTAAATCCACTTTAATCAGTGTAGATGAAGGGAAGGAGACAGATGAATAAGTATTAGAAAGCCTTGAAACAATTGAGACATGGATTGTGTATGTGTGCCATTCAGAGGGTCAATGGGCCAGACAAAATATTTAAGTGCCTTTGAAAGGGGTATGGTAGTAGATGCCAGGCGCACCGGTTTGACAGTGTCAAGAACTGCAACGCCGCTGTTTTTTTTTACGCTCAACAGTTTCTCGTGTGTATCAATAATGGTCCACCACCCAAAGGACATCCAGTTAACTTGACACAACTGTGGGATGCATTGGAGTCAACATGGTCCAGAATCCCTGTTGAACGCTTTCGACATCTTGTGGAGTCCATGCACCGACAAATTGATTGAGGGCAAAAGGGGGCACAACTCAATATTAGTTTTGTACACTCAGTGAATAATTTAATCATACTGTACCTGCTATCATAAAGGTCAGATCAACTCAAAGTGTGACAGTGACTTTAGGTTGTGAAACACACATTATTGCATGAGGCTGCAGATCAAGTATCAACATGTGTGCATGCAAAGTAAATCTGTTCCTATTTGATAGCCTGGTGATTGGCTTATGCAGGATGTTACATGCAAATGTAGGCAAACTGCTATGGGAAATAGGCTTAAGAGATGTTGGGAGACAGATGTTGGGAGAAAGGATCCTGCATTTTCTTCAACTGATTTCTCTTGTCCATAACTACTCTCCACTAGGCCAATGAATACCAAGAGGGCAGCAAGTGCCACTTCCTTCACTGATCAGCAGTTGTGGCCTACCTATTGGAGTTCAGTGCATGGAGCTGACTTGAGTGACACAGAATGGATACAGGGTCACAGGTATCTAAAAATCTCCACTGTGTTGGTGAGGTGCAGTAATTCTTGACATGGAGCTAACATCCAACATCACTGAATGATTGTTTCTATTGAGAGAATTTGACACTGACATTTGTACTCAGATTTCTGAGAGACCAAACGTTTCTGCACAGACCGTAAAAACAAAGGACACAGAAGGATTGTTAGATCAGGGAATGAGGAATTCATTCCTCATGGCAGAAGTTATACAGTACACTGTGGAACTACCATGATAATGCTTAGTAATGATATTACATCTTATGTAATACCAAGCCTTAAATGTACTCTCTTGTGACTTAATGGGGCAGTGTCACTTAATAGATCCAACAGAAAACAGAGATGACAGAGATGACTCTGCAGATTCAAGTAGTGGGAAAACAGGGCAATAAAACGGATGTGTAATCAATCAATATTTGACATAATATTGGACACCTCCTATTGGAAAGTAAGGCAAACCCAGTGAGCTGAGAGTATACGATTGCAGCACAACAATGTTTTGTCAGAAATTCTGTGAACATAATCCGTATGTTGGTTTGGTATATTGCCTTCCATGTGCTATTCGCCTTAAAAAGGTACAAATATCAAAACATTGCTTTCAAGTGAGTGGAACCAGGCCGAGGGTTTGAGACATTTTTCTTTGTATTCTTGTGGTCATCTTTCAATTCTGTAGTATGTTGAGGGTTGGGTAATATTTTCCCTAGGAAATATAGTCTACCCTTGATTATGGGGCCATGTTAGTTGATTTACAATATTATGTGCAATGATATGCTTATGACCCAATTACTTTGATTCCATACTGTTTGAGGAGATTTTGATATATAATTTTGGAATGTACACTTGTCAAAGTGTATATCTTCACCAGCTTCAGAGTAGTGTTGAAAAACATTCACCAACAACTGTCTACTTCCAATTCCTCCTATTCTTATATAACAACCAATAAAAAATGAACATGATTTCCCCTCCCAACTATACCTGTATTGTTTTTGTTTTTGGCCAGAATCCACAATTTACAGAATCAAAAATGACCAGCAGTAGATGAAACATGCAACCTTAAATCTCAAAGCTTACGAAGGTATTCCAGCAAAAATCAGGATTATCCTCAATCTGAATCCTTTCATGTTTGCCAGGCCAACTGAGCACCATTGATGGATGAGGACACTGACCTTGTTCAACCCCATGTAGATACACAGTGCTCTGAACATGTCAGCACGCTCAGCTGTTGTGCAGGCTCCTGGATGTCATGAGAAACATGCATACACTGGGCTGTACAGAAGCAAGCAAACATAAAATAAGAACACATTTGGACATTTGGATATACTTGTGAGAGTTTAGATGCCAATGTAAGAAATGTTGATTTTGGCATCATGATGGTACTGTAGGCTGCTATGTCCTGAGGCTCTACAGGCAACACCACTCAGTGTGTTGTTATGGATTTAGATGTCCACTTCCTTCTTTTCCTGTAAATAGCCAGGAAATGATTATAACTGGAACTCAACTTACACTACTATATCCTGACCATTATAAAGAGATGAACATCAGTAATGACTAAAACATCAATCTACTTTCCCACCAACACTTTTTTTACAGTAGTATTTCTTAATGCTGCTTACATATATTTGAGATACTGTGATTGGGTTAACTTGCCATCTGATTATGCAAGAGAAATTCCAGATTGATGGCATAGGAGTGCTTTGAGTGCTTAATCCATTAAATGTTCAGTACATAAATATGAGTTAGGAATCCATCTGGCTGAACATTGCGCTCAGCAGTTATGATTTGCACAACTATGTTTGTGTCCCCTGTGTACCACTGCCACCACGTCAGACATAAGCTGGTTACACTAGCTTCATTCCCTCTATGACGTCAGTTGGTTTGATTAGGTAACACATTAGATCGAGACCTAAGCTGATATGAGCTCTGCTGGGGCTGCCAAAACTAAAATGAGATGCAGTTAAATTAATAACACATTCACACACACCATCCCACCAAAATACCCTGAAAACCCTAAAAGTTATTTAGCTACGGTATAAAGTTATAAAGATGCTGACATTAACACCAATACCATTTCCCCCATTGTGTCATATATGATCAGACGTACAGTACTGTAAACGCTTGCTTAGACTTCACTCTCTTGTAACAAGAGGGCAACGAAAATACCTTGAGCTGAGCTCAGCACACTGACATCTTAGCCTGGTACCTACACAACATACCACTAACACCATAACACACATAATGCTAATTGTCTCACTATCATTTACAGTTTTTATGCTGTTAATACCATTGCCAGTCATAACAATTTACTTGAAGATGGTATTATAGGCATCCATATTATTGATCATTCAAATAATAATTCTGAATTTCAAATCAATTACTCCAGAGAACGCGCTTCCACTGCTCCAGAGTCCAATGGCGGCGAGCTTTACACCACTCCAGCCGACGCTTGGCACTGCGCATGGTGATCTTAGGCTTGTGTGCAACTGCTCGGCCATGGAAACCCATTTCATGAAGGTCCCGAAGAACAGTTCTTGTGTTGATGTTGCTTCCAGAGGCAGTTTGGAACTCGGTAGTGAGTGTTGCAACTGAGAACAGATGATTTTTACGTTCTACACGCTCCAGCACTCAACGGTCCCATTCTGTGAGCCATTGTTGCTTCTAGACATTTCCACTTCACAATAACAGCACATACAGTTGACCGGGGCAGCTCTAGCAGGGCAGACATTTGACAAACTGACTTGTTGGAAATGTGGCATCCTATGACTGTGCCACATTGAAAGTCACTGAGCTCTTCAGTAAGGCCATTCTACTACCAATGTTTGTCTATGGAGATTGCATGGCCCTGTGCTCGATTTTATACACCTGTCAGCAATGGATGTGGCTGAAATAGCCCAATCAACAAATTTGAAAGGGTGTCTACATACTTTTGAGGATGTAGTATATAACAATGTTTCCTTGTTTAAATCCCTACCTTCTGTAACCAATACTGAAATAAAAATTAAGACTTGCTTTACCACACTACGTAAACAAACTTGACATCTGTCAATGACATGGCAATGTTGACATGGTCTGAGCAGGGTCATCTAATATGGGTGTCAATATTGGCAAAGACTCTGTGGAAACATGAATCATTTTCAGGAATTTAATCTAAATTAGCCAACTTTTCTAATTACGCTGAGCATTAGCCAGCTCTAGTAGAGGAGTGTATGATGCTGTGACAGAGCTGTCAGAGTAAAGCCATCACAGCACAGCACTTACACAGCTCAATTCCTGAATTCATTGAGGTCCAATTACTAAAACAGCAGATGGCCCAGTCATCTGCCATGAGACTGTTACAATGGAGAGACAATTCATCTCATCTCCCTATGCTAGCTACAGGGACAGCCCTGAGCAGCTTCACAGACACGAATACCCTGCTCTACAGGTGGGCTTAAACTTGCACACCTTTCACCCTGCTCATTCACATATCTTGTTTACCACAAACCAGGTAGCCGACAGGTAGCCTAGTGGTTAGAGCGTTGGACTAGTAACCAAAATGTTGCAAGATTGAATCCCAGAGCTGACAAGATACAAATCTGTTGTTCTGCCCCTGAACAAGGCAGTTAACCCACTGTTCCTAGGCCGTCATTGAAAATAAGAATTTGTTCTTAACTGACTTTCCTAGTTAAATAAAGGGAAAATAAAAATTAAGTCAGTGAACATCACTGTAGTGTCAACTACAATAGATGAAATAGGATGGTGGTTTCAATATTTTTCAATTGAAATCATGTAACATTGTTATTTTGGCAACAATGGACATATTACATCCAGAAAGCTCAATCTAATCCTTGGCTAATCTTAAACTGTATCAACCTGTATTATGCAAAGCTTGATGTCATTGTGCCTGTATGATGCACACACTACTACCTCATTGGACCCTAGAAAATATGTCAACCTCGTATGACGTAGTTATCCTCTTTATCTTCAAGACAGCTCGTCTGGTATTTAAGTAGCGATGACCATAATCCTGTTCAGCACATTGTGAAGTGGTCAGGGTGAGAAGGAGAGTCAGACCAAGTCAGGAAGAAGCCAACAGGTGGTTTCCTCCAAGTCAGGTGAGAGAGGTAGTACACACAAAACAAGAAAAATAACAATATTATCACTTCACCATAGTGTTTATTTGCAGCATGGGGAATTCTAAGAGTGGGGCACTGTCCAAGGAACTTCTGGAGGACCTGAAGTCCAATACTAAGTACAACGAGGCCGAGCTGTGTGTCTGGTACCAGTCCTTCCTCAAGGAATGCCCCACAGGCAGGATCACCAAGGAGCAATTTGAGGGCATCTATGCCAGCTTCTTCCCTAATGCAGATCCTACTGAGTACGCAAGGCATGTCTTTAGGAGCTTTGATACCAACGCAGATGGTCAACTGGACTTTAAGGAGTACATTGTGGCCCTGCACCTTACCTCCGGAGGTAAGACCCTGCAGAAGCTAGAGTGGGCCTTCGCCCTCTACGACGTGGATGGAAACGGAACCATCAGCAAAAATGAGATCCAAGAGATTGTTAAGGTACACAAACAAACAATTTCTCTGCCTCTAGTGTGAAGACACAGTGGTGGTGGTGGTAATTACTGAACCACTCAGTATACAGAATGGACATAAACAAAGATCTTAGTTACAACCAAAAAGTGTAACAAGATGAATCAAATTAAAAGCAGAACATATATTATTTCATACATTTGTGAAATGATTAGGTGAATTGTTTAATATTCTACGCATTCAGTCATGCCGTACAAATATGATGGGAGAACAATCTTTATGTAGTCTGCATTTTTGAACGGTGCTATTATAGTACATGTGCTGAATTCAGTATTTAATCTACATTTGAAAGTTACATGTTTTTCCTTATTGTTTTATTGCTTTACAGTCAATATTTAACATGATCCCCGAGGAAGACCAAAAGGACCTGCCTGAAGATGAGAACACACCTGATAAGAGAGCAGACAAAGTCTGGGACTTTTTTGGAAAGAAAGAAGATGGTAATTTTGATTGTGAAGAAGTTTCTAAATGTGATAGGATGAGAACTTCTGGCATGAGAGACTTCTTAAATACACATTAAATAAACAACCATAATAATGTTGATTCAGTAATGACATTTTCTATGTTTCCTTTCCAGACAAGATTGCAGAGAGGGAATTCATTCAAGGAGTGATGGACAACAAGGACATCCTACGGTTGATTCAGTATGATGAGCCCCAGAAAATCAAGGACAAACTGAAGGAGAAGAAACAATAGCTTTCCAACAAAATCATTCTTTTGAATTCTATAAGACTGTTCAAAGCTTTACTGTTTACAAACCCAACTCCCCTGCCAGACCTGGGCTCTTTGTGCACTAGACAACATTGGCTTACACATTGAAGTACCGCACATTGTGGTGGATGACCTGTTTGTCTATGAGCCACCTGGACTTTTCTTCCCACTCAAATAACTGTTCCGTGCTCTAGAATGATGGGTATTCTTTTCTATTTCGTAATGAATTAATGGTTTCCAGGATTCTGTTGCCTGCTGCTGTGTTCACTTGCATTCATTAGTTTAATAAAGAGAAAGCCACCCGGAAGGACCCACACTGGTTGAATCAATGTTGTTTCCATGATATTTAAATGAAATTACGTCCAACCAACATAGACTTGACATCTGTGCCCAGTGGGGAGCTCCTTATGAAGGGACTTAGGCTGAAGTTAACAATCCCTGTCTTATTATCAATCCTATTAGTATGTGAAGGTCAGTTTAGAAACATCCTGGCAGAGGTTTCTTATTAAGGTAATCATGTCTATAGAATGTGTCTTATAATGTTCTTAGCAGGACTGAAACCTCATACAATGTACAGTATTCAACTAGTAGAACAAAGGAAAAGGAGTCTTTTTTCTTGAATATTGTTGACATTTTGTTGATGCTGCCAGAGACTGCTGGAAACTATATAATAAAAAACGCTGTGAATAATGACATTATAAAGGGGTTCTAAAAACATAAATATAACGTACTGTGCCTGTAAAATATATTGTATAAGCAGGGAGTATAAGTCTAAGTGTTGTTGTCCATTCGTTTACTCCAGTTAGTGGAGGGGTGGTGGGGTTAGGGGGAAATAATAAAGAACAAAATATTGGAAATGACGCAAACAATTACATTGATAGAACCCACAATCTGCAATATTAAAGATGATCTAGAGCGAGGAGCAGCCCACTCCATACATTACACACGTCAAATAATGAATTACAGAACATGTGCTTTAACTCCAATCATATGTCATCTTGGCACTGAACTTGTCCAGGCTGTAAGGTCAGAAACACAGGACTCGTTCTCTCTCTAAAGCCTGATCTGGCTCCCAGTAATGCATGGCCTGGTTTCATGTCAATATTCCCCCACCTGGCCTATCTCCCTGGATCTCCCTGGCCAATCCACAGACAGTCAGAGGGGAGGGGATTGTAATGCATGGCCTGGTTTCATGTCAATATTCCCCCACCTGGCCTATCTCCCTGGATCTCCCTGGCCAATCCACAGACAGTCAGAGGGGAGGGGATTGTAATGCATGGCCTGGTTTCATGTCAATATTCCCCCACCTGGCCTATCTCCCTGGATCTCCCTGGCCAATCCACAGACAGTCAGAGGGGAGGGGATTGTAATGCATGGCCTGGTTTCATGTCAATATTCCCCCACCTGGCCTATCTCCCTGGATCTCCCTGGCCAATCCACAGACAGTCAGAGGGGAGGGGATTGTAATGCATGGCCTGGTTTCATGTCAATATTCCCCCACCTGGCCTATCTCCCTGGATCTCCCTGGCCAATCCACAGACAGTCAGAGGGGAGGGGATTGACCTTAAAAGCCAGAGGCAAAAGGCTGAATTTCATCTGCTCATTGGGATGAATCCAATTCATTTAAACATGTCCCAGGACTTGAAGTAAGCCAAACTGTATGTAAGCCAGTATATGATAATGAAACAAAACCCTTTAAAGTCTTGTCAAATCGTATTTCCAGGGAAACGATTTAATTTAGACACAGCATTCTACAGTATATTGCTCGGACAAAGGTCACCAATGATTTGACATTTCTTTAAAGATTGGAAACATTTGAATTGATGTACATGAGAAATGGAAATCAGTTAACAAAAGGCAATTAAATCAACATTACTACAAAATGAGTGGTTAAGTTAAGTACATGAACTTCTAATGTAAGAACTTTACCATAACACATATAACATTGACACATACTGTCAACACATACTATCACATACTGATAACTTATACAATAAGTACAACATTTCAATCTGGATTAGTTTGGGATAAAATAATGCAAATCATTTCAGTGGTATTTTCATATTTTCTCACCTAGAAACAATGTGGATAAGGCATGTATATACTGAATAGACGTTGTCTATATACTGAATAGATGTGTTCTCTGTTTGCATGTCTTGGAATAGTGAATGTATTATCCACATTAGAATATGAAAGGATTGATAGTCTGAGGAGATGGTCCATAAACACAGTAAGTCCCTGCTTTGTTACACTTCCAGAATAACTAACGGCAAAATACAGACTGACAGACAGACAGACAGACAGACAGACAGACAAACATGCAGTATTTTATATACGCTTTTTAAGGTGGATATGTTGGCTAAAGGCTATGCTATTATCTGTTAATAGCATACTATATGAAATGTATGGACAAGCACAGGTTCCAGTGCAAGTAACACTGACCACTTTTTCTGATGAGCTTTTGCGAGTCATTAAAATGTGACTTGGAGCTTCCAAGTGAGGACTCCTCTTGGATATACAAAGTGGACTGTATTTAGGATAAATGCAAAATAGCAATTCCCAACTCTAAGCAATGGTTGACTCACAAAGTGCCGTGCAAAATGAATGACTTTCGAATCTGTTGACTATTATCCTGTTCTAATTCATTGACAAACAACAAGGTACAAACATTTAGTTGAACCCAAAGTGCAAAGGTCACTTAAACAGGTAACAGCACAATACATCTAGCTTGTATCTACAAATATACACTGATGCAGAATAGAATATATCAACAACATTCCAGGTACTGTTTATAACCTTGAGGCACTAAAAGGTGTTCATTGTAACATGGATCGTCGCCATCATTGTCTCACCACAGATCCAAAATAGACTCAGGCCTATGTTCCAATCTGCCACACGAGGTGACGTGTGACTAACATGCTGTTTCACAATCCTAAACATCTTACCCTATTCAACTTAGAGAGAGGTTGTTGTACATAAATGCATGTTCATGACAAACCTTAATGAGTTGATTCACTCTTGTTCATTGAGTGCAGTAACTTGGGGTATATACTTTCTGTAAACACATCCCATATACATTGTACTACAGTGCCAATACAGCCATCATATTTCACAAATATGCACTTAACCATATACAGTAAATGTAAGATATTTTCCCAAAACATGCATATCTTGACAGGTAAAATGTAAATATGAAAATATATCATAATTAATCTAGGATATCACATAATGTTTCATATTCCAGTATCTAAAATAAAGTGAAATGTTAATAATTAGTTGTTCAGTTTATATGCCAAAATTATAAGGTTTTACAATGCATCCAATCTATTCCTCAAATACATAAAAATGTATCATTCTTAATAGTGGAAACTTTTAATTTTACAACAGATAAAACCCAAAATAATTGTTTAAGCTTGTTTAGTGGCATTCATTGTACAGAATAAAACTATCAAACATTGTATTACTGTAACATGCTGGTATTTGGACTATTGATCTCTTGTTTTTCCATTGTAGGTTCAAAAGCACTGCATTGGGAATGCTAACTTTTCTCCAGTTATCACTGAGATAACATTGTGCTATTCTGATGTCATCATAGACAGAATGTACAGGCCTCACCTTATCCTGAACATACATGCACCTGCACCTGTAGCTGTAGTTGGAATGTTCTGTGAGAGGCCTGGGATTTTGACAGTATGGAGGTGGAGGGGTTGCCTCTGGCTTCTTGAGGTACGTCAGTGTAGTTAACTATATGTCCATGTCCACAGGGCGGAGATCCCCGGTCTTGTGCTCCTGCACCCACAGCTCTCGGTCTTTGGCTGGGTCCACACTCTGAAGCAGCTGATCCACTGGCTCCACCGTCTGCCAACACACACACACACACACACACACACACACACACACACACACACATGGACTTTCATCACACATGAAGCCAACACTGACACATCTCATAGACAATGTAAATGCTTAGAGAACTCATAGATGCTCATACAGAACACAATGAGGGGAGAGACAAACACTTCTATCCATAGTGGACAGGGTTAAGCGTACTGTTTCTGGAGACACAGGACCTTCAATGTCTCGTTAGATCTGCAGGTGTTTGCACCTCCTAAATGAGGAGAGCATCTGGGTTCATTCTCCCTGTTCAAGTATGGACCAGTGAAACAGTCAGCAGGGGGTGATAACAGCTGGTGAAGGGGTGACAGTGGTATGGTGATCGAGTTTGGAGGCAGTGAAATCCTTTTAACTGTTTGGCCAGCATTTTCACAACAAACATGCTTACCAAAACGTTGATCTGAGTACAATGCACAAATCCTTTGTATTGGGATACTTGATCTAGAATTGTTAGCTAAATGGATCTGCTTTAAAAAAAATCAACATACACCACACTCCAAAATAACTATTTCACTGGTGACCATTCTGTTTTACTGCAGCACTATGCTCTCCAAAAGACCTATTTCACTGGTGACCATTCTGTTTTACTGCAGCACTATGCTCTCCAAAAGACCTATTTCACTGGTGACCATTCTGTTTTACTGCAGCACTATGCTCTCCAAAAGATCTATTTCACTGGTGACCATTCTGTTTTACTGCAGCACTATGCTCTCCAAAAGACCTATTTCACTGGTGACCATTCTGTTTTACTGCAGCACTATGCTCTCCAAAAGACCTATTTCACTGGTGACCATTCTGTTTTACTGCAGCACTATGCTCTCCAAAGACCTATTTCACTGGTGACCATTCTGTTTTACTGCAGCACTATGCTCTCCAAAAGACCTATTTCACTGGTGACCATTCTGTTTTACTGCAGCACTATGCTCTCCAAAAGACCTATTTCACTGGTGACCATTCTGTTTTACTGCAGCACTATGCTCTCCAAAAGACCTATTTCACTGGTGACCATTCTGTTTTACTGCAGCACTATGCTCTCCAAAAGACCTATTTCACTGGTGACCATTCTGTTTTACTGCAGCACTATGCTCTCCAAAAGACCTATTTCACTGGTGACCATTCTGTTTTACTGCAGCACTATGCTCTCCAAAAGACCTATTTCACTGGTGACCATTCTGTTTTACTGCAGCACTATGCTCTCCAAAAGACCTATTTCACTGGTGACCATTCTGTTTTACTGCAGCACTATGCTCTCCAAAAGACCTATTTCACTGGTGACCATTCTGTTTTACTGCAGCACTATGCTCTCCAAAAGACCTATTTCACTGGTGACCATTCTGTTTTACTGCAGCACTATGCTCTCCAAAAGACCTATTTCACTGGTGACCATTCTGTTTTACTGCAGCACTATGCTCTCCAAAAGACCTATTTCACTGGTGACCATTCTGTTTTACTGCAGCACTATGCTCTCCAAAAGACCTATTTCACTGGTGACCATTCTGTTTTACTGCAGCACTATGCTCTCCAAAAGACCTATTTCACTGGTGACCATTCTGTTTTACTGCAGCACTATTCTCCAAAAGACCTATTTCACTGGTGACCATTCTGTTTTACTGCAGCACTATGCTCTCCAAAAGACCTATTTCACTGGTGACCATTCTGTTTTACTGCAGCACTATGCTCTCCAAAAGACCTATTTCACTGGTGACCATTCTGTTTTACTGCAGCACTATGCTCTCCAAAAGACCTATTTCACTGGTGACCATTCTGTTTTACTGCAGCACTATGCTCTCCAAAAGACCTATTTCACTGGTGACCATTCTGTTTTACTGCAGCACTATGCTCTCCAAAAGACCTATTTCACTGGTGACCATTCTGTTTTACTGCAGCACTATGCTCTCCAAAAGACCTATTTCACTGGTGACCATTCTGTTTTACTGCAGCACTATGCTCTCCAAAAGACCTATTTCACTGGTGACCATTCTGTTTTACTGCAGCACTATGCTCTCCAAAAGACCTATTTCACTGGTGACCATTCTGTTTTACTGCAGCACTATGCTCTCCAAAGACCTATTTCACTGGTGACCATTCTGTTTTACTGCAGCACTATGCTCTCCAAAAGACCTATTTCACTGGTGACCATTCTGTTTTACTGCAGCACTATGCTCTCCAAAAAAACCTATTTCACTGGTGACCATTCTGTTTTACTGCAGCACTATGCTCTCCAAAAGACCTATTTCACTGGTGACCATTCTGTTTTACTGCAGCACTATGCTCTCAAAATACCTATTTCACTGGTGACCATTCTGTTTTACTGCAGCACTATGCTCTCAAAAGACCTATTTCACTGGTGACCATTCTGTTTTACTGGCACTATGCTCTCCAAAAAAACCTATTTCACTGGTGACCATTCTGTTTTACTGCAGCACTATGCTCTCCAAAAAGACCTATTTCACTGGTGACCATTCTGTTTTACTGCAGCACTATGCTCTCCAAAGACCTATTTCACTGGTGACCATTCTGTTTTACTGCAGCACTATGCTCTCCAAAAGACCTATTTCACTGGTGACCATTCTGTTTTACTGCAGCACTATGCTCTCCAAAAGACCTATTTCACTGGTGACCATATGTTACAAAGACCTTTTCACTGGTGACCATTCTGTTTTACTGCAGCACTATGCTCTCCAAAAAAACTATTTCACTGGTGACCATTCTGTTTTACTGCAGCACTATGCTCTCCAAAAGACCTATTTCACTGGTGACCATTCTGTTTTACTGCCATCCAAAATGTGCGTTTCATCACAGACAATGCACTACCATTCTGCTCTCCAAAGACCTATTTCACTGGTGACCATTCTGTTTTACTGCAGCACTATGCTCTCCAAAGACCTATTTCACTGGTGACCATTCTGTTTTACTGCAGCATATGCTTCCAAAAGACCTATTTCACTGGTGACCATTCTGTTTTACTGCAGCACTATGCTCTCCAAAGACCTATTTCACTGGTGACCATTCTGTTTTTGCAGCACTATGCTCTCCAAAAGACCTATTTACTGGTGACCATTCTGTTTTACTAGATCCAAAAGACCTATTTTTGAACCGCACTATGCTCTCCAAAGCATTTCACTGGTGGTTTTACTCAGCACTATGCTCTCCAAAGATTTCTGGTGACCATTCTGTTTTACTGCAGCACTATGCTCCCAAAAGACCTATTTCACTGGTGACCATTCTGTTTTACTGCAGCACTATGCTCTCCAATTCTGTTGGTTTCTATGCTCTCCAAAACTATGCTCTCCAAAGACCTATTTCACTGGTGACCATTCTGTTTTACTGCAGCACTATGCTCTCTCCAAAAGACCTATTTCACTGGTGACCATTCTGTTTTCAGCACTATGCTCTCCAAACTGGTGACCATTCTGTTTTACTGCAGTATGCTCTCCAAAAGACCTATTTCACTGGTGACCATTCTGTTTTACTGCAGCACTATGCTCTCAAAAGACCTATTTCACTGGTGACCATTCTGTTTTACTGCAGCACTATGCTCTCAAAAAGACCTATTTCACTGGTGACCATTCTGTTTTACTGCAGCACTATGCTCTGACCTATTTCACTGGTGACCATTCTGTTTTACTGCAGCACTATGCTCTCAAAATACCTATTTCACTGGTGACCATTCTGTTTTACTGCAGCACTATGCTCTGACCTATTTCACTGGTGACCATTCTGTTTTACTGCAGCACTATGCTCTCCAAAAAACCTATTTCACTGGTGACCATTCTGTTTTACTGCAGCACTATGCTTCCAAAAGACCTATTTCACTGGTGACCATTCTGTTTTACTGCAGCACTATATCTCCAATTCTGTTTAAGACCTATTTCACTGGTGACCATTCTGTTTTACTGCAGCACTATGCTCTCCAAAAGACCTCACTGGTGACCATTCTGTTTTACTGCAGCACTATGCTCTCCAAAAGACCTATTTCACTGGTGACCATTCTGTTTTACTGCATAATTTCACTGGTGCTGTTTTACCAAAGAATTTCACTGACCATTCTGTTTTACTTCCCTGCTCTCCAAAAGACTATTTTGACCATTCTGTTTTACTGCAGCACTATTCCAAAAGACCTATTTCACTGGTGACCATTCTGTTTTACTGCAGCACTATGCTCTCCAAAGACCTATTTCACTGGTGACCATTCTGTTTTGCTGCAGCACTATGCTCTCCAAAAGACCTATTTCACTGGTGACCATTCTGTTTTACTGCAGCACTATGCAAAGACCTATTTCACTGGTGACCATTCTGTTTTACTGCAGCACTATGCTCTCCAAAGACCTATTTCACTTTGACCATTCTGTTTTACTGCAGCACTATGCTCTCCAAAAACCTATTTCACTGGTGACCATTCTGTTTTACTGCAGCACTATGTTATTTCACTGGTGACCATTCTGTTTTATGCAGCACTATGCTCTCCAAAGACCTATTTCACTGGTGACCATTCTGTTTTACTGCAGCACTATGCTTCCAAAAGACCTATTTCACTGGTGACCATTCTGTTTTACTGCAGCACTTATCTCCAAAAGACCTATTTCACTGGTGACCATTCTGTTTTACTGCAGCACTATGCTCTCCAAAAGACCTATTTCAGACCTTGTTTTCTGCAGCACTGCTCTCCAAAAGACCTATTTCACTGGTGACCATTCTGTTTTACTGCAGCACTATGCTCTCCAAAAGACCTATTTCACTGGTGACCATTCTGTTTTACTGCAGCACTATGCTCTCCAAAAGACCTATTTCACTGGTGACCATTCTGTTTTACTGCAGCACTATGCTCTCAAAAGACCTATTTCACTGGTGACCATTCTGTTTTACTGCAGCACTATGTCTCCAAAAGACCTATTTCACTGGTGACCATTCTGTTTTACTGCAGCACTATGCTCTCCAAAGACCTATTTCACTGGTGACCATTCTGTTTTGCACTATTCCAAAGATCTATTTCACTGGTGACCATTCTGTTTTACTGCAGCACTATGCTCTCAAAAGACCTATTTCACTGGTGACCATTCTGTTTTACTCACTACTTGCCTGGTGACCATTCTGTTTTACTGCAGCACTATGCTCTCCAAAGACCTACCTGGTGACCATTCTGTTTTACTGCAGCACTATGCTCTCCAAAAGACCTATTTCACTGGTGACCATTCTGTTTTACTGCAGCACTATGCTCTCCAAAGAATTTCACTGGTGACCATTCTGTTTTACTGCAGCACTATGCTCTCCAAAGACCTATTTCACTGGTGACCATTCTGTTTTACTGCAGCACTAACTCCAAAAGACCTATTTCACTGGTGACCATTCTGTTTTACTGCAGCATTATCCAAAAGACCTATTTCACTGGTGACCATTCTGTTTTACTGTAGCACTATGCCAAAAGACCTATTTCACTGGTGACCATTCTGTTTTACTGCAGCACTATGCTCTCCAAAGACCTATTTCACTGGTGACCATTCTGTTTTACTGCAGCACTATGCTCTCCAAAAGACCTATTTCACTGGTGACCATTCTGTTTTACTGCAGCACTATGCTCTCCAAAATACCTATTTCACTGGTGACCATTCTGTTTTACTGCAGCACTATGCTCTCCAAAATACCTATTTCACTGGTGACCATTCTGTTTTACTGCAGCACTATGCTCTCCAAAAGACCTATTTCACTGGTGACCATTCTGTTTTACTGCAGCACTATGCTCTCCAAAAAAACCTATTTCACTGGTGACCATTCTGTTTTACTGCAGCACTATGCTCTCCAAAAGACCTATTTCACTGGTGACCATTCTGTTTTACTGCAGCACTATGCTCTCCAAAAGACCTATTTCACTGGTGACCATTCTGTTTTACAGCACTATGCTCTCCAAAAGACCTATTTCACTGGTGACCATTCTGTTTTATGGCACATTGCTTTTTCACTGGTGACCATTCTGTTTTACTGCAGCACTATCTAATTTCACTGGTGACCATTCTGATGCACACTATCTAAAGGGTGACCATTCTGTTTTACTGACCATTCAGCACTATGCTCTCCAAAAGACCTATTTCACTGGTGACCATTCTGTTTTACTGCAGCACTATGCTCTCCAAAAGACCTATTTCACTTGACCATTCTGACCCACTATGCTCTCAAACGAATTTCACTGGTGACCATTCTGTTTTACTGCAGCACTATGCTCTCCAAAAGACCCCTATTTCACTGGTGACCATTCTGTTTTACTGCAGCACTATCAAAAGACCTATTTCTCATTCTGTTTTAAAAGACCTATTTCACTGGTGACCATTCTGTTTTACTGCAGCACTATGCTCTCCAAAAGACCTATTTCACTGGTGACCATTCTGTTTTACTGCAGCACTTGCTCTCCAAAAGACCTATTTCACTGGTGACCATTCTGTTTTACTGCAGCACTATTTCAAAAGAAGGTAATCATCACACAAAGTGCAACCTATGTTGTATATTTCATTATTTAACAGTTCCAAACTGCTCATCAATTAAAGGCTGCCCATGGTCAAAACTAATAACATAGTAAATGTAAATACGGGAAAATTAGTAAAACGTTTGAAATAAGACAGAAGGTTGGGATAAATCTAGCCATCCAAAACAATCTCATCACAGACAATATTAGCATTTTAGCTCATTAGCAACTTTGCAACTCCTTACTATTTTTAGATACTTTGAAACAGGGGTCTCCAACAATCGATCTCGCAGCCCACCATGAGTAGCTATTGCCAACAATTCTGCATGCAGAAAACTGGTTGGTTGGTTGATTAATCAAATGATTGCCTCGCCTGGTTCACCAACTACTTTCTCTGATAGGTTCAATGGAAGGGTCTGTTGTCCGGACCTCTTGGCAGTCTCTATGGGGCTGCCAATGAGAAGAACTACAAAATTCTCTGAAACTGGAAAAACTTATCTTTAAGCACCCTGTCAGAGCAGCTCACAGATTACTGCACCTGTACATAGCCCACCTATAATTTAGCCCAAACAACTACCTCTTTCCCTACTGTTTTTATTTTATTTATTTATTTATTTATTTATTTTGCTCCTTTGCACCCCATTATTTTTATTTCTACTTTGCACATTCTTCCACTGCAAATCTACCATTCCAGTGTTTTACTTGCTATATTGTATTTACTTTGCCACCATGGCCTTTTTGCCTTTACCTCTCTTATCTCACCTCATTTGCTCACATCGTATATAGACTTGTTTCTACTGTATTACCCATGTGTCGTTGTATGTTCGTTGTCGTTGTCGTTGTATGTGTCTAACTGCTTTGCTTTATCTTGGCCAGGTCGCAAATGAGAACTTGTTCTCAACTTGCCTACCTGGTTAAATAAAGGTTAAATCAATTAAATTAAAATTAAAACGGACAAACAAATCTCAAACAAAGTATCAGACACCGCAAGAACTACAATCTAATCAACGCAACATTGACATTATCCCACCATTGGTTAGCCACTATTCGCTTAAAAACCAAACCTAACACGATATCTGCCAATTAATTTCTTACCTGGCAGAAGTACTGTATATCATTTGTGTCTATTATTTGCAAACGTTACCATTAAATAAGCATCAGTAGTACAGAACCATTGCTAGACCGGCACATTAGATGGCACATTGCTCACATATGCGCAATTAAAGGGTTAGATGCACAATTAAAGGGGAATTATACTCAAATCTAAACGTGTTAGTTTCCTTCCAGACCCCATACAATGAGTCTTCTGATGTGATTTAGGCATTGACATGGACTCAGAACATCCAATTTCGTTTTTCTATGAACAAGTGTCATTTGGAAATTGAAAAACAAAAACAATCTTAAACCAGGAAAAATAAAACTGAAATAACATAATTTGGGAAAATATAAAACAATTTGGATTTTATAGAGGCCCCCTTTAGATTTGTTTATTAACAAACATTACCAGGTATATTGACAGAAAACATAATGCACTACTCCTTTACACTAAGGTCCCAGGGAAGAGCTGGAGGGAGAGGAGAAGAGAAGAATGTGACTATTTTAAGCCTAGAGAAAAATGAGTAGCTCGTGACATGTTTCATTATTTAAAAGTAGCTCTCATGTCAGAAAGGTTGCTAAACCTTAATCTAACCCTTAACCTAACTCCTAAAACTAACCTTAACCATAACCTTGGGGTGTAACCCCTAACCCTAACCACCTAGCTAACATTACAATTCATAATTCGTAACATATTGTACAAATTGCAATTCATCACATATGAATTGTAATTTGGAAATAGATGGACATCTACAAATTAATACATACCACGTAACATATCATGCTAATTGGGGTGTCCCATATCATGCTAATTGGGGTGTCCCATATCATGCTAATTGGGGTGTCCCATATCATGCTAATTGGGGTGTCCCATATCATGCTAATTGGGGTGTCCCATATCATGCTAATTGGGGTGTCCCATATCATGCTAATTGGGGTGTCCCATATCATGCTAATTGGGGTGTCCCATATCATGCTAATTGGGGTGTCCCATATCATGCTAATTGGGGTGTCCCATATCATGCTAATTGGGGTGTCCCATATCATGCTAATTGGGGTGTACTTTTACTATGTTACGTCTAGATCTGTTACGGTGACCGTATTCTACCCTTGAGTCCAGGCTGTCATGACTGACAGATTGGTCGTCTGACTCCAGCAAACAGCCACATGCTCTGTCAGGCTGACTCAAGGGAACCACCACTTGTACTGTAAGTGAAATGGACACATGGCTCACACTTTGGTTGAACATGTCAGTTTCATGTCGCAGCGTTGTGAACTGGCGTAAATCCTGTCGTATCATCTCCACCCTCTCAACCTCAAGTCTCTCCAGCTCCTGAAGAACAGAGGGAAATACATAGACAAAAGAATCAAAACAAATATAATGATGAACGTGATCAGCTTTTATTGTTTGTTGTCAACAATGAGACTATGAAGAATTAGTTCAATTGTATTACCAGGCTTGTGGTGACCATCTCCTCAAACCACTTGGACTGGGCCCGGTTGTACAGGTCCACATTGTGCATGAGGTCATCACCTGTAGAGAACAGATTCAGAGTGGTCATTCAACACAGTGTATTTGACTAGGAGGTAATACTCAACAAATCAACATTAAGTTTCTGGTATACCTGTGCAGTTAAATTGTGGTAGTTAAAGATGAAGTACTACGGTCTTGAAGTGTTTACTATATTAAATGTAGGCCCTAAATTAACTTACGCATGAGGAAAAGCGTGCATGAACTCAGTCCCTATGTCTCCAGCAAAGGGCACTCAGTAACCATGCCTGTTGCAGTGTGGGACATCTCTATCGATGCAACGTAATGCAGAGGCTAACCTCCGAAGCTAACCTCCGAAGCTAACCTCCGATGCTAACCTCCGATGCTAACCTCCGATGCTAACCTCCGAAGCTAACCTCCGAAGCTAACCTCCGAAGCTAACCTCCGAAGCTAACCTCCGATGCTAACCTCCGATGCTAAGTCTATAAAGCTTGGTTCAATAGGGTTGAAGAAAAGTGCAAAGCAAATGTGACCTAGAAACGTTCTTCTACATTTCAGTTCAATCTTTTAGACATATATTACAAAGGCCTACTGTAGAAAGGGTGTAAGAAACAACCTAAAACAAAACTACAGAGGAAGTTGTTTTACAATCCAGCCTCTCCAATAATAGCACATCTCAATCTATATGGTAATGAGGCCAGGGTTTTTAATGACATTTGCCCCTGTAAAAAGTGAAAGACACAAGGCAGACATCATCTAAAGCGTGCCTAACGGGATCTATTGATTAGAGCTGTGAACTGAGACTAAGGATCTGAGTGGGAGAGAGAATGAACAAGATGCCGGCTTTTATTTATTTATTTTTTCACACTGGCTTTTTCCTCTAAAGTGTGTGCATAGAAATGTATGGAAAAAACAATTACAATCACCAACTACTTTCTCTGCTATCTGGAATACAGAGAAATGGGAGCCCCAGGCATTGTACTGCATGGCTGATCATAGCCTCATGTTATCTGAATTAAGCATATTCACTATGATTCCACATTCAAATATAAATGCAAAGCAAGACGTGTTTGTCTCCTAAGCACATGATAATGCAATGTTTTTGAGATCCACAGTAAAACACAAAACACCGGAAAATATACTTGCAGTATAACAGATGGTTTTAAGTATAAATGAAGAGACATTGCTCAATATTTTTGACTAAGCTAATTGCTTAGTATCATTACATTACTATGGGCTGCTGTTGGCAGTGAGCTTTAGTGTTGTCGGCCTCCTGTCTGAGTTCTCAAACCCCATCCATGTCTGACTGAACGCCCCACATTCCCTATCTGACTGCAGCACAGCCCCACCTCACCCCCTCTGCCCCCTGCTGGGGAAAACATAGTATTCTTAGGCAACACAGTCTGGGAATCCACCCCAAGTCTGAACCCTGAGCGTGTGAAACATATCTGCACTGTCCGCAACCCAGTCTCTGCTCCATTTACACAACAGGCCCGGCCATGTGATCCATGTTGCCAGATCTGACTGTTTGGGATGCCTGGCTGGTCCGGATGGGACAAGTCCTCCATTCATACCCTTGTTCACTGCGACCAAAAGATTAGTCCTGGGGATTGTGGGTAATGGTCCTCTCCCAGCCGACTTATTATCCCACCACAAAAATAGATCATTAAACTTGTTTCCATGTTGAAATACTTCTGGACCTCTTTTGCAATGTGTTCTGGTGTTGTGCCAGGGAGTGCTTCCCTCAGAGTTCTCACTCTGTTGGCTATGCCTCTTGTTGCTGATGAAAACACCACCACCAACTTTACACAATGGCAGCACAACATCACAAGGCGGGGTAAATTGCATGCAACGCAAGAGTGGCCTCAAAACGCTGCTTACGCAACATAAAAGCGGCTGCTCAGCAATACAGGGCTGATTTATCAAGAAACACAGCTGTGGGTGAATTGAACGGCTCAGATTTGAAAGGAGAGAGGCAATTTGTTGCCTTTAGAAGTACACTGTGGTAAGTTAATAAAAAGCACACCTGAGAATGCAGCATGCTTTGGGTGCATGTTCTCTCCTCTCTGGAGGTAGAATCGGCACCGCTATGCTGGCGTTTCATGGAGCTGTGAAGTGCGGCTGCTCTACATATGCTACACGGTGTGTCTAACCCCTGACCTGCTTGTGTGGATTTCCGCCGGGCCTTCTTGATGTCCTCCTCGTGTTTGTTCATGTGCTTGATGTCCAGCTGCTGGGTCTTCACTTCCAGATCTTTCTGCCGGTCTGCCAGGGCTTTACGGGCCTACAGCAACCCAAGCAGCAGTGTGAATACAGAAACAATATGGGTCATTTCATGCTAGTCCTCAGATCTACTGAACCTACAACTATTACCACAGTCATGGCAGCCCTTTCATCCCGGCTACCTATTTCCCCACTCAAATCCCGGCCTCATCCCTTAATCTATTCTTATTTCACATCACAGGATCTTCCTTCATCTCGTCTGTTGAGGCAATTCTCCAATGTCATGATGTAACACTGTTGGAAATGTAAATACAGCACTTGGCAGGCACGAACCGTAAACCCACAAAATCTCCTGTGTTTAATGGATGCCAACTAAAATAAAACGAACAGGACGTTATGATCGTATGTAGTCAATCGATTGATTAATATAGTCTATATGATTACCATGGGGAGAAAGATAGACAACAAAAAGCTACAGGTTTTTCCTGAGCAGAAAAACAGTTCATCTTAAAATACGTTGAATGGTTTCAATAGTCATACATTTTGGATCATTTAAAGCTTCTCTGGGAAAACCTGAATTGTAGGACAAGGATTATAGGATGCTTTGGTTTAGAATGGTCCATACCTTCTCCACACCTGCATAGCGGCTGGCCAGCTGCTTCCTGAGGTCTATGATGTGGTGATCGTACTTCTTCAACTCCTTCTTGAAGTTGTCTCTGAAAGTCAGCAGGGGCTTCTCCACCTCACACTGGAGCTGAAGAGGTACGGTTATTACAGTTGTAATTGATATGTACTTATGTGTAACTACACTGTAACTACATTGTACCTGCCTATCTAACTACTATATAAACACACCAATTTATAGTCCTGGTAGTCCTATACAGGATATATGTGACCTAGCTGCATAAAGCATGGATATAAATAGTCATGAAAAGTGCACTTAGGCCACTATATGTTCAAGAGGATTTCTCACTCTTCCACACGTTACCTAACCCCACCCCATCAGCTGTGGTGTCTCCGAGCTCAGAGGAGAGGGGATCATGGCGTGCTGCATGTCCGCAGCCTGGGGCGCATCAGAAGACACCACTAATGAATCAGACAATGGAGGCTATGTATAGCTTCAAGGCTACCTCTGATTTATTTTAAGCATTCTTTAGACCCAGTAGAGTTTTTTCTTCACTGGTAATTGCTGCTGTAAGCCCCCCCTCTTTTTTCTTTGCAGATGTCAGACCAGAGTGAGGTAAACAAACACACCAGGACGTGGTCCTAGAGGCCTTGGATTGACCAAAGGAACACGTAAATAAACTGACTGCCAACTAAGCCTTCTCTAAGGGCTCCATAGCCCATAGAAAATACATCTTATAATGTTATTGAAGGTGTGAGTGAAGCATGGATGTTGTCCACTTCCGTCGGTTCACATGGAGATTTTAGAATGTTCTTGGTCTGTTACAGTACATGCAATCTATAACATCCACAGTATCTTCTAGCAAGACAGTAGGCTACCTTATTGGAGAACTTGAGGTGGACTTCAGCCTCGTCATGACAACTCCTCTTTAGCCGGGCCCAAGCTTCCCCAAGGGTTCTGGAATGGGATCAAACAAGAGACATCAACCAAACTGGATAGAATGGATGGGAAAACACCCAAGTAGCAAACAGGTATATGGTGAAGAATATAGAACGAATAGAAATCTATTCTGTTAACTCACTCACCCTTCCTCCTGAGCAGCCAAGGGGCTCTGGGAGAGCTTGGAGAGGTTCTTAGAGTATTCATCTTCAATCTTTATCCTGCAACGGACAAAGACAGCCATGGGGCTCTAAAGTATGGGACTCCAGGGAAGACCAATAGAGGAGAACATTTTTTAAAGCTGACAGAGTTTCAGAGGAGCATTGGGGCATGGAGACACTGTCCTCCAGTATATCACCGACACCCAAAGACATACAGCACTGTGGCCACTATGATGTTCAAAGGCAGAAGCCTATTATTCTGTGCTGAGAAGATATCAAACAATATCCTGTAACAACAGCCTGGATATGAGTTAATGCACTTTCCTGTGGAAAGGCCAGAGATGGGAATGATGTGCGGCTATTTACTCATGGCCACCCCGAGGGCACTCAGAAATGCCAGCCATATTTCTGTGACATTCAATTATCCCACAAACACCCATTAACCATACACATCTGAGTAAACCTGTCCTCTACGGGAGGTCACGAAGGCCATTCCAAAGAAATGGATATGGCCAGAATCTGACATCAGGTCAGCTGTCTCACTGAACCAATGAAGAAAGGTCAGCCCTGAATTAGAATGTTGGGGAATGGGACCTTTAAATGAATTGTGTGAATACAGTCAGGGGAAAAAGTGAAAGTCCACTTAATTCTCAAGTCTATTGAGTCAATGGGAACTTTTGTTGTGGGCGCAAAATGGGGCCTCTTGCTATGCTGAAGCCTATGAAAGCATATGTTTAGGACGTCTACTTTATGTACGTCTACAACTTAACTTTATAAACCTAGTACAGTACAACACATTTATCAGAATTCAAATGTGCATGGGGATGATACACCTGGGGCGGCAGCTAGCCTGGAAGTCAAGTGTGTTGGGCCAGTCCCCAAGTCGACTAGGTGAAAAATCTGTCCATGTGCCCTTGAGCAAGGCACTTAATCCTAATTGCTCCTGCAAGTCGCTCTGAAGAAGAGCGTCTGCTAAATAGATACATTGTAAATATATGAATAGATACTATAGAGTGGAGCCAGGTTGTCAAGGACAAAATAACCCATGCTCTATAATAACATAATGACAAGAGAACCCTGTTTCACCCTGATAAGACACGACAAACAGTCCAAATAAGATTATGATCAAAAAAGACACGATAAAGAGAATCAATAACATTTCCCAACACACAAAATACACAGTACCACTGACCCCTTCCAAGCTGACTATGTTGTGTTACCTCTCCCGGACGAACTCAGCCATCTCTTTCTGCATCTGTTTGCCCTTGAGCTGTTTCTGCAGCAGCACCTCAAAGCCGCCCACAGAGGGGGTCCCTTGGGGGTCCTTCTTGTCAGTCTGAGGGAGAGGATGGAGCATCAATCACACACCCAGACCAATACAGCCACATACTTCATTTCATGGAGAAAATGACATTGTTTACATTGAGTGTGTGTGAGTGGTGAGGGGTGTTGGGGAGTGTGTGTGTGTGGATGAGTGTATGAGTCAGAGAACTACAAATGTATGTGTTAAGGAGTGCATGCGCACGTGGGTGTGTTCGTCATTTGCGTGTGAGTTATGAGTGTGTGTGTGTGTCTAAGGGTTGAACAACGAGCAGCACATCCCACTATGTGTAACAGGATGCGGATACGACAGGGAGTGATGTGGTAGCCCCACGTGAACCAGAGGTGACAGATTCAATTCACACAATGGGCTTGAGCTTTGGCTGAGTGGAGCACATTATGCCACAGAAATACAGGCTTCTGTTACAATCATGTTTGTAGACACATGAGTTGGCGTTAATATGACAGACAAAATCTACCCTGTTGGATTCAAAGTCATATGTAACAGGGCTGAGATTCCTATAAACATAGGAAGTAGGGATCTTATTCTATGAGCTGGAGAGATGTCAGGCGCTATCTTACCCAGAAGTAGTCACAGTAGCTCCACTCATTGGGCTTCAGTAGCTGCTGTTCTGGCTGATCTGGCATCACACTAGGCAGCGGGAAGGTGACACAGTTGATCTGAATGCAAAAAAATTGTGAAACGAATTCAAGAGAGTGAGAGACAAGTGAGAGAGGTTTCTGTGAGACATCAGAGGGAGAGGAAGAAGGAAAGGAGGAGGAAAAGAGGCTAATTGCCTTCAACTCTCAGGAATGAATGTGGGAAAAACACTATGGTTAGAGCAGACATCAAAGGTGCCATTTGTGGGAGATGTGCATAGAAGCTTCTCATTTGGAGACGGGACATGGAGGCTCGGTTTGTGTCTGTCATGAGGACGGGAGTAAAGGTCAGGAATGAGTAAATACTCTCTGGGGGTGTTGGTCATCAAGATGGTGACCCAGAGAACCCTCGGAGGTGAGAGGGGGCGGGGAAAGAAATGGAGAGGGACAGACGGAGGGGAGAGGGACAGAGAAATAGGGAGAGAAAAGAGAGGGGGGAGAAAGAGAGAGCACAAACCGTCCTGGCCTTACGATCCTTACACTTATTTGTGATAAACTTAAACAACATCATAATGAAGAGAAAGACCTACAATCAGTGATATAGAGGAAACAACCAACAACAACCCAAACCACTGTAGAGCGGAGTCACAGCTTAACACACCCAGCACTCAGACTGAATACACACTCTGGTCAACAGCGTCTTCAATTACCCTTAGAGGACTGCAATTATGTAATGTTCACCATCTGTAACCTCTCCCTGCTGGCACAACAACATGTTCTCTATCTATGCCATACTGCCAATAACATCCCAGCAGACTACATGGACATCCAGACATGCTGAATCTCAGATGCACAAATATGTATTATGTGTTCACTGCTTGGCTAAAGCACACGACAAGGAAAAAAACACACTGTGCACATTTCTACTAGCTGATTGCCATATTTGCTTATGTAACTATGACAATGTTTGAAGCTTTGTGTTGCTAATCATTGAGCCTATTGGGAGTTGAAACTATTTAGAATTATGGAGAGATTTAGAGAAGTTCATGAGAAAAAACTGTCAAACAATGGAAGCAAGCCCGAAAAGCTATTCTGTAATAAATATTTACATGAGCTCCGTTATTTCCTGAAGGCAACCAGCCGTCTGCAGAGATCTCCAACTCCTGCTTGAAATCAGTTCTATCAATGACCCCTGGACATCTAATATGTACACACACACACACACACACACACACACACACACACACACACACACACACACACACACACACACACACACACACACACACACACACACACACACACACACACACACACACACACACACACACCTATAAGTCTGCATAATATGCATGCTTCCACACACCACATGAGATACAGTAGTAGGAACACACATAGAAGTGTCGTAGACTCTTTCTAACGCTACACAACAGGATTTACATAGTTGGTGGAGCCCAGTCACTTTGTTCATTTTCTGCCTGAGAGATCAGACTGATTGTCACGGACACCAGATTTTCCATCACACTGACTCGCCATCTATCACTGCTGTTGTTTATCTCCTGCTCAAATCCTCCAGAAAATGAGACCATCTATCTGCAGCATGGCTGTCTCTATAGCTCACTACTCTTTTATGGGCTCTTAGTGGGGTGCTACACTGTTAGGACTCAGAGATTCATATTCATTACCTCTATGAAAACCAGGGAGAATTGTATGGCACTGTTGGCACTGTGTGGTTTATAGTAGTTGATGTTTTTGGACAGTCAGCAAATCGAGGGTGTTATGGTTCAGCCTGACAGTGTTATGGAGATTCTGAGAGGCAGGCAGGGTCATAGCTTATGAATGATTCACATGATGATGGTCATTCCTGTAGTTTAGAACAGACTAATTACACTTACCCCCAACAGCAGACAGTATTGACAAGTGCCAGTTTGCCTAATCAACCAGCGGGACAGTCTGTCCTCTACCTGCATTCATTATACAGTCATTTCCACCCTAAAGGCTTAGGCAAATGTAGAAAGGTTCATTCATTGCCTGGACGTTTAAAAATTGTGAGCTGGACCTCACACATTGGAATGGTTTAGCTCTGCTGAATAGACAGAAATATTACTAACAGCATGGAAAATAACCCATGCTTAAAGACATAAAGCACAGAAAATAACACATGCTTAAAGACATAAAACACAGAAAATAACCCATGCTTAAAGACATAAAACACAGAAAATAACACATGCTTAAAGACATAAAGCACAGAAAATAACCCATGCTTAAAGACATAAAACACAGAAAATAACACATGCTTAAAGACATAAAACACAGAATATAACCCATGCTTAAAGACATAAAATACAGAATATAACCCATGCTTAAAGACATAAAACACAGAAAATAACACATGCTTAAAGACATAAAGCACAGAAAATAACCCATGCTTAAAGACATAAAGCACAGAATATAACCCATGCTTAAAGACATAAAGCACAGAAAATAACACATGCTTAAAGACATAAAACACAGAAAATAATCCATGCTTAAAGACATAAAACACAGAAAATAACCCATGCTTAAAGACATAAAGCACAGAATATAACCCATGCTTAAAGACATAAAGCACAGAAAATAACACATGCTTAAAGACATAAAACACAGAAAATAACCCATGCTTAAAGACATAAAACACAGAAAATAACCCATGCTTAAAGACATAAAACACAGAATATAACCCATGCTTAAAGACATAAAGCACAGAAAATAACCCATGCTTAAAGACATAAAGCACAGAAAATAACACATGCTTAAAGACATAAAGCACAGAAAATAACCCATGCTTAAAGACATAAAACACAGAATATAACCCATGCTTAAAGACATAAAACACAGAAAATAACCCATGCTTAAAGACATAAAACACAGAATATAACCCATGCTTAAAGACATAAAACACAGAATATAACCCATGCTTAAAGACATAAAACACAGAATATAACCCATGCTTAAAGACATAAAACACAGAAAATAACCCATGCTTAAAGACATAAAACACAGAAAATAACCCATGCTTAAAGACATAAAACACAGAATATAACCCATGCTTAAAGACATAAAACACAGAAAATAACCCATGCTTAAAGACATAAAACACAGAAAATAACCCATGCTTAAAGACATAAAACACAGAAAATAACCCATGCTTAAAGACATAAAACACAGAAAATAACCCATGCTTAAAGACATAAAACACAGAATATAACCCATGCTTAAAGACATAAAGCACAGAAAATAACCCATGCTTAAAGACATAAAACACAGAAAATAACCCATGCTTAAAGACATAAAACACAGAATATAACCCATGCTTAAAGACATAAAACACAGAAAATAACCCATGCTTAAAGACATAAAGCACAGAAAATAACACATGCTTAAAGACATAAAACACAGAAAATAACCCATGCTTAAAGACATAAAGCACAGAATATAACCCATGCTTAAAGACATAAAGCACAGAAAATAACACATGCTTAAAGACATAAAACACAGAAAATAACCCATGCTTAAAGACATAAAACACAGAAAATAACCCATGCTTAAAGACATAAAACACAGAATATAACCCATGCTTAAAGACATAAAGCACAGAAAATAACCCATGCTTAAAGACATAAAGCACAGAAAATAACACATGCTTAAAGACATAAAGCACAGAAAATAACCCATGCTTAAAGACATAAAACACAGAATATAACCCATGCTTAAAGACATAAAGCACAGAAAATAACCCATGCTTAAAGACATAAAGCACAGAAAATAACACATGCTTAAAGACATAAAGCACAGAAAATAACCCATGCTTAAAGACATAAAGCACAGAATATAACCCATGCTTAAAGACATAAAGCACAGAAAATAACACATGCTTAAAGACATAAAACACAGAAAATAATCCATGCTTAAAGACATAAAACACAGAAAATAACCCATGCTTAAAGACATAAAGCACAGAATATAACCCATGCTTAAAGACATGCTGCTGGTGAGTCTCTGATCCACCTCTACGCAGACGACACCATTCTGTATACTTCCGGCCCTTCTTTGGACACTGTGTTAACAACCCTCCAGGCAAGCTTCAATGCCATACAACTCTCCTTCCGTGGCCTCCAATTGCTCTTAAATACAAGTAAAACTAAATGCATGCTCTTCAACCGATCGCTACCTGCACCTACCCGCCTGTCCAACATCACTACTCTGGACGGCTCTGACTTAGAATACGTGGACAACTACAAATACTTAGGTGTCTGGTTAGACTGTAAACTCTCCTTCCAGACCCATATCAAACATCTCCAATCCAAAGTTAAATCTAGAATTGGCTTCCTATTTCGCAACAAAGCATCCTTCACTCATGCTGCCAAACATACCCTTGTAAGATTGACCATCCTACCAATCCTCGACTTTGGCGATGTCATTTACAAAATAGCCTCCAATACCCTACTCAACAAATTGGATGCAGTCTATCACAGTGCAATCCGTTTTGTCACCAAAGCCCCATATACTACCCACCATTGCGACCTGTACGCTCTCGTTGGCTGGCCCTCGCTTCATACTCGTCGCCAAACCCACTGGCTCCATGTCATCTACAAGACCCTGCTAGGTAAAGTCCCCCTTATCTCAGCTCGCTGGTCACCATAGCATCTCCCACCTGTAGCACACGCTCCAGCAGGTATATCTCTCTAGTCACCCCCAAAACCAATTCTTTCTTTGGCCGCCTCTCCTTCCAGTTCTCTGCTGCCAATGACTGGAACGAACTACAAAAATCTCTTAAATTGGAAACACTTATCTCCCTCACTAGCTTTAAGCACCAACTGTCAGAGCATCTTACAGATTACTGCACCTGTACATAGCCCACCTATAATTTAGCCCAAACAACTACCTCTTTCCCAACTGTATTTAATTTATTTATTTATTTTGCTCCTTTGCACCCCATTATTTTTATTTCTACTTTGCACATTCTTCCATTGCAAAACTACCATTCCAGTGTTTTACTTGCTATATTGTATTTACTTTGCCACCATGGCCTTTTTTGCCTTTACCTCCCTTCTCACCTAATTTGCTCACATTGTATATAGACTTGTTTTTTTTACTGTATTATTGACTGTATGTTTGTTTTACTCCATGTGTAACTCTGTGTCGTTGTATGTGTCGAACTGCTTTGCTTTATCTTGGCCAGGTCGCAATTGTAAATGAGAACTTGTTCTCAACTTGCTTACCTGGTTAAATAAAGGTGAAATAAAAAAACATAAAGCACAGAAAATAACACATGTTTAAAGACATAAAACACAGAAAATAACCCATGCTTAAAGACATAAAACACAGAAAATAACCCATGCTTAAAGACATAAAACACAGAATATAACCCATGCTTAAAGACATAAAGCACAGAAAATAACCCATGCTTAAAGACATAAAGCACAGAAAATAACACATGCTTAAAGACATAAAGCACAGAAAATAACCCATGCTTAAAGACATAAAACACAGAATATAACCCATGCTTAAAGACATAAAACACAGAAAATAACCCATGCTTAAAGACATAAAACACAGAATATAACCCATGCTTAAAGACATAAAACACAGAATATAACCCATGCTTAAAGACATAAAACACAGAATATAACCCATGCTTAAAGACATAAAACACAGAAAATAACCCATGCTTAAAGACATAAAACACAGAAAATAACCCATGCTTAAAGACATAAAACACAGAATATAACCCATGCTTAAAGACATAAAACACAGAAAATAACCCATGCTTAAAGACATAAAACACAGAAAATAACCCATGCTTAAAGACATAAAACACAGAAAATAACCCATGCTTAAAGACATAAAACACAGAAAATAACCCATGCTTAAAGACATAAAACACAGAATATAACCCATGCGTAAAGACATAAAGCACAGAAAATAACCCATGCTTAAAGACATAAAACACAGAAAATAACCCATGCTTAAAGACATAAAACACAGAATATAACCCATGCTTAAAGACATAAAACACAGAAAATAACCCATGCTTAAAGACATAAAACACAGAATATAACCCATGCTTAAAGACATAAAGCACAGAAAATAACACATGCTTAAAGACATAAAACACAGAAAATAACCCATGCTTAAAGACATAAAACACAGAAAATAACCCATGCTTAAAGACATAAAACACAGAAAATAACCCATGCTTAAAGACATAAAACACAGAAAATAACACATGCTTAAAGACATAAAACACAGAAAATAACACAGGCTTAAAGACATAAAACACAGAAAATAACCCATGCTTAAAGACATAAAGCACAGAAAATAACCCATGCTTAAAGACATAAAACACAGAAAATAACACAGGCTTAAAGACATAAAACACAGAAAATAACCCATGCTTAAAGACATAAAACACAGAATATAACCCATGCTTAAAGACATAAAACACAGAAAATAACCCATGCTTAAAGACATAAAACACAGAAAATAACCCATGCTTAAAGACATAAAACACAGAAAATAACCCATGCTTAAAGACATAAAACACAGAAAATAACCCATGCTTAAAGACATAAAACACAGAAAATAACACAGGCTTAAAGACATAAAACACAGAAAATAACCCATGCTTAAAGACATAAAGCACAGAAAATAACCCATGCTTAAAGACATAAAACACAGAAAATAACACAGGCTTAAAGACATACACAGGGTGTCAACACATAAATCTCTTGCCACCTTAGCTAACACTATCAGAAAATAACTCTTCAGAAAATAACTCTTCCCCCGGCCCATACGCGCGCACGCACGCACGCACACGCGCACGCACACACACACACACACACACACACACACACACACACACACACACACACACACACACACACACACACACACACACACACACACACACACACACACACACAGAGAGAGACTGTAGGGTACTCAGCCACTGTTGCTAAGCGACAAATTACTTTAGCTGTAAAGGCACAATCCCCCATAATAACAAAAGATTCCAAGAAGTCCTCCACTATTCTCAGAATGCTGTTGCTTCCTCCAACTCATAAATCACTCATTCATTTAATGAGTGATTATTGGTAAAAAAAAAATCTAATAATAATAATCAAAATAACCCATCTGAGTCTTCCAAACGACACAAGATGACACCCCAACAAACTGTTACTCTTTCTTCTTAACAACAAGTCAAACAGCACTTGAGTATGTTTAATGAGGTGGAAAACATGGCTGGCTATTCAGATGATTCAGCCCTGTGCATCTTCCTTCCATCACACTCAGGACCAGCCTTATAATACCGAGGAGACAACGTAACAACAAGGTTACGGGTCTACTGGTCTCAAATCAGTGGAGGCTGGTGTCACTTTACATGGGAGGATAGGCTCATTAAAATGGATTAAAACACATTAGACACACCGTTCCATTCACTCCATTCCGATCATTAGTATGAGCCATCCTCCCTTCACCAGCCTCCACTGTCTCTAATGGAGGGGCCGTGATCCATCTATATGGGATCTGAGTCTGTCCATGACAGCTGGAAGACAGGTCACGTGACGCAACATGCATCATGGGGCAACAGAAAAACACCCTCCTGGACTGACATCATGATGAACGCCATACTCAGCATCAACAACTACAACCTCCCATTATTCCATCATTACACGACACCACTTCTTCTACGCAATGAATGAGTCCCTGAACAAAACCATGAATATCAATAATCACAGACCAATTACCCATCCATGCGATTTCTCTTTACACCGCAAAGTATAAAACTGCATTATAATGGAATGAATGTAGCCTATTCTAGTGGTCTCCTTTTCTGAGATGTTCATTGCTTGATCCATTCATATTTCTACAGAATACATGACATCATGGTTAAATGTTGTGCACAACAGCACCCCAATCATTTGTCAACAATGCCATCAATCAAGCCCTATAAAACAAAGCTCACCTGTAAAAAAATGTCTATATATATAAAAAAACATATGTTTTCTATTTTTTCCACAATATCAATTCAATTTGTTTTCTGAATGGCTCCAGTGTTTCCTATGGCAGTGTTTTCCATTTCAGCACCATTAATCAGTGTGCTATTGCTTTTGTAACCATGGAAACTGGCCTTGCTGCATCTCTCTGTGCAGGTCGGTGGGGCTTCACAATAGGCAGACTGGCAGCTCCTGTGGCTGGAGCAGGCCAGCGAGCCCACCGAGCAGAACCAACACTGGGCACACACAGAACTGTCTGTCAGCACTCAGCCCAGCACTCACCATCTCCTCCTACATTCCTCATTATAGGTTACATAACCACGAGGTCCAGTGTCAGAACAACTTAAAGACTCTGAGGGATGTTTTACATAAATCTGGTTACATGTGGTCCACACAAATTCCTAATTTGCTAGAAATGAGTTTCTATATTTCTGAGTATAATGAGTTTAATGAATGCTAGTTATGGATACATGGGAGTAGGAATTCAAGCTGCTTGTGGGATGTAAATGTTTTCAGTAGCTGTTGTTGATGGAGAGTAGAACGGAATTATAATCATGGCTGTAATGTGGAAGTGTTGATGTTGTGTTTTGGTGAATGCAGTCCTGGGTGAACTGCATTGTCCTGCAGCCATGTGGGGTCCATTGGGGGATGGGAGGGATGCAGCATTACACTCACATAATATATTTTGATGTTTTCTAGAGAAGAAGACTCAGAGGGCTCGTCAGATTCTGGATCTGTCTACAAAGGTCTTGTGCTTGTGCTTTTCAACAAAATCAAAGCCCATCATACATTGAAAGAGTATGATACAAACATGACTTTGCTGCATGGGATACCTATTCTCACTCAAAGTCTGCGACAGCTTCTGTGAACTGAGAGAAATCTGAACCTCTTCATTGCTTATGGACGCATCTCCTGTGTGTAAATGGCGCTTGTGCAAGCCTCAGTCCCAAACCCACAAGACTGATAGAAGGGAGTAGACACAGTACAGTCCATGAGAAAAAGATTAGCAGTTGACCTGTGGAAACCTCACTGATTAAGACTAATGTTCTATCCAATAGGCTGTTTGGTGTGGCGGCAGTGTTCCTGCACTGTGGGTTCCCCCATTACTCCACAGAGATCTGCAGCCAAACACAGAGGCTACACTGCAACACGGACACACTGTAGCATAGTGGGTAGATGCAGTACGTTTTAACGTTGGCAGATGGTGGAATGAAATACACAAACATCTAGCCTATTGTCGGGTAAAACATTGTTATCTTCTGTCTTCTGTTCAATTATCTGAAAAGGGAATAATCCTAGATAAAAATAAACATTCTGTCACATCTGCTGTTTCTCCCTGGTGTAATGGTACACAGGATCTGTATCCTAAACACAGTCTGAGGCTGCTGCTGCTCTGAGAGAGAAAGGGAACAACAGAGATAGACAGAGAGAGAGAAACAGAGAGAGATAGCGAGAGAGAACAACACAGAGAGAAAGAGAGAGTGAGGGAGACAGAGAGAGATGGGTAGTGAGATGGAGAGGTTCTGGGTTTGGAGCTCCAGGGTACTCACTGTTATCTTGGTCTCCTTGATCTCCTTGTTCTGCCTCTTAGCTGGTGAATTGTTCCCCGGGTTCTGCTGGGAGAGACAGGAGGCATCGTCAACGTCAAAGCTCTCCTCGGTGTCAAAGCTGGCCGCCTCCATCATCACACAACACCTCTACTCCTCCTGCTCCTCTCTCTGCTCCTCTCTCTGCTCCTCTCGCTGCTCCTCACGGGGAAACCCTGCTCCTGCAACTGAGGCTGCCTCTCACAGCCTGCTGCCTGCCTGACGTGGTGAGTCGAGTGGAGACGCGTCACGGGGGTGGGGTGGGGGTGGGGGGGGTGAGTAAAGGGCTGGGGAGAATGGAGGAGGTGTGAAGTGGAGGGAGGGGGTGGAGGCAGTTGGTCATAGTCCTAGGTGCGCGATGAGGCTAGCCTCCGGTTAAACTGCTGTCACCCGAGTCTGGAGGTTGACGGCAGGGGGAAGATGCAGCAAGGAGCCCTGTGTCTCCCTACTGTCCATACGGAAAACTAGTAAGACAACACATGGATGGAGCCAGCGGAAGAGAGCGAGAGAGAGTGCTTTAGCAATGTAAACATATGTTTCCCATGCCAATAAAGCCCCCTTGAATTCAGTTGAGAGATGGAAGGCTGAAGGAGAGGTGGGGATTTATTTACACATTCGATCACCATGCCTCCCTCTTCCCTCTTCAGATAGATAGAAAGAAAGAGACAGAGAGAGAGGGATTGTGAGAGAGAGAGAGAGAGAGAGAGAGAGAGAGAGAGAGAGAGAGAGGGAGAGAGAGAGAGAGGGGGGAGAGAGAGGGTTTTGAATGAGGGAGGAGAGGGGGCAAGGTCTGAGGGAAATGGCTTAGTAATGATAACTAGAAGGCTAATTATGATTAAGAGGCAGGAGGAAAAGAGGAGGAGGAGGAGGGAGAAAAACACAACCAATGAACAGCCTCTCTGGCCCCACATGTGTGTTCATGAGCTTTAGAGCTTTGGTCTCTGTGTGTGTGTGTGTGTGTTTTAGGGAGATGTGTATGTGCATACAATACTGTCTGACAGTGTGGGTGTGCGTTAGCTTAATGACAATACAGCGCGGTGTGGGTACAGGATGTCTGATAATAGTGTGTGGGTACAGGATGTCTGATAATAGTGTGTGGGTACAGGATGTCTGATAATAGTGTGTGGGTACAGGATGTCTGATAATAGTGTGTGGGTACAGGATGTCTGATAATAGTGTGTGGGTACAGGATGTCTGATAATAGTGTGTGGGTACAGGATGTCTGATAATAGTGTGTGGGTACAGGATGTCTGATAATAGTGTGTGGGTGTTTGCGGAGGTGTGTTTGGCAGGTGTGTTTTTGGAGGGCTGATACATCTTTGGATGTTTTTCAGGGGTGGGGGTCCAGAGGGTGGATGAGCGGAAGAATTGATGTACACGTGTGAGTGCATCGTATTTGCGTGCGGAGGGAGCCAAAGGGTGTGTGTGTGTTTACCCACGAGTGTGTGGTGGTGTTATCTGTGTGGGCAGGGCTGCAGCCACACTTATCCTCTCTTTCTCGCTCTCCTTCTCTCCCTCTCTCGTTCTACTCTCTCTCTCTAATGATGGCGTTCCACCAGAGGCTGCAGCATGTTTACAGCGAAAAGCAGAGCTGCCACCGTCCGTACACGTGATCACCCCAAGGACACCACCTCACTGTGCCCTTCTCTCCACCCCTGCTTATTACAACACCCCCCTGCAGAGGCCAACACAACAACACAGTCAGCTGTAGTACCCCAGTGAAAGCCTCATGCTTCGCATCGACGCACTCTCACCTTCCTCCTCCGAAACATGGCGCCGTTGACCAGCACCTACCGATGTGTCCGGGCTGCTCGGAGCGCGGCAATCCAGCCAGCGGACTTTCCCAGAAGCCCAGGACGCCCAGTTCTCCCAGTTTGAGCTATAAAGATTCTCTTGCTGTTGTCCTTACAAAATCTGTCAACAAACCCTGCGGCGTGGTCCAAATCTCAGCTGCCCATATGGCCCAAATCTGTCCATGTATTCTCCCGTTAGCTGATGACGGGGTACTCACTAACGCTGGGTAATTAGTCACGTGGGTTGGCGTGTAACACTTCTTGGCCCAGGTTCATAGCTGCTCAAAGCAGGACTGGGGAGGAACATAGAGGACAATTTTTGTCCTGAAGAATGTTTGATGCGTGCGATGGATTTCAAGCATACCATATCAAGAATAAACAGTGAATTGTTGCATTAAAATAGTAAAAATGTTCATTAGTTTGCCTGCAACATGTCATAGGTGTTACAGGAACCATTATTGAGTTTTGAGCTGCTTAATGTTGATGTGAAATCAATATCAGACAACTATTTCACTCCGATCAATACGTTCAGCTGATTGCAATGTTCCAACCGTAATAGACTTAACGGGTTGGACAAAATATAGGTGTATCAGGTGAAGTCCCTTTTAAAAAGGGTATTGCAGACTGCAGTGCTGAGTTGAAAGTCTCACCTGTTTGTCCATAGTGGCTCTCCGTAGGGGCAGGCCAGGGGGGTCCGTGGGATGCATAGCACTTCCTGTGGTGTAACGTGTTCCATTGACTACAGGGGAAAAGATCAGAAATGTCATTGAGATGATTGACAGATTAAACCAGCTCATTACTGAATCAGTTCAGAACGATAAACAGATGGGGGAACATACAACTCCTTCATGTGAAGGACTGGGTATCAATCCATTATAGTGAAAAGGTCAGGTTGTGCTTATGTCTTCAAGTGACATTTTAATGTTATGGAGTCGTTTGCATCCTAACAGTAGGGAACAATACATCCCCATTCATCATCCAGACAGAAAGCAGTTTGCACTCCCTTATATCCCTCCTTTGTCCCAGCTCCAGTCCATCTCACTGGGCTACGGCTCAGTACACAGCATATCTCATAGGTGTTTTCATCTTCTTCTCCCTCTGGCCCATAAGAAAACAATGGCCTTAAAATAATGCAAACGTCCTAAAGGGAGATGATCCTGTGTGTCTGTGTGTGTGTGTGTGTGTGTGTGTGTGTGTGTGTGTGTGTGTGTGTGTGTGTGTGTGTGTGTGTGTGTGTGTGTGTGTGTGTGTGTGTGTGTGTGTGTGTGTGTGTGTCACAGCCCTGCATATGTCTATGGTAATGTCCCTACTCACATCCTACAGGGTTCTAATGGTTCCTCATCAGCCGTGATTCATGGCCTGTCGCTGCATATCAAGGAAGCCCATCTCAAAATGAGCTAGAGTATTATTACAATTGAAGTCAGAAGTTTACATACACCTTAGCCAAATACATTTAAACTCAGTTTTTCACAATTCCTGACATTTAATCCTAGTAAACATTCCCTGTCTTAGGTCAGTTAGGATCACCACTTTTTTCAAGAATGTGAAATGTCAGAATAATAGTAGAGATAATGATTTATTTATGCTTTTATTCACATTCCCAGTGGGTCAGAAGTTTACGTACACTAAATTAGTATTTGGTAGCATTGCCTTTAAATTGTTTAACTTGGGTCAAACGTTTCAAGTAGCCTTCCACATAAGTTGAGTGAATTTTGGCCCATTCCTCCTGACAGAGCTGGTGTAACGGAGTCAGGTTTGTAGGCATCCTTGCTCGCACACGCTTTTTCAGTTCTGCCCATACATTTTCTATGGGATTGAGGTCAGGGCTTTGTGATGGCCACTAAAATGCCTTGACTTTGTTGTCCTGTTTTATTTCATCAGACCAGAGGACATTTCTCCAAAAAGTACAATCTTTGTCCCCATGTGCAGTCACAAACCGTAGTCTGGCTTTTTTATGTTGGTTTTTGAGCAGTGGCTTCTTCCTTGCTGAGCGGCCTTTCAGGTTATGTCGATATAGGACTCGATTTCCTGTGGATATAGATACTTTTGTACCCGTTTCCTCCAGCATCTTCACAAGGTCCTTTGCTGTTGTTCTGGGATTGATTTGTACTTTTCGCACCAAAGTACGCTCATCTCTAGGAGACAAAATGCATCTCCTTCCTGAGCGGTATGACGGCTGCGTGGTCCCATGGTGTTTATACTTGCGTACTATTGTTTGTACAGATGAACGGGGTACCTTCAGGCATTTGGAAATTGCTCCCAAGGATGAACCAGACTTGTGGAGGTCTACAATTTTTTGGCTGATTTATTTTGATTTTCCCATGATGTCAAGCAAGGCCTTGAAATACATCCACAGGTACACCTCCAATTGACTCAATTGATGTCAATTAGCCTATCAGAAGCTTCTAAAGCCATGACATCATTTTCTGGAATTTTCCAAGCTGTTTAAAGGCACAGTCAACTTAGTGTATGTAAACTTCTGACCCATTGGAATTGTGATGCAGTGAATTATAAGTGAAATAATCTGTCTGTAAACAATTGTTGGAACAATTACTTGTGTCATGCATAAAGTAGATGTCCTAACCGACTTGCCAAAACTAGAGTTTGTTAACAAGAAATTTGTGGAGTGGTTGAAAAACACGTTTTAATGACTCCAACCTAAGTGTATGTAAACTTCTGCCTTCAACTGTACATCAGCATGACTCCTGAGGGAAGCTGAGCACCACAGCCATGTAAAGACATGACATAATGACCCCTGAGGGAAGCTGAGCACCACAGCCATGTAAAGACATGACATAATGACCCCTGAGGGAAGCTGAGCACCACAGCCATGTAAAGACATGACGTAATGACCCCTGAGGGAAGCTGAGCACCACAGCCATGTAAAGACACAACATAATGACCCCTGAGGGAAGCTGAGCACCACAGCCATGTAACGACATGACATAATGACCCAGCTCTACCTCACACATAATGGAGCAGAGACCAGGTGAATAGGGATCAGAAGGGGATACTCTGTTAGAGAGACATATACAGAAATATATATCAAGGGATCAAGCTATTTTATGAGGTCTCAGAACAACAGTGTGCTAAAATGGAATGGTATGAAGTCTCACTAGGTATCTGCGGTATCATCAACAGAATGCTCTGCCACAGATAGGGAGCCCATGGCGGTGCCGTCATACTCATTCTAGACCCATGGCTGTGTCCATGAATGCTTTGCATTATCCAAGCAGACTGAGTTATGGACTCAGATACAGGCAGTGTAATCTGAGCCCACCTCCTGTTCAACACTACTTCACCCTCTCTAACCTTACCCCCAATCCGCCCAATCCCTAACTTCCTGGGGCTCGTCTCCAGTGCCGGGCCGGGGCATCCGGAGCCCAGGGAGGATCCGGGCTGGACTAGCCAGGCAGAGAGATCCATCAACCTGGGCTCCGTTACTGCCCGCGCCCCTTCTGGGAGGATTAGCCCTGTCTGGTCTGACAAATCCCTACAGCTGGCTGTTCTCTCCCTGGTTGTTCTCCCAGTGTGTGGAGAGAACATGCCAGCAGTGGAATACCATCTACTGGCCTGGGATGGTGTTCCTCGGACATACAGTAATGAGAGGCAGAACCTGAAATGCCCCTAAATAAGCCAACAAGTGTTCCAGCTAGCTACAGTAGGTCAAGTTAGATTGCTAAGGCTTCAGTTGTACAGCTACTACACAGCGAAGAAGAGGAATTGCTATATCGATGCAAGCAACACTTTTGACACTTATTTAACTCAATAGATATGGTAGATTTAAATCAGAAGAGGCTTGATGTTACCTTCTGGTAAGGAGTTTCTTTGTGCCGGTGGTCTCACTGGGGTTCCATAAGTAGCAGAGGGCCGTTCCCATGTTGTTTCTGGAAGGACACATAAATGGTTAAAGCCAAATGAGGAGTAAGGCACAATGGACACACAGTTCCACAGTTTCCCTGAACGCTGAATGAAACTCTAAAGAACACAGGTGGAGAGCACAACCATTCAGAAATGTTCAGAAAGTATTGTAGAGGACATGGTCACACGGGACTATAGCGGGCGACTACAGTGTTCTGATAATCAGTGTTCTTGTTCAGTTGAACAGAGAAACAAGACGAGAATACTTGAAATGAAAAGTATTGAAATGAATGATTCACTTGCAGAAAAAACTATTGATATTCTTGACATTCTCTGAGAATGTTCCCGGGGCATCAAAGAAACAGTCAGTGGAGCAAGAAGTCCTTTGTTATCTGGACAGTGTTAGAGAAGCTTTCTGACTTTCAATCAGGCAGAGACACTGAAAAACAATGATCTGATAACGTCGGTACATTACATGCTCTTGAGTAATAAAAGTGTTAGATTTGCTTGAAAATACAACTGAGTGCCCTTTAAAAATAGCATCTTGAATCAGTGTAATTCAAAAACACATACTAATCATTATGCAGTTGAATTAAAGTCCATGATAGAATTCAGAATAATAATGAGTGTTACAGCATATAAAATAGCCCCTGGGTCTTTATCTCTACTACAGTGTGTGGTGTGCCAAGGTGCAGTGTTCTGCCAGAGTGTTGGAGCTGCCATGGGTGAAGCCTGGCTTTATCCTGTGGGAAACAGTTTTTTACTCTGGCTCCTATCCCATTGAGGGACACACACGCACACACACACACACACACACACACACACACACACAGACACACACAGACACACACAGCTCTGTCTGTGTAGTGCAGAATCATACCACCAAATGAAAAGGGTCCGATAAGCATCTGTATAAAAGCAGGTATTTCTTCTGTCTAGTAATCAGGGGTTGTTTAAATGTCATTACACAGGACGGCTTTGTGGAACACATGGGTTGAGCTGCTAAGGTACCTGCAGCAGTGGCTGCCATCACCACACATTTGGGCTAATCAGATGAAAGTGGATGAGATGTTAAGCCCTCCTTCAGATGAATTCGCTGGAGAGATGTTGATGATGGGGAAGGGTAATGAGCTCTCTGAGACGGCAGCATTTCACAGCAGAATTGGAAACTATGGTTACCAAACAAAACACTGACAATTGGAACTGAGGGTTTCTGATTTAAAAAGATGTGAACCTACACACTGGAGAAGGCTGTTAAGGCAAACATCTGTGAACGCTAACCTGACGCTGTAAAAAAAATGAAGTAAGCTTTATGCGTGTGGACGCATCACACTGTTTTTGCTCGTGAAAGGATGAAATATGTATTGGTTCCAGCATAATCGGGCAGGTTATATAGCTACAGTAATAATGCAGATATATACATTATATATACATAGTCAGAGAGGTATTGTAGAAATCTATGGTGCTGGCAGAAGGTGAATCACAGCCAATAGGAGTGGAGGATCTGACAGATTTCTTCCACCCTCCTCATAATATTGATCCTCCTCTCACATGAGTGAGCATGTCTGTAGGGTTGTGGTGGAGCTGTGTGCCTGGCTCACCTTTGCTGCCGGTGTTGACGTAGTACCTGCATCCCTCGGGTGACTTGTAACATCTCCAGCCTTGGGGAAGAGGGACACTCTTACTCTCATCCCCCGGTGCAGGGCTGGTGGCCGCTGGCTTCTGTCACAAACATACCACTCGTTTCACCACCAGATAATTCATATAAGCTGGGACTGTTTCCCAGTCTTGCTCATATAAATGGTGAGTACAAATATTAACTATTCATTGAGAAATGTTGATTTTGTTCTGTTTTTTTTACTGTAATTGATTTGTGCACTTGATTAATACACATAATGTTCCATACTACGTATCTGCATATCAAGGAGGGGTTGCATCAGCCTCTAATGTTCCCAATTAGCAGAGTCTGCTCATTTCTTCCCAGTTACAGTACAAAGTACTCCCACATTTCTAAAGCAGGCTGATCACAGGCGCAGACACAGCTGTGTAGGAAAGATCTGTTTTAATTAGGAACAATGTCATAATTAATATAATGATTCATTCAGGAAATATTGAACTGTGACAAGGAATGGGAAAGCTTGTTTAATTGTAGGAAGGGTGTTCTTTTCTTGGAACCCTTCATGTGGTTGTTGGTAAACTGAGAAGACCCCACTGCTGAAAGAGACAAAAGAAAGCCCCATTGCACTCTGAAAACCCCCACCTAAACAAGCCTAATGGAACAAAATTAGAGCTCTTTGACAACACAGATTTATCGATGAGCAAAGGAAGCAAACAAAGAAAAGAACACCCTCCCTACAATTAAACATGGGCAGGTTTGAAAATGCTGTGGATTTGCTTAGCTGCCTCTGGTACTGGGGGCCTTGAACGTGTGCAAGACATCATGAAATCAGCAGATTATCAAGGTGTTCTGGCGTGCAATGTTCAACCCAGTGTCCTAAAACTGTGTCTCTGTCAGTGGTGTAAAGTACTTAAGTAAAAATATTTTAAAGTACTATTTAAGTCGTTTACTTTACTTTACTATTTATATTTTTGACAACTTTTACTTTACTACATTCCTAAAGAAAATGATGTACTTTATACTCCATACATTTTCCCTGACAAAGTACTCATTACATTTTGAATGCTGAGCAGGGCAGAAAACGGTCCAAACTTAATGATGGTGTTGGAGTCGTGCCTAGCCATGCAGTCATGGGTGAACAGGGAGTACAGGAGGGGACTGAGCACGCACCCCTGTGGAGCTCCAGTGTTGAAGATCAGCATGGAAGATGTGTTGCTACCTACCCTCACCACCTGGGGGCGGCCGGTCAGGAAGTCCAGGATCCAGTTGCAGAGGGAGGTGTTAAGTCCCAGGTTCCTTAGCTTAGTGATGAGCTTTGAGGGTACTATGGTGTTGATCGCTGAGCTGTAGTCAATGAATAGCATTCTCACTTAAGCAAACAACATCCGTTCCGATGTGCTGTTATTATTTAGAGGCTATTCTTTTCGGCTCACAGTGCTTTCTTCAGGGCTTTCACAGTGCCTTCCCTTGGTTGGAGGGTGTTATTCACAATGATCCACTATCTGGATAAATAACAATAACAGCTTCTTGGACCTTATCAGCAGTTCCCAGAAGGCTCATACACACCCATAAAGCTCCTGGTCACATTGCGACTGCAGAATTTACTGCAGTGTACTTTATAAGGCAAAAGTCCTCTTTAATCTACAGGGATGGCCTGACCGACAATTCATTGTCATTAGCAACAGTGTGTTGCCCAGTCAAAGCTGTCTGCTGTATCTGACAGAGGGCCTGCTGAACTCTGCCTGTACCACTTCTAACATGGTGACTGGCTGCTAGTCACGACCCTACCCCAGATCCACTGCGGAGTGTGGGGACAGAGGGGGAGGAGAGGGGAAAGGGAGGAGAGTAAGGGAAGGATAATAATGGAATGATAAAGCAGAGAGATCCTGCTGATATCTACACTCGTTTGATGTACAAGATAAACGGGATTCCTTTCTGTCTCTCTTTCTGATATAAAGCACTGGGCTTGCAGTGAGCAGTTTGCAGTGAGTACAATACAAAGCACCTCGTCTTCATTGACGAGCCATGCTGTGCTGCAGGAAACTGTCCTCAGTCATTTATCATGAGCTCATAAAATGCATTATCCTTCCTCAAGCTCCCATAAGGACATACTGTATGTGATTACACTATGTCAGACAAATCATGAACATACTGTATCACCAAGGAGCACAATGTCCATTAGCTTAACATAAATCAGACTTTATACAAGTATAATGGCCACTACTAACCCTGACCTAATGCATCTTAGGCAGCATACCATCCTCTGAACCATGGAATAGCAGTGAACTGGTACTTTTTGCCGGAGACATGAATCGTTAACTAATTAATCCTCCCAGAGAAATGTAAATGACAGATTTTTATCTTGAGATTTGTATCATATGTGATTTATCTCACTTCCCTGAGCTGTAGCGATTTCACATGTCCCCTGGCAAAAAACTGTTGAATAAAGCGGAACGGCGTCCAAGCTTTCAAATCATTTAAAAGGACAAAATCCTCTGGATATCTCCTGCCAAATCCCACAATCCTCTGGGGTGGTGCTCCCACTGCAACCCCTGGGAGGAGGCTCTTTATAGAGTATACTCCCCTCCAGTTTCCTCAGTTCCCATTGAATACCAACAAAGCAACAGGACAGGCCTTCTCCCACCACTACAGAGGAGAGTCTGGGCTCTTGCTGTTAGCATGCCCTTCTGTGGCTTCATTGGTATGACTGGGAATGAATGAGAGCATTAACCCCACTTTGTGCTACCTGCAATAGGGGGATTATTATAGTGCAGCACCTGAAGCTGGTTAGAGACAGGGGTACTAAAGGAAGAGCCTGGCCTAGTGTTAAATCCTCACCGCTGACTGATTTTCTCTACACTCGGCTCTGCATGTCAATGTATCTCTCTGCCTATTGTATCCATCCTACTTAGGGCCTATCTCTCTCACTCAGTGGTGTGGCCCGGTGGGCAAAGCCCTTTCACTGTCACTCCAGGAAGTCTTGGTGGTGCACCGAGTGCCCTGAAACAGTTTTAAACTTCAAATTGCTTTCAACATCAAATTACCATTCGCTAAGCTCCGCCCCAGAATTTTTAGCAACCAATCGCAGTGCGACAACAGTCAAGTCCGACACATTGGACAAGCTCAAATTCCAATTGCATGAAAGCCAGTGAGGGCTATGGCACAAACTGAGTTATTAAAAAAAAAATGAAATAGCTTAATAATTGAGCAGTGCAAAGGGAGTATTGTGATTCCTGAAATGCAGAGTCTGTTGGAGTATTTTTCGAATCCGAAATTATACTTTTGTTACATTGTATAACTTGTTTAAAAAAATGTATGTTATAGCTAGCTAAGTTAGCAATGTTATGAACACAACTCTCATCTGCTGTTGAGATCAGGATACGATTTATGAGCACTAGTTAGCTCCAGAAGTGGTTATAGCTTTGACTGCATGCTGAGTGAATTCAGCACCATTCAGTGGTTAGCTACACTACAAACATTACCAGGTTCCCTTGAAGCAATTGTAATGACAGTCCACCACAACATAACCAAGAGTTAGTAAGGCGTAGTCTGTGTAAGGCGTAGTCTGTGTAAGGCGTAGTCTGTGTAAGGCGTAGTCTGTGTAAGTCTGTGTAGTCGTAGTCTGTGTAAGGCGTAGTCTGTGTAAGGCGTAGTCTGTGTAAGGCGTAGTCTGTGTTTAACCCACTGAGGTAGGGTTTAATTTCATTATATATTTTAAACAGTTTGAGATCATTTTGAGAGGATTTCGCCAGTGGTTGAATGGGGAATTGGCCTTCTCGGGAAAATGTTGTCCAATGTTGCAACAGTAACCAAAGGGGGCAGGGCTTAGCGAAAGGTCATTGGGAAATGTTCCAGAGAACGAGAGTGGGAGGAATAGATGAAATCCCACTGCAAATGTTGTACTTGTGCTAGTGTGGCCGATGTGAAATGGCTAGCTAGTTAGCGGTGGTGCACGCTAATAGTGTTTCAGTCGGTGACGTCACTCGCTCTGAGACCTAGAAGTAGTTGTTCCCCATGCTCTGCAAGGGCCATGGCTTTTGTGGCGCGTGGCTTTTGTGGCGCGATAGGTAACGATGCTTCAAGGGTGGCTGTTGTTGATGTGTGCAGAGGGTCCCTGGTTCAAGGCGAGGAGAGGGACGGAAGCTATACTGTTACACTAGCTTTGAGTCATCAGTCAATCGAGTTGATTGTCATTGTATGACCCTTTGTTTAGAATGTCTACATACTGAGGTGATTTCAAAAACACTGCATCTGCATTGATTCAACCTGCTACCTCAGGCTCTGCTATTGTCACGTTCTGACCTTTATTTCCTTTGTTTTGTCATTATTTAGTATGGTCAGGGCGTGAGTTGGGTGGGCAGTCTATGTTTGTTTTTCTATGTTTTGGGGTATTTCTATGTTTCGGCCTAGTAAGGTTCTCAATCAGAGGCAGGTGTCATTAGTTGTCTCTGATTGAGAATCATACTTAGGTAGCCTGGGTTTCACTGTGAGTTTGTGGGTGATTGTTCCTGTCTCTGTGTTTTGCACCAGATAGGGCTGTTTTTGGTTTTCCACGTTTATTGTTTTGTAGTGTTCATGTTTATCTGTTTTTATTAAACATGAATCAATATAACCACGCTGCGTTTTGGTCCTCTACTTCACCACAGGAAAACCCTGACAGCTATGCACATAATATCTTCCACAGAGCCTTCCTGAAGACACAGAAGAATAGGACATTTGACTGAGCTAGGAGAGCAGGGTGGCTGAGTGACAGAGGGACATTTAAAACCAACAGTGATGATCAAAGTGTTTTGGCAGCATTGTTCCACTGAAGCAACAGTGTTCCATTGAAGAAACTCATTAATATGTAAAAAAAAAAATGTAACACCGCACATAAAGTACTGTCAAAAATGTCACTGATAACAGAGACCCGATAATAATAGCATTAAAAGCAAAGCCTTACCATGTTGGGCTGAGACTACGTTGTCAGGAAGCAAACAGCCAAATGAGAGAAGTGTCCGTTAACTAGTCACAGTAAACACTGAGTGGGACAAGGCTCTTTTAGAACCAGGAGGAGGAAACATTTGTCACACATATGGGTTCTCATTACTGGCCAGAGTGACATGGCACCCAGGGTCAAAGCTAAGACATGGAAGGAATGGACAGACACTAAACATCTTTTTACTCCGGCTCTTTTCTTTATTTACAAGATGAAGAATAAAACGGTCCAGGAAGAACCATCTTGTGGTATGAGACGTTTTCTATGAGTCTTTGTTAGCAGATGTAAGGGTCTGGAAGCCCGTTCCCAGATGCAGCCAGGACCCTGCTCCATGGCAGGCCACACAATGGCCAACACTGTGAGACAGAGCTCTGAGGCACTCGCAGGCAACAAGGCCTGTTTTGTGTTGGTCCGTCCCTCCATTTCTTATAAATCAAATTGACCCTGTGTGAAGTGTGTTCGAGCTGCCACACTCCCCTCTGATACTGACTGATTGTGACTGACTATCTCTAACATGGCATGCAGCTGGCCAGGCTACATCATCTGGCAGCTGGCTAGACAGAGATCTAAATGAAAAAGCCATAAGAACCAGAGAAGACAGCAGACACATTTTCAATCTTTAGAAACCCAACTTTCAAGCGGAGTTGTCCTGTTCAACATCAAGTTCGTTTACAGCCAGGATGTCGGACATGTCCTTAAGAGCTCATCAAGGCCATGGGGGACTATTTGTGTGGAATGTGTTTATAAGGCCTATTTATTTTGTCCTTCTCACAATCACTCAGCTAAATGCAAATCAGAACAAAGGCACACAGAACTCATACTCAGCATTAAGTTCTCAAAGCCTGTTACAGTAGTTAGTACATCTGGTACGCAATGTGCACTATAGGGACGGCTTCATGATGAGATTCTTGAGATGTTGATGATTGACAACACATGATAATGTCTGAAACGAACACGTTGTCCTCTTGCGTTTTGAATATGAGTTAGAAGAACACGTAAGCTCACACTAAACGTTCCATAAATGAGGACACAGTGTTTCTTGTTGACTGAACTTGTTGATAAGTGGCAAAGCACCGTTGATTAGCTCCAGAGCATACTGGAGCAGCAATGACCGACTTCAATGGAGTGTGTCATGTTATCAAACAATCTTCACTGAAGGAGCAGCAAGGATTCAATGTTGGTTCTCTCGTCTGTTATGAGGGGTATAAAACACAAACATGCACCAAAAGCAGCTGTGGAGTATCTGTATCTGATCAGTTAATGAGTGGATCAGACTGATCAGTTAATGGAGTTAATGAGTTGATCAGACTGATCAGTTAATGGAGTTAATGAGTTGATCAGACTGATCAGTTAATGGAGTTAATGAGTTGATCAGACGGATCAGTTAATGGAGTTAATGAGTTGATCAGACTGATCAGTTAATGGAGTTAATGAGTTGGTCAGACTGATCAGTTAATGGAGTTAATGAGTTGATCAGACGGATCAGTTAATGGAGTTAATGAGTTGATCAGACTGATCAGTTAATGGAGTTAATGAGTTGATCAGACGGATCAGTTAATGGAGTTAATGAGTTGATCAGACTGATCAGTTAATGGAGTTAATGAGTTGATCAGACGGATCAGTTAATGGAGTTAATGAGTTGATCAGACTGATCAGTTAATGGAGTTAATGAGTTGATCAGACGGATCAGTTAATGAGTTCATGAGTTGATCAGACGGATCAGTTAATGAGTTCATGAGTTGATCAGACTGATCAGTTAATGAGTTCATGAGTTGATCAGCCTGCAGAGCATAATAGTCCCCTTTCAGATTGCTCAACTTTCAAATACACTTCATATACTGTACCTTTGATTACTATTGTAAAGTGTACTGTATATACATATAGTTACATCACATGTGTGTGTGTGTGTGTGTGTGTGTGTGTGTGTGTGTGTGTGTGTGTGTGTGTGTGTGTGTGTGTGTGTGTGTGTGTGTGTGTGTGTGTGTGTGTGTGCGTGCATGCGTGTGTGTGTGTGTGCATGATTTCACGTGTGGAGGAGGCCTTCTCGTCAGGCAGGCCCTATTACTGTACATTTTGAAATGAAAGATGACAGGTTTGAAAGGCTTGCTTATTGTCATCGACATCTTGTACTAGAAAAGCTTTTCACACCAGAAGGTGATTGATGTAGCTACGTTAAGCTCAGTAAGTAAGCACCCTCTTGTGGAAGATAACGGAGAAACAAGCAGTGTGATGCTTTCACTCACACAGAATGAAAAGGAATAGCCTTCAGAAGATTTGATCATTTAAAATCCATAAAATGTTACACCAAGCAACAGATACATAAATAAACACAGTATCTGACATCTCAGTACATGATCTGTAATTCTTCAAACTGAATTACGTTTGTCACCCCAAAGCACAATATTCAGTGTCAAACAACTTGAACTACAATGTCTTATTTGATCGTTCTCAGGTTAGGTATGTATTCATTCATTTGTTATCCCATACATTCATTGTGTAAGGACACCTTGTGTGTGGATATTAAGTTCAAAGCCCTTGCAGACTAGGCTATCCTGCTGTCCATGACATATCAAATGTTCAATCAAAGTGAAATACAAATCCTGCTTCGTTCATTTCTAGTTGGCATACACTTGGATGTCACTATGTGAGTACACTGTCCTATCGCTCACCTTGCTGTGACATTGCACTCTACAGTCACATGGTATAATAACGTTCTGATGAAGCCTTGTCTTAAAGGGGTACTTTGGGACTTCCCCAGAGTGAGATGAACTTGTGGATACCATATTTATGTCTCTGCGTGCAGTTTGAATGAAGTTGCTAACAAGCGCAAATGCCAACTAGCGTTAGCTCAATGGCTAGCAGTCTATGAATATCTGCTAGCATGCTAGTAGATACCCATAGACTTCCAGTCAGTGGCGGCAGGTAGCCTAGTGGTTAGAGCTTTGGGCCATTAACAGAAAGGTTGCTGGATCGAATCCCTGAGCTGACAAGGTCAAAATCTGTTATTCTCCCCCTGAACAAGGCAGTTTACCCACTGTTCCCCAGGTGCCATGGATGTTGATTATGGCATCCACAAATTCCTTTGACTCTTGGGAAGTAGATAAAAGGCCAAAATGAACAATGAACAAAATGTCACATGAGAATGATTGACTTTACTTCTTTGTGAATATTATGGTCAGTAGAGTGGACATATAAGTTATGCCGGTTAATTCTGCCATTCTGATGAACAGGAGAAGAACAGGAGAAGAACAGGGTTCATACTGTAACTGCTGTTTGGACTGTGGCCATGTACTTATTGTTAAAACAGCTGTATCCAAGTCCTGGGCTTTGTACTCCAGTATTTCCATCCCAATTAACCTGAATTATCCTTTAAAAAGAAGGGAAACAATCCTCTTCAAATCATCTTGAACGTGTCTGAGTAATCATGTTACTTTTCTACAATCACTGAAATAGCAACCGCACTAAGACAGTCATTAAACAAGCTGCTGGTTGTCAGATGTCTCTGTTATATCACATTCCCCGGGGTAGAGGAAAAAGGGACAAATCTATTAGCCCATAATTTATATAGTTTGCTCATACTGTAACTATGGTACGTAAAGTTGTCTTTGGCCAATGTTAAGTCTGATATGGAATATTTAGTAGAGTACCCCTACTTTATTTTAAATGTAACCGAGTCTATGAAGTTGGATCTTGATTAATGCAACAACCTGGATGAATGAATAGTGAGTGTATCCAAAGTGCCTACTAAGCACAACTCATATTTATAGCTTTGGGGTCATTTTCAAATGCTCTTCTCAACAACAGCAGATGAATGCTTTGGCAGATATTACTGGTGCAAATTCTCACCAAGGACAATGGCCCAGTATGCTATGGCCCAGTATGCTATGCTCACCCCCTAGCATCAGCAACAAGGTAAGTCTCCCCCTGCTTGACAAGAATAGCTGAATTCTTATAACTTCATGTTAAAAATCAGATTTCCATGTTATGTGGTTGCATTCTCAGACAGGCTTCTGGACCGTTCAAGCGCACAGCTTTTTTGGTGTCAAGGGATTCAGTGATTGCAGTAAGCTGCAAGAAGTAGGTAGGTGGATTGACAAATGGCAATTTAATCTTTGACTTTCAAGGGGGGAAAAGCCTGAGGTTAAATGTGTTATGTTATACTGTATTCTTACAGGCCAAAATGAGCGGGGATTGAGAAATGTCCATCTTCAGGCCAGCTTCCCAGTACCTGAGGAAGTCAGAGAAGGAGAGGATTGAGGCTCAGTCTACGCCCTTTGATGCCAAAACAGCCTATTACGTCAGTGATGACAAAGAGCTCTATGTGAAGGGGCTCGTCCAGAACAAAGACGGAGACAAAGTCACCGTCCAGACCCTGGATGACAGAGTAGGTCCACGGTGGAACCAATGAGGTAGCAGTCAGTGGCAACATGGGCTCATTTCCATTCAATGTGCCAGATTGGAGGCTTGCCTTCAGCAGCTTTCAGAACCCTGCTGTATTTTGTTTCTATTTTCCAGACTGTAACAGTCAAGGAGGACCAAGTCTCTCCAATGAACCCTCCCAGGTTCGATAAAATGGAGGACATGGTTATGATGACCCACCTCAATGAGCCCTCTGTGCTGTATAACCTCAAAGAGCGTTACGCAGCATGGATGATCTATGCAGGTCTTTTACGCTGATATACATTTTAAATTGATAATCTCATTGTTAAATGTATCTAACAAGGGCATATATGTTTCTTTTGTATTGACAGACCTACTCTGGTCTGTCCTGTATGACTGTGAACCCCTATAAGTGTCTCCCTGTCTATAACCCAGAGGTGGTGAGCGCCTACAGAGGGAAGAAGAGGATGGAGGTTCCACCTCCTATTTTCACCCTCTCTGATAATGCCTATCAACTCATGCTAACAGGTATGTCACCCACTGCTTTAAATGTCTTTTCATTACATATTGTGATTTGGAACATCCAACTTATTGTGCTTATTTTTCTTTAGATCGGGAACATCAGTCTATCCTAATCACATGAGCATCATGTGTTTTTCTTTTTTTAATTGATGCAGATATAGTAGTTGCCAGTTAAGTATATTCTAATTACACAATAATAATTTTCTTCAACAGTGGAGAATCCGGTGCAGGCAAGACAGTAAACACCAAATGTGTCATCCAGTACTTTGCGACAATCGCAGAGTCTGCGGACCAGAAAAAAGAACCAGTCAGCAAGATGAAGGTACGTTTATACCTTTTGTAGTGCAGTGGCTTTGACCGGTGCTGTACAGAAATGGGCTTTGACCGGTACTGTACAGAAACGGGCTTTAACTGGTGCTGTACAGAAATGGGCTTTAACTGGTGCTGTACAGAAATGGGCTTTGACTGGTGCTGTACAGAAATGGGCTTTGACCGGTGCTGTACAGAAACGGGCTTTAACTGGTGCTGTACAGAAATGGGCTTTAACTGGTGCTGTACAGAAATGGGCTTTGACCGGTGCTGTACAGAAATGGGCTTTGACCGGTGCTGTACAGAAATGGGCTTTGACCGGTGCTGTACAGGAATGGGCTTTGACCGGTGCTGTACAGAAATGGACTTTGACCGGTGCTGTACAGGAATGGGCTTTGACCGGTGCTGTATAGAAATGGGCTTTAACTGGTGCTGTACAGGAATGGGCTTTGACTGGTGATGTACAGGAATGGGCTTTGACTGGTGATGTACAGGAATGGGCTTTGACTGGTGATGTACAGGAATGGGCTTTGACTGGTGATGTACAGGAATGGGCTTTGACTGGTGATGTACAAGAATGGATGTCAGATACATTTCCTTTCTTGTGGCAGGGAACCCTGGAGGATCAAATCATCCAGGCTAACCCTCTGCTGGAGGCTTTTGGGAATGCCAAGACGGTGAGGAATGACAACTCCTCTCGCTTTGTGAGTGAAGCCAGAATTCAACAGAATAGTTTTTTACGCAGAAGCGTAGCAATAAGAGCTGAACAACGTTTTTTTATTTTCTCAAAAAGGGCAAATTCATTAGAATACACTTTGGTATAACAGGTAAACTGGCCTCAGCAGATATTGAAGTGTGTAAGTACAACATTTGTTTTGTTGCTAAAATGCATTTCCAGACTTCCTTTTTGGAACGATGCTCCGTTCTTAACTTCCCTCCTTTCAGTGTGGGAAGTTAAGAACGGAGCATCGTTCCAAACAGGTTCCGCTCTGTTCAGAGTAAGGTGTTGATCAATGTGCAGTGCTGTATAGACAAAATAAGATATCATTCTCTCCCCACATGAGCTATTGTATATAGTCTATATACCTACACTTCCTGATAAATTTGTACGTTACATATTTTCAGGAGAACCTTGGCAAGCTCATGACAAACTTGAGAACAACCCATCCTCACTTTGTGCAGTGTTTGATTCCAAATGAGACCAAAACACCAGGTACTCAGGATAATCTGCTCAATATCAACTCCATTGAACCACATGGTCATCCACCAGCTGCGCCACAATGGTGTTGGAGGGTATCAGAATCTGCAGGAAGGGATTCCCAAGCAGAATCATTTATGGGGACTTCAAGCAGAGGTAAATTGGGGGACATATGTTAATGTAACGGAGTTAAGAATGTGCCTTAAGCTCACTCCACAGCTGGCTTGAAATGTCGCCGATGGAGCTATTCAATTTCTACCTTTTGTATAGCTCAAATGGTTGGTAAGTTGTCAAGGAGGGACGGCTGTGTGTTTGTGAGCAGAGGATCACTGGTTCAAGCTCGGTATAGGGACAGTGAGGAAGCTAAACTGTTAGCAGCACTTGGAGGTCAGTTTCATTAGGGACTACTTGGTATACGGTTTCTAGTGTATTCAGTAATAATGCTTGGTCCCATGTTTCAGGTACAGGATCCTGAATGCCAGTGCTATCCCAGGGGGACAGTTCATGGACAACAAGAAGGCTGCGGAGAAACTGCTAGGCTCCATTGATGTAGATCATACTCAGTACAAGTTCGGCCACACCAAGGTGCACTTTTCACACTGTAATAGTAATGCACAAACCCTATATTGATAGTAAACCAAACTCCTCTTTTTCACTCTGAACAAAGCCAAATCCAAGCTGGAACAGCAAGTTGATGATGTTAGTTTAAATGAACATGGGTGTGAAATGTAAAATAAGGTACATGTATAGTACTCAGTTTTATTTGTATGAATGTAGCTGTAAGGTTCCCTGGAACAAGAGAAGGTTCGTATGAACCTCAAGAGAGCCAAGAGAAAGCTGGAGGGTGACCTGAACCTGTCTCAGGGGACCTTAATGGACCTGGAGAATGAGAAGCAGCAGCTGAATGAGAAGCTCAAAAAGTGTGATTACTTCCTCCCCAAAATACATGCACAAAACAGGATTCAACTTTTAACATAAAACTACACCAATGTTGTAGGAACCTCACAGTACTTTGACATTAGACAATGTTGCAATGAACAGGAAAGACTGAGGTGTCACAGCTGCTGGGTAAGGTTGAGGAGGAACAGTCTTTCTGCACAACTTCAGAAGAAAATCAGAGCTTCAGGTGAAGAATCTTACTGTATTTGTCTAATGGGTTAATTAACTTGAGGATCTGTTATGGATAAATGCACTATGGGTGTGCTAGGCAAACTGAACATAGCTTGTCAACCTGTAGGTTTGTATTGAGGAACTTGAGGAGGAAACTGAGGCTGATCGTGCTGTTTGGGCCAAGCTAGAGAAGCAGAGGGCTGACCTCTCCAGGGAACTTGAGGAGATCAGTGAAAGATTTGAGGAGGCTGGTGGAGCCACTGCTACTCAGGTTGAGATGAACAAGAAGTGTGAGGCTGAGTTTCTGCTGTTTCTGCTGCTGCGTTTCTGCTGCTGAGTCTGAAACTGCGTTGAGACCTGGAGGAGTCCTCTCTACAGCATGACGCTACCTCTTCTACTCTGTAAAAAACATGCAGACTGTGTGGCAACTGGGTGAGCAGATTGACAACCTCCAGAGAGTTAAGCAGAATCTGGAAAAAGAGAAGTGAGCTAAAACTGGAGGTGGATGACCTGTCAAGCAACATGCAGGCTATCGCTAAAGCAAAGGTAAGTTAATAAATATTTGTTAATGTTTGTTTTTAGTTTTGAAATATGTATTGAAATAGCTACAGCTTTTTAATTTGTGAAATCTACAATTTTGCTGATCAATTTGGAAAAACTGTGCCGTTCTCTTGAAGATCATCTGAGGGAAGTGAATAATAAAGAGGAAGAACATCAGAGATCAATGACCTTTCAAGCCAGAAGGCTCGACTCCAGACAGAAAATGGTGACAACTTCACGTCCAAATAGTCAAAGCCAAAATGTTCACATCTACATATTTCTGAACTTCTATTTTGATCATTTTCAGGGGAGATGTCACGACAGCTTGAGGAGAAGTATTCCTTAATGTCACACCTAACTCGTGGCAAACAAGCCTATGTCCAACAAATTGAAGAGCTGAAAAGGCAGAATGAGCAGGATGTTAAGGTCAACATAATATATGCTACTAAAATGTTATGTTTGTGAATAAAAAGCCTGTGACATTTGCTTTCCATATTAGGCTACGAATGCCCTGGCCCACAATCAACCCATGACTGTGACCTGCTCCGGGAGCATTATGAGGAGGAGCAGGAGTCCAAGGCTGAGCTGCAGCAGAGCATGTGCAAGGCCAACAGTGAGGTAGCTCTGTGGAGAACCAAGTATGAGACTGAGACTGATGCCATCCAGTGCACTGAGGCCAAGTAAGATCAAACATAACTGATCTATTTTCTCCATGTGATCGCTTCAACCAAAGGGAAAGGTATTATGGAATTCCATGTTTCCCACCACAGGAAGAAGTTATCCCTACGTCTTCAGGAAGCAGAGGAAGCTGTTTAGGCAACCAACTACATTGGAGAAGACCAAGGGGAGGTGGAGTATCTGATGGATATTGAAAGCCAACTCTGCTGCTGTCTCTTTGGACAAGAAGCAAAGAAATGTTGATAAGGTGCAAGATGGCATACCTACTATTTTAGAAATAAATATTTATGCTTTAACGTGTTTATTTATATGACAAATATAGCCTGTCTATAATAAGTACTATTTTGTCATTTGCAGAGTGGAAGCAGAAATTTGAGGAGTCAGGCAGAGCTGGAGGCATTGTTGAAAGAGGTTCGCTTCATGGGCACTAAACTGTCAAGAGATTCTTCATTTTGAAATCTCGAAACACTCAAACACGAAAACAAAAACCTGCAACGTATGTCAAGGTTCTTTATTAAGTAAATGCGCTCATGCCACACTACCTTTAAGTATAGAAACAATTATGCTTACTGAAAATAATTTTCTTTTCTAGAGGAAATGATGGATCTTACTGGACAGCTAGGGGAAACAGCTTGAAAAGTCAAAGAAAGTCTGAACAGGAGAAGACAGAGGTTCAGACTGCCCTGGAGGAGGCAGAGGTAATAGTAAAGATGGGTACCTCATATTTATCCTAATTCCCAACTACAATACCTTCCTGTCTATTCTGACTGTACATGATCTCCCATTCAGGCATCTCTGGAGCATAAGGAATCTAAGCTCCGTGTACAACTGGAGGGCAGGGTATGTAGCAAAGGTAATTATAATACGGTATTGCATACTGATTTAAAAACTTCTCTATCTAGGTCCGTGATCTGGAAAATGAGCTTGAGGCTGAGCAAAAGCAGGGGGTTGATGATATCAATGAAGTTCTTAAATATGAGAGGAGGGAGAAAGAGCTCACCAATCAGGTAAGAAATAAGAACGTATTAATGTACCGTATAATCAAGAGGTAAAGTCATATTGTCACCAACATTTTAACAGATGCATTTATTTTCCATTCATGGGCATAGCCCTAGTTTCAAATTAAATTGCAATCCACTTATCACATTGTCCTGAACCTTTTGTGAAAAATAAACTTGCACCTGTGATTTCATACAGACTGAGGAAGACAAGAAGAATGTTACTAGACTTCAGGATTTGGTGGATAAATTACAGATCAAAGTGAAGGCTTACAAAAGACGGTCTGAGGAAGCTGTAAGCAAACCATATACCAAGACCATTCTCCACAAAATGTTGAGTATTAAAGTGAAGGTTGGGCTCTGGCTGCAATAATTAATGTAGGCTAACCTACACTGCATTTCATTACATTTCAGGAGGAGCAAGCTCATGTTCATATGGCCAAATTCAGAAAGGTACAGCCTTAAAAAAGAAAATGTATATTGATTTTTGTAAACCTTAAACTCTTTTGATTTGGCTTAATTGTGTTCATTTTTTAATATAAATGTTTTACCTCTGCCTCATCTAGTGCAGATTGCATCTCACGTTTCTGTTTCCACTTGTCTTCTGACTTTCTCCAGTTCATGGACACTCTCTCCACTCTCACCAATTTGCTCCTCTGTATTTTGAAAGCCATACAGTACATGTCAAAAGACAATCGGGTAATTTCATATTGTAAAACCTTAAGGTTTTTATGTGTTGTGACTATTACGTCATGGATTGTCACATTTCATGAATTGGGTTTACGTTGTAGGTTTTTATTCTCCCTTTTGAGAGTTTCCAGATGATCCAGAGCTTCTTCAAATGAGCTTTTCATTTTGAAAAGATCTGTGGTTTGTGATCGAGATTCTTTCTGAGCACTTTCCCGCTCCGACTGACTCATACTTCCAGTCAACTAGAATCTAAAATCATGTAATGAGTATTGTCATTAATACATAAAAAGATCAAATCAAACTTTTATATTACCTTGTCAAAGTTTCTTATCAAGATTAGCAGCCATACTAGTTGATCTCCCCACATCAACCATGAGATCCTCCATTTCACTCTGCAGTCTCTGCTTAGTCTTTTCCAGTGGAAAGTGAGACCGTTTTTCATGATCATGCATAGGGTAACCTATGGCAAACAAGTAGAACATCTATAAAAAGTTGGCAAATACTTGGCCTCTTCAAGTTCCTCTGTGTTGGATGGCAGCAGTCTCGTACTTGGTTCTCCACAGAGCTACCTCACTGTTGGCCTTGGACATGCTGCGCTGCAGCTCAGCCTTGGACTCCTGTTCTTCCTCAAATTGTTCTCGGAGGGGGTCACAGTCGTGACGTGCTGAATGGAAACTATGGGCCAGGGCATTCTTAGCCTTGATGAAACAACACACTGAGTGTACAAAACATTTATTTCCATGAGACTGACCAGGTGAATCCAGGTGAAAACTATGATCTTTTATTGATGTCACTTGTTAAATCCACTTCAATCAGTGTAGAGGCAGGTTAAAGAAAGATTTTTAATCCTTGAGACACTTGAGACATGGATTGTGTATGTGTGCCATTCAGAGGGTGAATGGGCAAGACAAAAGATTTAAGTGCCTTTGAACGGGGTATGGTAGCAGGTATCAGGCTGTCCTGAGGGCAAAAGCAGGGGCTGCAACTCAATATTAGGAAGGTGTTCCTAATAATTGGGATACTCAGTGTAAAGTAGGTCTCGCGTATAAGATTTTGAATGTATTCAATATAGTATGGTAACAATATTAGGTGACCTTTCATTACCTCATCAAGATGTCTCTTCAGGTCATCATTTTGTGATGTGAACCCATGCTTGGCTCTTGTCAGTTGTGAAATGAGACCTTCCTTCTCCTCCATTGTCCGATTTAAATTCCCCTACGAGATCAAATTAGAATACGTGTTAAGGTAGTTTTTGTTTGTTTCTCCTCCACATGTAAAAAGGAAGGATGATTAAAATAACCATTCTCAGGTTGGAGACGGGCCTTTTGATTACTGTCATTGAGATGACGTACATTCTCCTGTCTTGGTCTTTAACTCGATTAGCTGACCCTCGAGAGGCACATTTCTTTCAAGGTTAATCTGTATTGTAGTAATATTGAGATTTTGTCAAATGAACCATGAAAGCATAGGTGACAATTTGATGCTATTTGTACGTTTTATGATACCTTGGATTTGGCCACAGCTTCCATGTTGCTGACCAAGTCATCTATTTCCATCTTGTTTTCACTCTTCTCCAGTTTCTGCTTAACTCTCTGGAGGTTGTCAATTTGTTCTGCCATACTGTCTGTCTGCTTCTTGCGAAGAGCGGAAGCGATGGACTCGTAATGCAAGGTGGACTCCTCCAGGTCTCGACGCAGCTTCCGAAACTCAGCCTCACACTTCTTGTTCCTCTCAATTTGAGAAGTAGTGGCTCCACCAGCCTCTTCAAGCCTCTCACTGATCTCAAGTTCCCTGGAGAGATCAGACCTCTGCCTCTCTATCTTGACACAAGCAGAGCGCTCAGACTCAATTTCTTATTCGAGTTCCTCAATACGAACCTTGAGAGAACATACCATTTTAAACCAATGAAGTTTGAGCAAATAATTTGAAAGATATTTAATGTTTTACTATATTACATTGTGTTCCTTAATCTTCTTTCGAAGCTGGGAGCTCAGTGTTAGTTCATCCTCAATTTTGCTTTGCAGCTGGGCTGTTTCAAATCTTTCCTGCAAAGGGGAAATATATTGAGTATATTTGACCACAATAGAAGAGATCTTGCTTATTACTTCAGCAGTTTCTGATTTTACTTTTTTAAGTTTTTCATCTGACTGCTGCTTTTCATTCTCCAGGTCCATTGTGGCTTCATGTGTCAGTTTCACATCACACTCAAGCTTTCTCTTGGCTCTCTCAAGGTCTATGCGAATCGTCTTCTCTTGCTCCAGAGAATCCTCAAGCTATGGTATGAAAACAAGTAGCGATAGAATTAAGTTAAATCATTACAATGCAATCCTTTTTTTCTACTGATAAGGTGTTACTCACATCATCCACTTTTTGTTCAAGCATAGCTTTTGCTTCTGTCAGAATGTTGACTGTCCTCTTCTGCCTGGAGATCATCAAGGGTCTGCTGATGTGCCTCTTGGAGGCCTTCTCCTTGGTCAACTTGGAATGTCTCTCATCCTGACCAAACATCTCCTCTGTTAGGTTTTTAACCTGCAATGGCATAGTGATGTTAGTAAAATACCTGCAAAGAGGAAGATGGATACTGCAATTTCATATAAAAATGCAAACCTTGTTTTCAGTGGCATGCTTCTCCTTCTCCACTTTGGACAAGGTGAGCTCTATCAATATCTTTCTTCAGCTCAGAGCACTCATCCTCCAGCTTCCTCTTATTGACAGTCAGCTCAGAATTGATTTTGTCTTCATCATCCAGTCTCTCGGTCAACTCTTTCAGTTTGGCTTCAAGCTGTATTTTGCTTTTAATGAAAGCCTCACATCTCTCCTCTGCATCCGAAAGAGTTTCGGAATCCTAGGAAAACCGATTGTCTAATGGAACACTTCTTAAACACTACACTACACCCGATATGTTTAAAAGCAATGATAGTTCATGTTGACAATTCTAATAGCACTTACAGATTGAACTTGTGACATGAGCTTTTGTTTCTCCACGAACAAAGAAACATCTTCTCCTCCAGTTCCTTTCTCTTGGCCTTTGCCTTTGCCAGGTCCTCCTTACACGTGATGAAGTCCTCCATCTTCTCCACCTCCTTTTCACTATCTGCACTCTTCAGAAGGGGCTTGATCTTGAAGTACAGCTTCATCCATGGCCAGTGTTTCACGTTCATGAATAAGCGGTGGTTGTATTGCAGAATGAACACACAGTCTCTGAAAAAGAGGTAATTATAATGCCATATTATTGATCAGTTCTACATTTACATTACATTTAAGTCATTTAGCAGACGCTCTTATCCAGAGCGACTTACAATTTGGTGCTTTCACCTTATGACATCCAGTGGAACAGTAGTGCATCTAAGTCTTTTAAGGGGGGGGGGGGGGGGGGGGGGTGAGAAGGATTACTTTATCCTATCCTAGGTATTCCTTAAAGAGGAATATGTTCTAAGCATGTACTTTCTTTTAAAGATAAGGATACAAATATTTCAACTGATGGGTTGTCTTACTTCTTTATAGCCAGCTGAGAATTCTTTTCTCATGAGGTACCCACAGCACAGTGCTTGAGTGCCTGTCACCAGAGAGGCCAGTTTTTCATCTCGCAACTCCTTTTCTCAGCAGACCGGCTTTAAATAAGACCTGCAATAACATGGCTTACTGAGACACAGATGCTGTTGATAAACTGTATGTGTATATACAGTGCCCTCTGTAAGTATTGAGACAGTGACACTTTTCTTAGAAGTGTTTAGAAACATTTATTTACAGTAAAAGTGATGCCAAAATTAAATTATACATTATTTACCATTCTATTGGGCACAAAATAATCTGAAACACAACCAAAACAAACAGCAAATGCATCCAACAAATTGTAGTCACAAGCTTGATGTAGTCATTGCGTGCTAGAAATATGGGACCAAATACAACACTTTTGACTACTTTAATACACATAGGTGAATTTGTCCCAATACTATTGGTCCCCTAACATGGGGGAGACTATGTACAAAAAAGTGCTGTAATTTCAAAATGATTTCAAATCGAGAGTTTTGGATTATAGAGCCAAAATAAGAAAATGCTTGACTGTCCCAATAATTATGCAGGGCACTGTATAAACACCATGTGAAAATCAGCAGAGAATAACTGCTATGTGGTTTTGCTTACAAGAGCATGTTTATAAAGTAATTGGATCATCACCTCAGTATGTCCAAATGTATATGGTGTGTGTGTGATCAACATCAATTGATCCAAGAAGCTTCTCTGAAGTTTTCTTGCCATCGAAGAACTGTCCTTCTGGGATACCACTGGCATTCAATATTCTGTATCTGTCAGATTACAGAAGACACAATGGCAGGCATAAGAGATTACTAAACTACCAAATGAATGTTGTGGTAGTTAAATTATGAGAATAAAGATTTACCCCTGCTTGAAGTCAGCATATATAATCCTGCTTGGGAACCCCTTCCTGCAGATCCTGATGCACTCCAGCACACCGTTACAGCGCACCTGATGAATAACCAGATGATTATCCACTATACCTGTATTCAATAGAAATGAGTGAAAAACATCACACACATGACAATAGCGCCATATCTTTGTCATGTATAGCAGCTTCCTCAATGTCACAAATAAAATATTTTCAGTGTTTTCCTCTGTAAAGTCCTGTGGTAAGATCTCTTTGTTGGATTTTTAACAAGAATAGTTATCTGTCAGCAGAGCAGTACCTGGTGTCTTTAGTTCATTAGGAATCAGGCAACAACGTGAGGGTGATTGCTCCACAAGGTGATCTTTAACTTGCCAAGATTTTCCTGTGGAGAAGAGTATTGTCGTTAGAATTACACATCTCCTTAGATATTAGTTGATATAAATGTCACACGAGTTGAATATACTGATTAGGTATTAATGTACCCTGAAAACAGCAGAGACCGTCTGGAACGAGCCACCTTTCTGCTTCTTCCCTCCTTTCTTTTTCTCACCACCACAAGCATCTTCATAAAGAAGAGACATTTACTGTACCAACAAATGACAATCAATGTAGAATTTACTCATTACCATCCCACTGGGCACACACTGATTGTAATCAATGTTATTTCTATGTCATTTCAATGAAATGAAGTTGAACCGACGTGGAATAGCTGTTGAATTGACATCTGTGCCCAGTGGGATATGACGTGCATACTACCTGCATCACCAGCCGCAAAGGAGGCATAGAGCAAAGCCAGCAGTTTGACTGGTGACTTCTGGTACATTTACATTTACATTTAAGTCATTTAGCAGACGCTCTTGCTGCACAACAGATTCATTCAACGGGTCCTTGTTCTTGTCCAGCCAGCCAGTGAGACTGTAGTCCACATTACCAGCATAGTGCACCAGGGTGAAGTGGGCCTCAGGTTTGCCTTTGACGATCTTTGGCTTTTGGAAGGCTTGGTTCTTTCCAAGATGCTGGTGGTACAGTTTGTTCTTGAAAGAAGTGTCTGAAGACTTGGGGAACATCCTCTTCAAGGATGGAGGAGATGCCCAATGGCTGTTGATTAAATCCTTCTTACTTGAAGTATAGGTATACATTTTCAAATGACTGAAAGTGGGTTTTTAACATTTTATTATACCTTCTCAATAAGCTCAATGCAGGCAGCCAAGTCCATACCAAAGTCAATCAGCTCCCATTCTATTCCCTCTTTCTTGTATTCCTCTTGTTCTAGCACAAACATGGTGCGGTTAAAAAAACTGTTGCAGTTTCTCATTAGTGAAGTTAATGCAGAACTGCTCCAAGCTGTTGTACTGAGTAAAATAAAAATCTAACCATTTATATGGTTGTTCACCACTGAAGATGGCAGTCTTGACATAGCTGCATTTAAGGTTGCTTAAGGATGTTTTAAATACATTTTAGAAAGATAAGTATAAAGAAATGAACTTACATCAAAGATTTCAAACCCAGTGATGACCAACACTCCTATATAGAATTGTCTTGCCTGCTTCGTATCGAGCATCTCGTTTATTCTGATGACCATCCATAAGAACATCTTCTCATAGATGGACTTTGTAAGATTTCCCTTCACTTCAACTAAGGGCTTATCCTGAACCATGAAAAACAGCCCTAGACCATTATTCCTCCTACACCAAACTTTACAGTTGACACTATGAATTGGGGCAGGTAGCCTACCTCTGGCATCCGCCAAACCCAGATTAGTCCGTCGGACTGCCAAATGGTGAAGCGTAATTCATCACTCCAGAGAACATGCTTCCACTGCTCCAGAGTCCAATGGCGGCGAGCTTTACACCATTCGAGCCGACGCTTGGCATTGCGCATGGTGATCTTAGGGTTGTCTATGGCTACTCGGGCCTGGAAACCCATTTCATGAAGCTCCTGACAAACAGTTATTGTGCTGTAATTACTTGCAGAGGCAGTTTGGAACTCGGTAGTGAGTGTTGCAATTGAGGACATACAATGTTTACGTGCTTCAGCACTTGGCGGTCCCTTTCTTTGTGGCCTACCACTTTGCGGTAGTTGCTCCTAGACGTTTCCACTTCACAATAACAGCACTTACAGTTAACCAGGGCAGCTCTAGCAGGGCAGACATTTTACAAACTGACTTGTTAGAAAGGTGGCATCCTATGACGGTGCCAGGTTGAAAGTCACTGAGCTCTTCAGTAAGGCCGATCTACTGCCAATGCAGTCTATGGAGATTGCATGGCTTTGTGCTTGAATTTTTATACACCTGTCAGCAACGGGTGTGGCTGAGATAGACGAATCCACTCATTTGAAGGGGTCCACATACTTTTGTATGTTTAGTGTAATTCACATTTTTTGTTGCTGCTGGATAATTTTCCTGCTGTAGCAAACAAACTCAAATTAACATCCTACATCCGTAGTCAAACAATTGCTTAAGCTATGACATAAGCTTTCATATTTAGTGGATGTACCTCATAAATTGCAAGGTTACCAGTTTTGAAATCAAAGGGCCTGTAATGGTTGTCTAGCTGGTTTTCAGATGAACACATTATGGTATCAAGCTTCTAGATGTCCATATCCTAGGTTGCTGAGATACATTAATGGAACATTTAGAATACGCATGGGGAGTCTCACGGTGCTAAGTAAGGAGCACGAAGGGCGGACTGATGAGTGACCATTTGAAAATACACAACAGCATTTTATTTTATTTTAAGATGGTTGAATGATTACACACTCACAGTAGCTCTTTTGGCGTCAATGATAAAGAGCCAGACCCATTACATACAAGTAAAACTAAATGCATGCTCTTCAACCGATCGCTACCTGCACCTACCCGCCTGTCCAACATCACTACTCTGGACGGCTCTGACTTAGAATACGTGGACAACTACAAATACTTAGGTGTCTGGCTAGACTGTAAACTCTCCTTCAGACCCATATCAAACATCTCCAATCCAAAGTTAAATCTAGAATTGGCTTCCTATTTCGCAACAAAGCATCCTTCACTCATGCTGCCAAACATACCCTTGTAAAATTGACCATCCTACCAATCCTCGACTTTGGCGATGTCATTTACAAAATAGCCTCCAATACCCTACTCAACAAATTGGATGCAGTCTATCACAGTGCTATCCGTTTTGTCACCAAAGCCCCATATACTACCCACCATTGCGACCTGTACGCTCTCGTTGGCTGGCCCTCGCTTCATACTCGTCGCCAAACCCACTGGCTCCATGTCATCTACAAGACCCTGCTAGGTAAAGTCCCCCTTATCTCAGCTCGCTGGTCACCATAGCATCTCCCACCTGTAGCACACGCTCCAGCAGGTATATCTCTCTAGTCACCCCCAAAACCAATTCTTTCTTTGGCCGCCTCTCCTTCCAGTTCTCTGCTGCCAATGACTGGAACGAACTACAAAAATCTCTTAAATTGGAAACACTTATCTCCCTCACTAGCTTTAAGCACCAACTGTCAGAGCATCTTACAGATTACTGCACCTGTACATAGCCCACCTATAATTTAGCCCAAACAACTACCTCTTTCCCAACTGTATTTAATTTATTTATTTATTTTGCTCCTTTGCACCCCATTATTTTTATTTCTACTTTGCACATTCTTCCATTGCAATACTACCATTCCAGTGTTTTACTTGCTATATTGTATTTACTTTGCCACCATGGCCTTTTTTGCCTTTACCTCCCTTCTCACCTAATTTGCTCACATTGTATATAGACTTGTTTTTTTGTTTTGTTTTTTTACTGTATTATTGACTGTATGTTTGTTTTACTCCATGTGTAACTCTGTGTCGTTGTATGTGTCGAACTGCTTTGCTTTATCTTGGCCAGGTCGCAATTGTAAATGAGAACTTGTTCTCAACTTGCTTACCTGGTTAAATAAAGGTGAAATAAATAAAATAAAATAAACATGATGAGTTTGACCTTAGGTCCTTGTGGAGAAATATGACCATGCTTATGTCTCAGGGGTGCTCCTGCTAACTAGTTCACAGCATTCTGATAAGGCCAGAGGGCAGGGATGCACAACTCCAGTCACAGAGGGCTGTAGTGTGTGATGGTTTTCGTCCTCGTCTTTTGATCATAGACTATTTTATATCTGGGCGGAGAGAGAATTGTTCATCCCTTCCATAGACGTTCTATTAAATCAAGCCGGCTTAGGCCTAAAATGTGAACACTGATTTAAGAAAGGATACACATTTTTATATTTAACCTTTATTTAACTAGGCCAGTCAGTTAAAAACAAATTCGTATTTACAATGACAGCCTACCGAGGAATAGTGGGTTAACTGCCTTGTTCAAGGGGCAGAGCAACAGATTTTTACCTTGTCCACTCGGGGATTTGATCCAGCAACCGTTAGCCCACACTCTAACCACTAGGCAAATTGATGTCAATGATGTTTATGTAGCATATCATTTTCTAATATAAAATAAAACAGAAACCTTGAGTGCATTGTGTTATGTCCTGTATTAAGACCCTGCAGCTGTCATTTAGTGCTGCTAAGCACCTGTCTGAACTGAGCGTCCAGGTCCTCAAATACAGAGCATCCCCATCATGTCCCCCCCCATTGCCTTTGAGTGTTTATCATCACACTTGCCTCCTCAGCCTGTGTCAATGTGACCCAGAGTGAAAGTCGCACAGCAGTAATTAACTAACCCATCCTCAACAGGGTCAGGGACAGCCACAAATGTCACATAAATGACAGCTGCTGCCAATTAGTGGAACAGAATGTGATGAGGGCTGTTCAAAACCAAGCTTTCAATAATCCACGCGGTACCTTGTACCTACAATGCTCACAAAATGTTGCGGCATCATCATCTGTGCTTTAGTGAGGTACTTCAGAGAGTTTCCTCTTGCTCATTCCTTATAGGTGCACTGTGCAGCCGTTTACTTCTCATTTCCATTTCTCTGTGTTTAAAAAAAAGAATATGGCTAGGAATTACATATCTTATGCTATAACACAATATAGGATCCTGATTCAAATGTAATTATAGGATGTCTATGGTTATTGCCTTATCATAATCCAACAAAACCCATTTGTTGCAGGGATGTGAAGTAGTGTTGTTTGTGTTCAACTGCAGAATGACTTAAATGTAAATGTAAATGAGAAGGAGAAGCATCCGTGTAACAGGAAGATACTGTTTGTGTACACTGAAGTGGCCAGTTGACCAACCACCAGTAAATAGGGCACAAAATTACACTTTATTCCTCCCCTGCTCCATATCATATACATTATAACCTATCTGCAGGTGTTACTGTTGCATTAACTTCCAAGAAGATGTGTGTGCAGCAATAGGTTACATAGCAATGAGTAGTACGTTCGTGTGATTACAATAAGCATGATTGCTTGTTGCCTGCCACATTTAAAGTATAGCTTGATTATTGAAACTTGATGTCCCTTTATCACACGTTCACTCTTTCTCCGTCTCCCACTGTGTGGGGATGTGTGTTGTATGGGCGTGTTGAAAACACAGGAAGTGTCTCCATCTATTGGTCGTTGAACAATACTACAACAATGGAGCCAATGCCTGCAGTTAGATAGTCATGTGACTGCAAGAAGTTACTGTCACGAGTTCCATCCTTAAGGATCTCATATTAACAGCATGCCTGTCAAATGAACCAGACAGTGTTCCTTGATCTCTATGCTTCACACAATGTTTTTTTCTTCCATTAGTAAGCTCTGAGTTTGGATGCTTTAATGGAATGCATTTTTTAGATGCATTTTATGATTAGAGTGAGCTGGGGGAGAGGTTCAGGAATTCACACAGTGATTCTGGTATGTACAGTATCTATACGTGGAGAATAAGTGAACTTGTCCAAATATCTTTTCATCTTCGAAAGTCATTGTGTATTCATGATCGTTACTGATAAAAGCAGTGGATGATTTTGATGTACTGTAGCTCCTGAGAGATGTCTATTTGATAAATGAGAGATGAGTGGACACCTCTGACATAACCCTGTATGAGGGGAAGCTAATCTCCTGGAGTATGAATGTTTCTCCAATAATGCCTGGCTTTTTAATCAAATGCTTTTGGATTTAATTTTTCTGCACTCTGCCTCGCCTAGAATCAAGCTGTATGTCTCCTAAAGTCTAGGTCAGTGAGGCCAAACTGTTGTCAGACAGCTATACCTGGAATCTGTCTGTATTCACTCAAAGTTGGATTCAGAGCTGTCTCTAACATACACTGAAGAATGGATATGTGTCACGGACGTCATTGTGGAAATGCAGCGTGGATTTTATTTTATTTATGTAAATGTCACCAACAAAACAAGAAACAACCGTGAAGCTTACTAGGGCAAAAGTGCCACTAACAAAGATAACTACCCACAAAATAAAAAGGAAAAAAGGCTGCCTAAGTATGATTCCCAATCAGAGACAACGATAGACAGCTGTCCCTGATTGAGAACCATACCCGGCCAAAACATAGAAACAGAAAACATAGAAATAAAGAAACTAGAATGCCCACCCTAGTCACACCCTGGCCTAGCCAAAATAGAGAATAAAAGCCTCTCTATGGCCAGGGCGTGTGTAACGGTTTTCTTTAGGTGAAGTAGAGGCGGACCAAAATGCAGCGGGGTTGTTATTCATTGTACTTTAATAAAGAAACTGTACCTGAATAAACTAACAAAACAACAAACGTGCGAAAACCTAAAACAGTCCTATCTGGTGCAAAACACAGAGACAGGAACAATCACCCACAAAACAGGCTACCTAAATATGGTTCCCAATCAGAGACAATGACTAACACCTGCCTCTGATTGAGAACCATATCAGGCCAAACATAGAAATAGACAAACCAGACAAACAACATAGAATGCCCACCCAGCTCACGTCCTGACCAACACTAAAACAAGGAAAACACATACGAACGATGGTCAGAACGTGACAGCGTGGCACTATGAGATGTTATTTATGGGTACATACTGTGATGGGTTTTCTAGTTTTTCACAACAACCATTCCACCCAAAAATATTAGAGCTCAGGTATTATATGGTATTATTTTTCTTGGTAGTAGGTTGTTTGTTTAGTTTTGCTTTTAAACTATTAAACTATAATTAAACTATGATGCCTTAACATGCCCATATATTTGAAAATAAGAACTAAAAGAACTGTTTTTTCTAGTCTATGCAATTCTATTCTACTGTATTTTAGTCAATGCCACTTCGACATTGCTCAATCTAATATGTATATATTTCTTAATTATATTCTTTTACTTTTAGCTTTGTGTGTATTGTTGTGTACTGTTAGGTACTACTGCACTGTTGGAGATGGCGAAATGCTTGTGTTCCTACACCCGCAATAACATCCGCTAAATATGTGTATGTGACCAATAACATTTTATTTGAAGAGCCCATAATCAAATCTACATTCAGTTAAATGACTTGAAGAGGGTTTTATTCATCAATTCCTAATTATTCTTTGGTCTGTGTATGTCTTTTTCATCGCTCAACCTTTATGGTGGCTTGCAACTCAAGACAATTCAATTGGTGGTTCACGAAGCAACATGTTTGAGAACCCTTGATCTATGCCAGAAGTGTTACCTCAAATTGATGACACAAAGACAATAGACCAGTATGATACTGCTTTGTAGTATTTAATTCTAGTTTTATAAGTTACATTAATTTGTACTGTATTTCATTGTCATTTTCTGCTTTTAAGTAGAACATCTGAGCATGGCAATGAAACTATAGCACAGAGGAATGCTAACATACAGGTGTATGTACAATGGTCTAAGCATGCATGTATCTTTGCAACAATAATTATTGTATACTGGATCTACATTCTGTGTCTGAGTTATTGCAATTCTAAACATGAATTACAGCACTATCAGCAGAAGATGCCCATATCTCTATTCTTCTCCCTTGACGCCAACATCAAGACTCTTAGCTCAACATTTGTTCACTTGGCATTCTGCTATGTCTGCTTCATCAAGCTCATGTTGCACCTTCCTGAATTTAGCCAAATTGATACTGGTCTGCTCCTCCTGTGGTTCACAGAAAATAGATAGATATGAATAAGTTAGAGAGTGGTGAACTGTTGTCCTATTCATCTAATAATACTCTGCACCGTTGTTGCCAATAATATATTGTACTCACCGCCTCCTCACTCTGCCTTTGGTAAGCTTTCACCCTCATCTGCAGCTTGTCGATCAACTCCTGCAGTCTGCCTACATTCTTCTTATCTTCCTCACCCTACAAACCCAGTGTTATTAATTACTCACATATTTTAGCATGATTCTGTAAAAGTCAGGAATAAGCAACATAACATATTTTACCTGATACAGTGCCTTGCGAAAGTATTCAGCCCCCTTGAACTTTGCGACCTTTTGCCACATTTCAGGCTTCAAACATAAAGATATAAAACTGTATTTTTTTGTGAAGAATCAACAACAAGTGGGACACAATCATGAAGTGGAATGACATTTATTGGTTATTTCAAACTTTTTTAACAAATCAAAAACTGAAAAATTGGGCGTGCAAAATTATTCAGCCCCCTTAAGTTAATACTTGTAGCGCCACCTTTTGCTGCGATTACAGCTGATCTATCAGTTTTGATTGACAGTGATGTTGGATCATGAAGTTTTCAGTTCTTTCCACAGATGATTCAGGTCATTTGACTTGGCCATTCTAACACCTGGATAGTTTGAAATTCCATTGTAGATTTTGCTTTATGTTTTGGAATCTTGTTGGAAGAAAATCTCCTGTCTTAGGTCTTTTGCAGACTCCATCAGGTTTTCCAGAATGGTCCTGTATTTGGCTCCATCCTCAATTTTATCTTCCCTGTCAGTCAGCCCAAACCATGATGCTTTAAACTAGTTGGTAGATGTTTGATTGACAATGCGATTAGAAGATGTACGTATGACTGAGTTGAAATGTAATCTGATCTGTGTCTGCTTACATAGATCATCCAAGCAGTGCAGTGCTCTTTGAGGTTGCACAGCACGGCTGGCTCATGGAGATGGGTCAACGTGGCCATGTCCTCGATCTTGGCAAATTTAGGAGGGTTCATGGGGCTGATGTCATCCGGATTCACTGTGACAACCTGCAACATGATCAAATAAAGGAGAGGGCAGTTAGGGGAGGCAAGTTTCCATTCAAATAACGAACAAGTTGCATTCTAGAATAACAACTGGATGAAACTGCATCTAAATCATTCCACGGTGGCATAATTCACTTTTTTTATTTAGCATCCAAAAGGCTTAGAAATTACATGTACTCTGAATTTCAGTCACTCTCACATAGTAAGTAAAATATATCATGCTTTCCCACTGGGCAAACACTGGTTGTATGTTGTTTCCACGTCATTTCAACAACAAAAATTGTATGTGATGACGTTGAATCAATGTGGAAAACTGATTGGATTTGAAAAGTCATAAACGTAAGTGAATATTGTCTTCTCTTAACCCAACTGTTAACCATGGTGGAATGTTTTGTTGACATCACTTTGAATTCATGTTAGCTGACAACTCAACCAAATGTAAATGAAAACTAGATGTTAAACTGACGTCTGTGCCCAGTGGGTTAGAACATAGCTATATGGTCAGATGTTCTAGACCATTTGATATGGACTCACCCTCCCATCCTCAGACTCCACTATGACCTTGGAGATGTCTTGGCTCTTGATTTTGCCTTTCACATACTCCATCTTTAGATCTGCCACAAAGCAGGCCGTTTTGGCATCAAATGTCTTGACCTGTGCCGCAATCCTCTCCCGCTCCGGCTTGCGGAGGTACGAGGCAGTCTATATTCCTTGAGAAGATCCAATAAACATCAAAGGCCTAAGTATATGATTTGGTCTATTCTTACCTGAGTGTTGCAGTTACAAAATCTATGATCACAGTAGGACAACCCCTGGAGTTTCAGAAAAGTGACAAAGACTATATGGATGCTCTCTCTCTATGGATGCAACCTCTATTTTTGTTAAATGTTTGCTGTCTCAACAGTACGCCAAAGACATACCTCCAATGCCCTGCTGTCATCGCACTAACAATACTTTTTATAAGGGATGGCTCGATTTGCTTGACAGCTTCTCTGTATTTGTATAAAAATCTAATCTGGCTCATATGCCACCGTGGAAAAGTAAAGTATGTCCATTTTGTATTTTCAACTGTCCATCTATAGCTGTATTGTGTCACATTTAAATGTTTTCATTTGTAACCCTGCAGACTGTCCATTAAAAAGCAATGATGGATAAGGATGGCAGCTTAGAGGGCTTGGGTTCAGACACAACATTCCTAATTTTCTGGGATCGGGGAAGATTAGGTTTGTTAGGGCATTGCTCAGATTCTGGCATTGGGCGACTGGGATCACGGTCATTTAGGGCTCACTGGGAGGGCATGGCCCGATACGGGCTGGGGTTGACAGGTGGCAATTAGCACGTTCCAGACAGACAAAGACATGTCCGTCTGCGTGTATTCCATTGTAATTCAAAGACCTGAGACGAAGAGATGTTATCAAAAACCTTTTCAGTTTTGCTTTCAATTGACCTAATGCTAAACTGAGGTAATGTTGCTATATGAGATTGGATTGAGTCACAGTGACCAATACATACATGTGCAATAAAAATTAAACATACTGACACAGCATATTTGACACAGGAATGAACAAAAATGATCTACTAAACTGAATACCAGAGGCATTTGTCGGCTCTATAATGAAGCACGCTGAAGAAATACAAGAATTCTGACAATACAAACATCTAAGCTGCTTCCAAATGTAATGATGTTACATGTAGTAAAACGCTTTACAGACGACCTGAATATATCTCATACAAAAGCAGCCCATGCCTCAACATGGCTTCAAAAACATCCAGGCCTCCGTTTATGCATATACAGGTGGCATTTGAAGAATACAATGACAAACAATACAATACATTCAGAGTGATGTAGATGTTTCAATTGGTTTATGTTCCGTTTATTCCTGCGTGTGGCAGTGTGCAAGAACAATTCTAAATTCTATGAAATAAACATTTTACTGATTCAAATTCAAACTTATTTTGAAAACAAAATTGACTGATATACTGTTGTACATTTTAAGCACAAAATTATCTCTGGCCCAGGGTGTTAGTGCACATTAGTAAAGGAACGGTCACTAACGACCTGGACCAGAGCTAGCACAACATATAGGATCATGCCATCCCATTTAGAGACTAGATCAGGGGTATCAAACTCATTCCATGGAGGGCCAAGGCTTTAACTTTTTCCTTTCAATTAAGACCTAGACAACCAGGTATGGGGACATCCTTACTAATTAGTTACCTTAATTCATTGATCAACTACAAGGAAAGAGTGAAAAGCCACAGACACCCGGCCCTACATGGAATGAGTTTGGCACCTGTGGACTAGACAGATGCTGCCTCATCATCAGGTAGTTTAGTTTAGACTGTTTGTCTGATATCATGCACTCCATTGGACAAGCTCCTAACCACGCGTCAGTTAGACTGTAAACTGACTGGCATAGAAGTGCTGTGGTCATAATCATGACCCTCCACAGTTCCCTCTAAAACTCATGTGATGTCACATGCAGTCGACAATAGAACTCCAACACCTGCATTTTTTCTTTCAATTTCCTTTATATTTTTTTTAATTTATTTTATTTCACCTTTATTTAACCAGGTAAGCAAGTTGAGAACAAGTTCTCATTTACAATTGCGACCTGGCCAAGATAAAGCAAAGCAGTTCGACACATACAACGACACAGAGTTACACATGGAGTAAAACAAACATACAGTCAATAATACAGTAAAAAAACAAAACAAAAAAAACAAGTCTATATACAATGTGAGCAAATTAGGTGAGAAGGGATGTAAAGGCAAAAAAGGCCATGGTGGCAAAGTAAATACAATATAGCAAGTAAAACACTGGAATGGTAGTATTGCAATGGAAGAATGTGCAAAGTAGAAATAAAAATAATGGGGTGCAAAGGAGCAAAATAAATAAATAAATGAAATACAGTTGGGAAAGAGGTAGTTGTTTGGGCTAAATTATAGGTGGGCTATGTACAGGTGCAGTAATCTGTAAGATGCTCTGACAGTTGGTGCTTAAAGCTAGTGAGGGAGATAAGTGTTTCCAATTTAAGAGATTTTTGTAGTTCGTTCCAGTCATTGGCAGCAGAGAACTGGAAGGAGAGGCGGCCAAAGAAAGAATTGGTTTTGGGGGTGACTAGAGAGATATACCTGCTGGAGCGTGTGCTACAGGTGGGAGATGCTATGGTGACCAGCGAGCTGAGATAAGGGGGGACTTTACCTAGCAGGGTCTTGTAGATGACATGGAGCCAGTGGGTTTGGCGACGAGTATGAAGCGAGGGCCAGCCAACGAGAGCGTTGAAAAAAATATATATTTTGATTAACTCAGCTGCGCACAATGCTAAACAATTTCTTTAGACTTACACTCTATGCATGATCCTATTCTACCCTATAAACATGTTACAAAGAACATTTATCTGTAAAACGTCAAATGAATGTGTGAATTGTCTCCAAGGAAAGAGTCAGTAGAGTTGTACGGTGTGTGGGCCATTCATTTTCATAAACTATGACAAACTGACACTGCATCAAAGCCAACCTAATTGGTGATTTAATATCCCATGAATGTCATTTGAAGGGCTGGCAACAGTTGTGGGTATAACTGGTCATGGACAGGCAGTAGGCACGCTACCACTGGCTATGCTGACCTCCACGTTATAGTAGAGTATGTACATTGACTGTGTCAAGGACACTGCGAGATTGTGGGAATTTGAAGTCACAGTGCGAACGAGAGGAAGTAAGGAGACAATCCCCGTCGGCTGGTTCTGTCCGAGACAGACTGATGCCTGCCCCTGGTGGAAAATAGATCTGAGGACGGGTATATCTGCCTTAGATTAGAGGGTCAACGGACAGGAGACCACAGAATAAAGCTGCTGATAAGCACTTCTAGTCTGAAAGGACACCCAGTTTTAGGGGGACTGTCTCAGACAAGACATCCACAGGGACAGACACTGATCGTATCATCAAACTCAACTCTCCAGGGCAACAGTGTACATTGAATAAGGCACAAGGGACTCCTGTCCAATTTTGCAAAGAGACGGGCATTTACTGTAGGTTGGACACAACAAATCAAGATATGGAATGGTTCAGTGGGTGAATTCATGAGCATACAATATAAAACTCTCATAAAGGATGATTTGATACTTTGACAGCTGAAAGGTGACCTCTTCTCATCTAGAAGAGTATTCTTCCCAGTCATCACAAACCACCAACCAGCCAGGAATGAGTGGAGTGCTTTGCCAAAGAGTGCTGAACAACTGCTGTGCTCTCCCTAGTTCAGGTTAACAAGGGGGAACTCAACAGGTTCTTGCCTAAAATACAGTCAACAGCTGCGTATTCCATTTGCAAGGATATTGAGAAATAATTTGTATGTATTATAAAACACAAATAAATTATGAATGTGTGTGTAACTTCAACAAAAATGATATGTTACTATGAGCCAATCATGCATCTATGGCTATAACCAGAAATAGAGGCTCCGGTGATTACCATTTATTTGCAGAACAATGCGCCCAGTCAAGACACTGGCCTGGCTGTCATATCAATAGCAACATGATTACAAATCAAGCTGTTAAATTAATTATCTAGGACAGTACTCTTGACAACTAATACGAACAACCTTAAACTCTGACCAGCACGTGTTTGCCACTAGGAACAGGCTAGTCTACAATATGGTTGCACAAAGTGAAGCCCTGATAACCTGCATGGTAGCCTACGACTACAAGGGCAGTAAAAAATAAATAATAATAAGACAGACAGACATAATTGCAAGTCCAAGTTTAATACATTAAACATTACTTTGGAAATTCAGTTGAAATATGACTGATTTATGAATAGTACAAATCGAGTAACCAAAGAGTTATTACAGTGCAGAAATGTTTCTGGTGTCACTGAGACGAGTCCAGGTATTGGGCCAGACTTAACAGCAAGGCTAAAAAGAAGAATTAGTGTAAAGGAAGTCAAGCGGAACTCTAACTGCACAACGACAACAATTCATGTTTTTTTTCCATTAGGAGTGTCCAAGGGCAAACACTGGAAACCTTTAGTTCTTCAGTATTGATTTCCAAGGAATACTTTCCCCCTACATTTTATGGTAGTTACATTTCTTTAGGTACTTAAAATCAAGTATTTCTGTTTGGCTCTCATATTTTTACATCAAAACGATTGTATTTCACATCGATTTAAATAATGGGCAAAGCAGAAAAAGTAAACACTTAAGTGTTGTCCACACCCATTTGCAAACAATCACTTTAAACCATCTTAGACTTAAATATGATATTAGAGACCATATTAAATGGTGAACCGCAACAAGGGAATTGTAAGTCGTAGACATCTGAATTCAATGAAAATCTGTAATGCAGATAAATATTCCATGTCATTGACATAATATGGCAGCGTTCAGTCCTGCTCCTGCTGGGCCAGAGGCTGCTGGGCCAGAGGCTGCTGGGTCAGAGGCTGCTCGCGGTCTCTGAAGGCTGTGAGAGGCACACAAGAGGTGTTCCCAGACACAGACAGTGCACTTGATCAGTTCTCCTTCATCTCACCTCTTAATTTCCCTTCTTGTACTTCCTCATGTGTGATGCAATGGAAGAGGAGATCTCAGCGCTCCTCTTGTTCTGTCCAAAATACTCTTTGAACTCTCCGTCCGGACCAACCAGGTACATGATGATTGTGTGATCGACCTGCAGTCAAGAATAAAGGAGGTTTCATTTAGATATCAATTCAGCTGGGAAAAGTGGGAATATCGACTTTACAATGAATAAATGAGAGTTCTGAATAAGGGCAGGATCAGACGATGAACTCACAATGTAGTCGTTGTCTTCATCCTTTGGTCCCTGGCTGTAGTAGACTCTGTAGGCTCGAGAGACTTGGTCAATTTGGGCCATTGTCCCAGTCAGGCCAATGAGCTTAGGGGAGAACTCTGGGGATAGAGGACAGAGGGGGAATGTTATTGTTCCACCAATGTGAGTCTAAGCCCCCCTTTTACCATAACATGGAAGCTACAGTAGTTAATGGCTTGTTCTCTTTACCTTTCACATATGTCCCCATGGCCTCAGGTGTGTCCCTGTCAGGATCAATGGTGATGAGGATGGGGGTCAGGTTTGGAAGAGACTGTATCCTGTCTGGGAAACATGGAAAGAGATGATGTTGATCACAACAAATCTCCTGTACATCCCAGAGTTGTAGCATTAACATTATGCTTTGTGACAACATGATATGAGTGACTGACTGGCTACTCACTCAACCATCTAATTGCCATGACATTAATAAATAATATGATGCATCATAAAGAGATGATTTAAATAAAAATACTTTACCTATTTCATCCACCACCTCAATCATTTTCTCGATTTCATCAGGACAGATGTCAGGGCAGTGTGTAAACCCAAAGTAGATAAGGACCCACTGGCTGAGGAAATCCTCACTTTTACAGGGCTTATTATTCTGATCCACAAGAGAGAATGGACCCCCAAGTGCTGGTTTCCCCATTGACTTTGTCCTTTCTCTTTCAATCACTGCAGTGAATGTGTAAAAAAGACAACATAATGTAAAACAGATTGTTACCAACATGTACAGAAACTGACGATTAACTCCAGTTCAGTTCGGAACATAAATTAATGTGTGTAAATCCACTGATGGATGTAGCCTACTGCATGATGGTGAGCATGCTAAGAGGTGAAATGTCCTTACATTCTTCTTTTTCCTTCTTGAAATATTTCATTCCGGCAAGGAGAACACCCCCGAATGCAAATGTTATTGCTAATGATTTCCAAGTCACTGGCTGCAGAGGATAGATGAATTGAGACAGGTAGAGCAACAAGGTTAAAGACAAAGCAAAAGGCACAGTGCTTTATTTTATCCATAGACATTAAAACCAGGTTTTATCAGGTGCCCAGACACAGTTGTTTACATATCACTCAGAAATGAATTGATACGTTTACATACCCCTGTCTTTTTGGTTTTATCACCAGAAGGGGGCGGTGGAGGTAAAGACGAGAATGATCTTGAGTCGTAAAAAGACAACCACTGTGATGTCCGGCACGTCCAACTCCCGCATAGATGTACCTGTGCAGTGCATGAGTACACACAATATGTTAACATGGTAGATAGGTACAAGGATATCTGTCTTCAAGCTGTTAGTCATTCCGCGCTTCAAACGGTGAACACATTTGATCCTAGTCTGAGTGTTGTGAGCCATGTATGACCTACCAGCCCGTGGACTGTCCGTGGTGAGAGATCTGTGTACGGAGAGACAGTCTTTCTCGATAAAGCGCGTGTAAAGCTGCAGATTGTGCTCACGCTTTGGTGCGAAATCATACGGTTTAACAGTCGACAACTCAAAGTCTGATACGATACTAGGCCCACTGCCATGATGTTGAGCTAGTTTGTCAAGATCTCAATGCGGAAGTGGTGGCAGAATTTTACACAACGTGAATCATTAAAGTAAAAACGCATTCAAATTCCTGATCTTGGATCAGTATACCTTTAACAAAGATTCTCATTGACCGAGTGGCTCGCAATATCAACTTTTTAAGCTGATCTTGGACCTGCCAGCGAACACAGTTATTTCTGTCTGTTGGAACCGGAAATTACGCACCTGAAGTCCTTTTTTTGTACTGGGTTCTCTGGGGGCTACTGACATCTAGCTATTGTAAAACACAGTACAGACAATTAACTTTTCATTGGCAGTAGCCTACTTCTGCTGCCAACTTTAACAAGTTAGGAGCACCAAACACAAAATTTGTTTGATTTAAATTGATTTAGATATAGCCTACATTACTTTTAAAGCACATATCCTGTAGCTATCGAGGCGCAGTTGTGCTAAATAATAATACCTAATTATTTGGAGCCTTGAGTAGGCTACAGTACATGCATTTCTTTCAATTTCGATTTCTGATGCAAAAATAATAATAAAAAGTCATTTATATTTGTTATTAAATTGCTTTATTTGATTGTGATTACACCAGATATCACCACAAGTGCAATGGGTTGCCTACAACAACAAACATGTTCAGAAAGAGAAAAGTATGATTCCAGTAAAAAAAGGAAAATGTATCAATCATATACATTCTAATTGATGACATTGTCACTTATTTAGATGTATGGTTTAGCAGGGGTGTTTTTTACATGCGTCTTTTTAAACTATGCATTCATGATTTCCATACTGCCTCTGTAGCTAGGTCATATCCTCTTGTAAATGTTCCAACCCGCAGATATGTTGCTCACTCATCACTGGACTATCTTAATGAATGGATATCTACAGTGCAGCTTTACAATGCGGGGGCCAGCTGGTCCTCAGCTCCTTGTTAATGTAGTAATACAGCCAGGCCACAAAGGGGAAGATTGTGATGGCAACAGCAATGGACAGTCTGAGAGCCCCAATAGAACTAATGGAAAATAGTTATGACAGTACAGATATCAGTGATGTACTAAGTTTGAGTCTTTTTTAAATAAAGTATTGCATGTAGGGATAAGGTCCAAATCTATGTTGAAAGTCCGTACCTTCCAGAGTGTTGACACAGGAGAAGCCAGACAAGTATCAACATGAGACCAGAGAATTCCCTGGGGATAGAGAGAAACAGGTGTGACCAAAAATAATTATTGTACCCAATGCTCATCTAAACAGAAAAATATATTGACTGTGAGACTATACCTTCCCTCCTCTTGCTGGAAGATATTTATGATGCGCTCTTTATACAGAGTCCATCCCATCATGGAAACAACAGCAGTCGAAATAAGCATATGAAGTTTAGCAATTCTCCTCCAAAGTAGTGTCTCTGAAAAACAGTCTCTCAAGCATTTAAACATTCAGGGTGCCGTGCAGGCTCATGCATATATATTTCTAGCTTTAACTACACTCATGATATAGCTACAAGATACTAAACAGTCAATGGCCAAAAATGTTAAAATGGAAATGTTATTTAATAGGAAAAATAGGCAAATATCATTGATGGATCTCTATTCATCCATAATGCCCACATACCTGTTACATGTGGTTTAATGGCAGTCAATAAACACAGATTTGCTGGAATAGCATAGGCAACCTGGAGATAGAAAAGGTGTGTAAACACAGATTTGCTGGAATAGCATAGGCAACCTGGAAATAGAAAAGGTGTGTATGTGGAGTACTGTAAATACAAAAATACAAAAAGCACATTGATTATAGTAATTCATTAAGAACATTAAAAAGCGTGATCCTACCATCCATAACACTGCATCCGGATCGTTAATCTATGCCAATAAAAAAGACAAAGGATAAGACATGGGATTTACTAATTTGGCCCAAATATTCGAAGACAGACATACACCATGTTCACTCATTAAATGACTGCTAAATCCATGAGTTCAACAGAAGCAGATATGCCTACAGCTAACGCCAAATACAGTAGGCTATAGATACAAAGTATCTCAAACAATGTAACCAAATAGGGGAATCACTTGCCTGCACATAACTTGCTAGAGCAAAGAACAATGACATGCATACATTGCAACCTCTCCAAATGATCAGAGAAAAGTTCGTTTTTGTGCACCTAACTTCACTAGGTTCGTTCATTGTCACGGTCTAAAACTACAGAACCAGTTTCTCGTAATCAGCAATTCGACAGCAAATTGTCCTCCTGGACTTTGCGTTGAATCCGTATCCGTATTTTTTAAATATTTTTTTAAGTTTCGACAAGTGAACATTTATAGGCAGTATAGCAAAGTCGCCAAGACTCGTTGTTTTGTATCTTTTTTTCATGAAAAGTGCTTTCTGAATATATATGAATAAGGAAAACGATTAAACGTTACATATGTGTTACTGTTACATTAAATACTGATTTGGCTACTTAAAAATAAAAACAATTCTGGACAGTATTACACATACTTTAAATGTACGTAAACTGACATTTTACTGTTAACTGTATGGTAACTCATAGCCTAATACAGTTAGGCTAGAAATCGCCCCTACCCACTGATACACGGTCAGATATTTGTCTTCCCCATAGTGCTTAAGGTTAACGCAGGCGGTATGGTTATCTGAGCCTAGATTTGTGTTCCTCGAACTCGGCCCACAAAGACAGCAGCGTCGCGTTGGAAGCAGTGGGTGTTCACGTTCGCAAGTGACATTTTGGTCAGCTGACTGAGTCTCCACCAGAGACGAAAGAGGAAGCGAGACACCCCACTCGCTGTTGTTTTCTTGTTCAATTAAACTAGGTAGACCAGACCAAGCTGCTATTGCATTTGTGTCTATGGTAGACACACCCAGTTAAGTAAGCCGGAACTGACCTTTTTTCAATCGTAAAAGGCCTGACTGAATAATCTTTATTTATCCACCATCTTTGGTCTCGACTCTATGTGGAAAGGGGGTTACTGGACTGTCAAACACTGTCCCGATTTCGTACTGTTTGTTGGTAGTTACAGTCTTGTCCGGTAGCGCTCTCTACAACCACATTTGAGTCGAATAAGTCTAGCCAGTTTGATTATTCTCCAGTCTTGTTTTGTAAGGGTGAAGTTGCTCTCTGCATTGCAGCCTAGTGCTGCTGATGGAATTCAAACACACAATGGCGACACCCAGCCCCAACAACTCAACAACATCTACCAGCCACAACAGCAATAACGCAGGATCTACAGGCTCACATCACCATCAATCCCAGTCGCAACACATAACAACAATGAGCAGTATGCAAGGTAAGGATTGTAAAATACCAGCTTGTTAAAACTAGATATTTTTTTGTGAGTGGTGTTAATGGGAGTAACCTAATGACTATACTAACGAACTAGCTACCTATATTGGCTAGCTATCTACTTACTAACATAACTTGCCTCAGTTGTATTCACACACTATTACTAGTTTGTTAGTTAGTTAGCTTGGTGTCTACAGTTAACGTTAGCTAGTTACTGTCAAAATCAGTTGCCCTCACAACCAAAACATTGTCTTCTAAGCAAATAACGGGTTCTGAAAATGTGTGTTAGAAATAAGTAACACCAAAAACAACGTTAACTAGCCACCGCTTACGTTAACTAGTGAATAGTTAGTAAGTAAGTTAACTCGCTTGCTGGGTAACGTTAGCTAAGGTTGGCTAACAAGCGGCATTGCTAGTTAGCCTAAATAACGTTAGCTAGCTAGAATATAAGAAGGCCTGTCATGATTTATCTGGATCTGGTCATGTGTTTACTGTCTTTCAATGTCAGGTTACCTCTAACTAGCTAACTACAATATATTGCCGTTCTAAAAATAACAAGCTCATTTTGGGATGTGTTTGGGGAAATTCATTGTATCTACTAACATGCTACTGTAGCAGTTACCATATAATTCCAGTCATTGCACTAACTCTAGTTAGCATTAGCTTGCGAAACTACCTCAACTACTGGATGCAGAGACAATGTTATCCATGATTTGATCTGACTCTTGTGAAGTGGATAAAGGGCTTTATTATTAATGTATTACTAAAATCCCGAAGTATCCTAGGCCAGGCAGTTATTGGTAGCTCAGTGAAACTGTTGCATGAGCATCTCTTAGATTTCAAATAACTTTAATTTACATCCACCAGAAGAAATCTGTTAAATTTCCACCCAATGCATCATTAGCTAGCTATGTTTTTACAAACTATATTTTTTTTAACTTACAGAATCCAACACGTGCTGGAGATGTCAGAGTGAAACAGGTAGCTAACGTTACTGTCAATATTACACATTTTATAAAGACAATATATTTACATTTTTTGTTGATGCTTTAACAATAACTGTCGTAGCTCGTTAGTTTTTGGGGGATCTGGTTCTATACTTTTGCATGCCGTTCTCAATCTGATATTTAACAGGTAGTAAATTAAATAAATCTGTTGTGGTCCACTTCTGTCACTGTCAAAGTATTGAAACTACATTTCTGTGATATTTTTCTTCCCTTTCCTTAATGCTACTAACTTCCCATAACCCTCCTGACTTGATGCTGATCGATGGTGAGCTGTCCCAAGAATAGTTTCTTCAATTGTCATTGTCTCTCCCTGCCAGGATCATTTTGTGGATGCATTTAATTTTCTATCTCACACCACTCCATTAAAAAAAAACATTTGTAGGTTGTTATTTTTATAGGTCTACCCCAATTAGCTCCACTGAATCTTCCTGAGCTAATCCTCAATCATACCAAAGTTATCTTGGTTGTTTCTGGCTATATATGTGTGCATGTAGATTAACCCCCCCCCCCCCCCCCCCCCATATGCAATACATTTTTCTGTTTTCTGTGTGGTGGAATGCTCAGCTTTAACGTTTACCAGTTCACTGACGTGGGGCCAAGTTGTAAAAGTTCAGTAGTTCACTCAGAAGAAAATAATTTGAGTGTCACGAGGCCATAGCCACATTTGTTTACAGGGACATTTCAAAGTGCAGTGTTACATTTTACAGTGAACAGAAAACAGAACAAAACACGGTCTTCCAGATTTGAATAATAAATATGTTTTTAACTCTTCAGTTATTGGTTGGTTTCTTTTGGAAAAGTGCATACAACATGAATACAATAGGGTCTGGGAAATGTACCATCTATAGCATAGGTTTACATCTCTTGCACTTGTCTTCTCTATGTTTTTAGTAGGCCTTCCTTAGCACCAGTGCCTATTCAGCCAGTTGTCTCTGTGTTCAAATTGTATAATTTGGGGGGCTTACGCAAAGGAGCTTTTCCTGCTTCAAACTAAGTACATTTATGATTATTAACTCTAACATGCAACATTGATAACAAGGCTGCTGCAATTTCAGCTGGTAACATCTGATAAGTACCCTAATTATTTAGTTAAGTATTGCATGTAGGTTAGGCCTAGATAAAATTTTTCCGGTCAGGATTTCTTCAATTGGGCTAGTTGGTCATGTTCTAGTGTGTGTAGTAGTTGTTGTCCACACTTGGTATCAAACTGTGATTCATAGACCTTTCCAGTAATGAAGCCCCATTTAGCAAAATCAAGTTGATTTGAGATACTTCAAATAGCTGTCAGTCATGGTGGTGCCGGGTGTTGGGAAACAGTGCTGCATCGTTCCCTGGTCTAAACTGAAGCTGAGAAGAACAGTGTTTGTTTTCACCACGTTTCCTAATAGAACTTGATTGTTTTTTGTTTATCGGTCAAACCGTAGCCTAAATATAGGTGAAATATGAAAAAGAAATGTTCTCTTCTCACCTCTAGGGTTTCAGATAAACCTGTCTGGAGCTCCCCCAAGTAAGCCAAACCTCTTTTGCTACAGTACCAACAGTTCTCAACCCTTTGCTTCCGCCTGATGGTCTGGTATGGGGGAGTCTGTCCTCTTTTCTCAACTAATCCAAGTGAAGAGTTGTTGGGGTCTAGTAGGCTTGTGCCGGTTTTGATAGTTACGGCTAGTAGTTGAGGCTAAACATTGATTATCCTAGAGTTAGAGTGCAGCTTATGTTGGTCTGTGATTTAAGACATTAGGTCATAATATTTTACTGATGCAAGTGAAAGAAAGACTTGTCCAACTGTGAGTTTTATTGATTTAACTTCTCTGTAGTTTAAAAAACAACAACAGTTGGTGTTAACCATCCTGTATGTTTTTACCTTACTATTAGTTATCACCAAACAATTTAGTTTCATAATGTTTATTTACCAAGACGTTCCAACCCATATTCTGATCATCCATCATCGGCACAAGCCTAGGGCTAAGAGCTTCCATTAGCATTGGTGTATATAGATTCACACTTGGCTTTCAACTGGTCTTTACCACTCTTTGGTTTGGCCTTCTACACAAAATAGCACTGTGTTGGAAATGTATTTTATCTTGACAGACGTGTAGTCCTTTTGCTTGTATTTATTAATTAGGTGTGTTTTTAATAAATATTGTAATGGAAGCTCTACCTTTTTTTTAGTTTTAGCATTTTTAGTCAGCTTGCTACTAACAAGCAAAACTAGCTAGTAATGCTTGGGGTTTTGCCACATTGTTTTCCAAACCAGTTTGCAGCTGTTTTGTTTTTGAACACTTAAGTGATTTTTGGCATGAGCTGTACTTAAACACTTGCCTGTTGAGACATGGAGACACTAGTGTAATTTGCAATAGCTTGTGCCATTTTATTGGAATTTGAATACATACATTCTTGTGGTGTTTTGGGTGGAGATAACAGAATGCATCCTTCATTTCAAGGTGAACTCAGAACAGTTCTACTTGGGAAGCTCCTTCTCCCCTGGCAAGATTTTGTAGTCTGTAGTGTAGGCTATTTGACTCTTATGTATGGTTATGAGTCACATTTGGTATTTTCAAAGAGTTTCTGTCAGAACAATGCTTTTGTTGAGTTAGAATCTCATTACACAATGTTGTCATGTTTCACAGTCTCTGGGTAGTAGCCTAAATAAAAAATGTAAAAATCAAGGAAGAAATGGTCCGTTTTTAATTAAAATTCTCACCTATTCCCTCATTGTTTCAATTACCAAGCAAAACCTACTAAAACATGGTAGGTGAGTGTTGGATTGTAGCTAAGCCTCCATCCTGAATAGCCATAGGATGTGATCTAGTACTAGGCTATGGTTTAGAGCAGGTGTCTACTGAGAAGTGTATGCCTCTGCATCAACTTCAGTGAACTGGTTAAAGTATATAACTACCATCTGCAATGAGTCACTGGTACAACCAGGACATGTCTTGTAAAAATACCTCCAGGGGGTTTCTGTTCCTGGCCACTGAGGCTATAGCATACACATATTTGATTGAGAACCTGTTATTAGACCTACTCGTGATTCATTTTAATTTGGTCAAGACCTGTTTTGTTGACTATCCCATATAGTTCAGTATCAGCCTAAATCTAAAAATCAGCATCTATAGAAGAAATGTATGTTCTCACAGAGAAATCTAAAGAGGGATGCCTTTGGTAAGAAGCAGGTCATTACTCTTACATCAATCGTCCCTAGATGTGGATTGCATGACTTCAGTAAATGTACTTGAATACTCTTGTTAAATTGACCTCTCCATTGCTTTACTGGTCTCATTCTGTGGTATGGTAACTGTTTGTTTTCATGTTGTCTTTGAGTGTGTAAGTGTTGTTTTCTGGTTCTTGGCTCTACACCTGCCATAGATGTCTTGTGTGCAATCTGACATAAACACTCTTCCCTATCAGGTAAACGCAAAGCACTGAAGTTAAATTTTGCCAATCCCCCGACTAAACCAACGACCAGATTCACTCTGAGTACAGCAGGACCCCCATTCCAGAACCCCCACATGTAAGTTGACCTCTGAACTTTGCAATGGATGTGGTTTTCTGAAGATGTACATGGAGCGAAATTTGCATTAGCCACAATGCAAACTCCTGCATAATGAATTGTTATATGACTCTGCACTCTAGTCTACAGTCTGCTGAGACTCTTCATCTACAAAGCCACACATTGTCAATGTAACATTCAGTACTGTATAGGTACCCAGGCAATCTGTCACAATAAAGACAGGCTAAGTGAGGTTGGAATGATTAGCAGTTGTTGTATTTCTATCTCCACCTGCCCTTGGAAAACAGAGCGTAACTGAATGTAGCCTCAAGTACCTGTTTGGGCAACACCATTGTAGTGAATGTGAATAAGCCCTGTGTCTTGGCTGTGTAAGTAGAAGATAACATGAGCCTGCTAAGTTACCCTGGACAAGCAAATTACTGATGCTGGATAATGCAAACTGAACAAACGGATGTCAACTAACCATCCTTTTTCAGGTGCAGTATCATATACAGTGGGACAAAAAAGTATTTAGTCAGCCACCAATTGTGCAAGTTCTCCCACTTAAAAAGATGAGGCCTGTAATGTTCATCATAGGTACACTTCAACTATGACAGACAAAATGTGAAAAACAATCCAGAAAATCACATTGTAGGATTTTTCATGAATTTATTTGCAAATTATGGTGGAAAATAAGTATTTGGTCACCTACAAACAAGCAAGATTTCTGGCTCTCACAGACCTGTAATTTCTTCTTTAATAGGCTCCTCTGTCCTCCAGTCGTTACCTGTATTAATGGCACCTGTTTGAACTTGTTATCAGTATAAAAGACACCTGTCCACAACCTCAAACAGTCACACTCCAAACTCCACTATGGCCAAGACCAAATAGCTGTCAAAGGACACCAGAAACAAAATTGTAGACCAGCACCAGGCTGGTGAGACTGAATCTGCAATCAACTGTGGGAGCAATTATTCGGAAATGGAAGACATACAAGACCACTGATAATCTCCCTCGATCTGGGGCTCCACGCAAGATCTCACCCCGTGGGGTCAAAATGATCACAAGAACGGTGAGCAAAAATCCCAGAACCACACGGGGAGACCTAGTGAATGACCTGCAGAGAGCTGGGACCAAAGTAACAAAGCCTACCATCAGTAACACACTACGCCGCCAGGGACTAAAATCCTGCAGTGCCAGACGTGTCCCCCTGCTTAACATTTAACATTTAAGTCATTTAGCAGACGCTCTTATCCAGAGCGACTTACAAATTGGTGCATTCACCTTATGACATCCAGTGGAACAGTAGTGCATCTAAATATTTTAAGGGGGGGGGTGAGAGGGATTACTTTATCCTATCCTAGGTATTCCTTAAAGAGGTGGGGTTTCAGGTGTCTCCGGAAGGTGGTGATTGACTCCGCTGTCCTGGCGTCGTGAGGGAGTTTGTTCCACCATTGGGGGGCCAGAGCAGCGAACAGTTTTGACTGGGCTGAGCGGGAACTGTACTTCCTCAGTGGTAGGGAGGCGAGCAGGCCAGAGGTGGATGAACGCAGTGCCCTTGTTTGGGTGTAGGGCCTGATCAGAGCCTGGAGGTACTGAGGTGCCGTTCCCCTCACAGCTCCGTAGGCAAGCACCATGGTCTTGTAGCGGATGCGAGCTTCAACTGGAAGCCAGTGGAGAGAGCGGAGGAGCGGGGTGACGTGAGAGAACTTGGGAAGGTTGAACACCAGACGGGCTGCGGCGTTCTGGATGAGTTGTAGGGGTTTAATGGCACAGGCAGGGAGCCCAGCCAACAGCGAGTTGCAGTAATCCAGACGGGAGATGACGAGTGCCTGGATTAGGACCTGCGCCGCTTCCTGTGTGAGGCAGGGTCGTACTCTGCGGATGTTGTAGAGCATGAACCTACAGGAACGGGCCACCGCCTTGATGTTAGTTGAGAACGACAGGGTGTTGTCCAGGATCACGCCAAGGTTCTTAGCGCTCTGGGAGGAGGACACAATGGAGTTGTCAACCGTGATGGCGAGATCATGGAACGGGCAGTCCTTCCCTGGGAGGAAGAGCAGCTCCGGTCTTGCCGAGGTTCAGCTTGAGGTGGTGATCCGTCATCCACACTGATATGTCTGCCAGACATGCAGAGATGCGATTCGCCACCTGGTCATCAGAAGGGGGAAAGGAGAAGATTAATTGTGTGTCGTCTGCATAGCAATGATAGGAGAGACCATGTGAGGTTATGACAGAGCCAAGTGACTTGGTGTATAGCGAGAATAGGAGAGGGCCTAGAACAGAGCCCTGGGGACACCAGTGGTGAGAGCACGTGGTGTGGAGACGGATTCTCGCCACGCCACCTGGTAGGAGCGACCTGTCAGGTAGGACGCAATCAAGCGTGGGCCGCGCCGGAGATGCCCAACTCGGAGAGGGTGGAGAGGAGGATCTGATGGTTCACAGTATCTGAAGGCAGCCGATAGGTCTAGAAGGATGAGAGCAGAGGAGAGAGAGTTAGCTTTAGCAGTGCGGAGCGCCTCCGTGATACAGAGAAGAGCAGTCTCAGTTGAATGACTAGTCTTGAAACCTGACTGATTTGGATCAAGAAGGTCATTCTGAGAGAGATAGCGGCCAAGGATGGCACGTTCAAGAGTTTTGGAGAGAAAAGAAAGAAGGGATACTGGTCTGTAGTTGTTGACATCGGAGGGATCGAGTGTAGGTTTTTTCAGAAGGGGTGCAACTCTCGCTCTCTTGAAGACGGAAGGGACGTAGCCAGCGGTCAGGGATGAGTTGATGAGCGAGGTGAGGTAAGGGAGAAGGTCTCCGGAAATGGTCTGGAGAAGAGAGGAGGGGATAGGGTCAAGCGGGCAGGTTGTTGGGCGGCCGGCCGTCACAAGACGCGAGATTTCATCTGGAGAGAGGGGGGAGAAAGAGGTCAGAGCACAGGGTAGGGCAGTGTGAGCAGAACCAGCGGTGTCGTTTGACTTCGCAAACGAGGATCGGATGTCGTCGACCTTCTTTTCAAAATGGTTGACGAAGTCATCTGCAGAGAGGGAGGAGGGGGGAGGGGGAGGAGGATTCAGGAGGGAGGAGAAGGTTGCAAAGAGCTTCCTAGGGTTAGAGGCAGATGCTTGGAATTTAGAGTGGTAGAAAGTGGCTTTAGCAGCAGAGAGAGAAGAGGAAAATGTAGAGAGGAGGGAGTGAAAGGATGTCAGGTCCGCAGGGAGGCGAGTTTTCCTCCATTTCCGCTCGGCTGCCCGGAGCCCTGTTCTGTGAGCTCGCAATGAGTCGTTGAGCCACGGAGCGGGAGGGAGGACCGAGCCGGCCTGGAGGATAGGGGACATAGAGAGTCAAAGGATGCAGAAAGGGAGGAGAGGAGGGTTGAGGAGGCAGAATCAGGAGATAGGTTGGAGAAGGTTTGAGCAGAGGGAAGAGATGATAGGATGGAAGAGGAGAGAGTAGCGGGGAGAGAGAGCGAAGGTTGGGACGGCGCGATACCATCCGAGTAGGGGCAGTGTGGGAAGTGTTGGATGAGAGCGAGAGGGAGAAGGATACAAGGTAGTGGTCGGAGACTTGGAGGGGAGTTGCAATGAGGTTAGTGGAAGAGCAGCATCTAGTAAAGATGAGGTCGAGCGTATTTCCTGCCTTGTGAGTAGGGGGAAGGTGAGAGGGTGAGGTCAAAAGAGGAGAGGAGTGGAAAGAAGGAGGCAGAGAGGAATGAGTCAAAGGTAGACGTGGGGAGGTTAAAGTCACCCAGAACTGTGAGAGGTGAGCCGTCCTCAGGAAAGGAGCTTATCAAGGCATCAAGCTCATTGATGAACTCTCCGAGGGAACCTGGAGGGCGATAAATGATAAGGATGTTAAGCTTGAAAGGGCTGATAACTGTGACAGCATGGAATTCAAAGGAGGCGATAGACAGATGGGTAAGGGGAGAAAGAGAGAATGACCACTTGGGAGAGATGAGGATCCCGGTGCCACCACCCCGCTGAACAGAAGCTCTCGGGGTGTGCGAGAACACGTGGGCAGACGAAGAGAGAGCAGTAGGAGTAGCAGTGTTGTCTGTGGTGATCCATGTTTCCGTCAGTGCCAAGAAGTCGAGGGACTGGAGGGAGGCATAGGCTGAGATGAACTCTGCCTTGTTGGCCGCAGATCGGCAGTTCCAGAGGCTACCGGAGACCTGGAACTCCACGTGGGTCGTGCGCGCTGGGACCACCAGATTAGGGTGGCCGCGGCCACGCGGTGTGGAGCGTTTGTATGGTCTGTGCAGAGAGGAGAGAACAGGGATAGACAGACACACAGACACATAGTTGACAGGCTACACAAGAGGCTACGCTAATGCAGCCAGTACATGTCCAGGCCCGTCTGAAGTTTGCTAGAGAGCATTTGGATGATCCAGAAGAAGATTGGGAGAATGTCATATGGTCAGATGAAACCAAAATATAACTTTTTGGTAAAAACTCAACATGTCGTGTTTGGAGGACAAAGAATGCTGAGTTGCTTCCAAAGAACACCATACCTACTGTGAAGCATGGGGGTGGAAACATCATGCTTTGGGGCTGTTTTTCTGCAAAGGTACCAGGACGACTGATCCATGTAAAGGAAAGAATGAATGGGGCCATGTATCGTGAGATTTTGAGTGAAAACCGCCTTCCATCAGCAAGGGCATTTATTTACCTTTATTTAACTAGGCAAGTCAGTTAAGAACAAATTCTTATTTTCAATGACGGCCTAGGAACAGTGGGTTAACTGCCTGTTCAGGGGCAGAACGACAGATTTGTACCTTGTCAGCTCGGGGGTTTGAACTTGCAACCTTCCAGTTGCTTGTCCAACACTCTAGCCACTAGGCTACCCTGCCGCCCCATTTAAGATGAAACGTGGCTGGGTCTTTCAGCATGACAATGATCCCAAACACACCGCCCGGGCAACGAAGGAGTGGCTTCATAAGAAGCATTTCAAGGTCCTGGAGTGGCTTAGCCAGTCTCCAGATCTCAACCCCATAGAAAATCTTTGGAAGGAGTTGAAAGTCCGTGTTGCCCAGCAACAGCCCCAAAACATCACTGCTCTAGAGGAGATCTGCATGGAGGAATGGGCCAAAATACCAGCAACAGTGTGTGAGAACCTTGTGAAGACTTGAAGAAAATGTTTGACCACAAAGGGTATATAACAAAGTATTGAGAAACTTTTATTATTGACCAAATACTTATTTTCCACCATAATTTGCAAATAAATTCATTAAAAATCCTACAATGTGATTTTCTGGATTCTTCTCATTTTTTCTGTCATAGTTGAAGTGTACCTATGATGAAAATTACAGGCCTCATCTTTTTAAGTGGGAGAACTTGCACAATTGGTGGCTGACTAAATACTTTTTTTGCCGTATGTATGTATGTATGTATGTATGTATGTATGTATGTATGTATGTATGTATGTATACTGAACAAAAATATAAACGCAACATGTAAAGTGTTGCTATCATGTTTCATGAGCTGAAATAAAAGATTCCAGAAATGTTCCACACGCACAAGAAGCTTATTTCTCTCATTCTGTGCACAAATTTGTTTACATCCCTGTTAGTGAGCCCTTTACCCCTTGTCGAGATAATCCATCCACCTGACAGGTGTGGCAAATCAAAAAGCTGATTTAAGATTTATGATCATTACCCAGGTGATCCTTGTGCTGTGGACAATAGAAGGCCACTCTAAAATGTGCAGTTTTGTCACACAACACTATGCCACAGATGTCTCAAGTTGAGAGGCAGGATGCAATTGGCATGCTGACTGCAGGAATGTCCACCAGTGCTTTTGCCAGAGAATTTTAAAGTTAATTTCCCTAAACCACTTCCAACGGCATTTAAGATTATTTTTTTTGTCAGTATGTCCAAACGGCCTCACAACCGCAGACGTGTAACCACGCAAGCCCAGGACATCCACATTCAGCTTCTTCACCTGTGGGATCGTCGGAGCCTATGCCCTCCCAGGCCCACCCATTGCTGTACCCCTGCCCAGTTATAGGAAATCCATAGATTAGGGCCCAATTTATTTAAACTGACTGATTTCCTTATATGAACTGTAACACAGCAAAATCTTTGAAATGGTTTCATGTTGCATTAACATTTTTGTTCAGTATATGATTGAGGTGAAATTAACTCAACTAAGATTGTGTTTCTTATGTCTCCCACCTATTTCTGTGGCCAGAGAGAGGCTGCGTACGCATAGTATCGAGTCGTCAGGGAAGTTGAAGACCGCCGGTGGCGATTGTGACTTCACGGCTGAGGACCTCAAGGACCTGGGGGAGATTGGGCGGGGTGCTTACGGCTCTGTCAACAAGATGGTGCACAAGCCCAGCAACCAGATAATGGCTGTCAAGGTGACTGCCCCTTACTGACCTCTTATTGACTAAACTACAGGAAGTGTTCAGGGCAAGATTTATGCCCGCTCATCAGTCTTAGGCTATATTGTGAAATGAACACTCAATAATCATCATAATCACCAAAGTGTAACTGACTCCCATTGCAGGATATGGTAACATGTTGCTCATGGTAAGGGGAGGAAGGCTTGTAATAATGGCTGGAACAGAGCGAATGGAAACCATGTGTTTGATGTTGATGCCTTTCCACTAATTCCACTCCAGCCATTTACCACGTGCCCGTCCTCACCAATTACGGTGCCACCAACCTCCTGTGACTTCCAACCATGGTCGCAATTGAAAGCAACATGCATCTGATTACAATGTGTCTCTCCCACAGAGGATTAGGTCAACGGTTGATGAGAAGGAACAGAAGCAGCTGCTAATGGACCTGGATGTGGTCATGAGGAGTAGTGACTGTCTCTACATAGTTCAGTTTTACGGGGCTCTTTTCAGAGAGGTGACCATGCAAGTTTTTCACTTCTTTGTTTTGTTGATTGATTTCTATACATAGGAAATGCATTGGATGTCAATCAATCATTCTGTGTAGTTAGCAATAAGCAGTGTATTATCTTCACAAGGTAATGTTATGTCTTACGATTCTTTTCTTTGTCAGGGGGACTGTTGGATATGTATGGAACTTATGTCTACCTCCTTCGACAAATTCTACAAATATGTATATTGTGCTTTAGATGATGTGATTCCAGAGGAAATATTAGGCAAAATAACATTAGCTGTAAGTTTTCATGCATTTTCTCCTTACATAATTTACACTGATTAATTTGACAGGAAGGGTACATATTTCTCTATATTAATTTAGTTGCTATGTGTTTTCATTACAGACTGTGAAAGCACTTAACCACTTAAAAGAATACTTGAAAATAATTCACAGAGGTAAGACGACTCCAAATGGAGACCTTGTTCTTTATTTCCTCATTTGAGATGTGTATTGCCTTATTACCTCACAATGCTCTATTTACTGTACCACAACAGAAGTGGCACTTCCTTTACCCAGAACTCTTAGCCTAGCTTTGTCATGTCTTCTATATGTTTCTCATCTCAGACATCAAGCCATCCAACATCCTCCTGGACAGGAATGGCAACATTAAGCTTTGTGATTTTGGCATCAGTGGGCAGCTGGTGGACTCCATTGCCAAAACCAGAGATGCAGGGTGCAGACCATACATGGCAGTAAGTGATGTATGGGGATTTTGGTGCAATGTTTCATTAATAGCTGAAAGACAAGACAAGTGGAAGATGTACAACTAAGGCTCTTTCTAAGAATACATTTCACTTTCACATGATCCAGTACATAATAAGAATTCAACTGTTTTGGTACTTAGTGACTTAGTGGTGATCGTCAGTTGTAAGGAGACTGTGGTTTTGTTGTTATTGAGGGGAGGCAGGTAGTTAAGATTGTTGGGCCAGTAACCGAAAGGTCGCTGGTTCAAATCTCTGAGCCGGCAAGGTGGAAAAATGTGATGTTCTCCCACTTGAGCAAGGCAGTTAACCCCTAACAACAACTGCTCCCCGGGCGCTGATGAAGTGGATGCCAATTTAAGGCAGCCCCCTACACCTCTCTGATTCCCCTTTCCTTATTGTTGATGGCAGCGTTGGTAATTATATTATGGTCGCTACTGATATCTGTTCTTGCAGATGCTTGTTGTCTTGTTCCTACTTTGGACTAGATGCAGAGGAATCTCATGCCGTCTGTGTGTATGTGACATGGTTGTTGTCTTGTTCCTACTTTGGACTAGCTGCAGAGGAATCTCATGCCGTCTGTGTGTATGTGACATGGTTGTAGTCTTGTTCCTACTTTGGACTAGCTGCAGAGGAATCTCATGCCGTCTGTGTGTATGTGACATGGTTGTTGTCTTGTTCCTACTTTGGACTAGCTGCAGAGGAATCTCATGCCGTCTGTGTGTATGTGACATGGTTGTAGTCTTCCAAACTGCTGGCAGTGCAGTTGAATGAGCTCATCGTGTCATCATCACAGGGTTAATTTTCTGGCGGTGGTATTGCTGAAGGGAGCCGCGGCCCCTCCAGTTTCCATTCTAAATTTGGCATCTCCCTATCAGGACGTAGGGCACACCTCTGCCAAATCTCTGTCACGCATCTATCAGAAGGCCGAGGAAGGGCTGGGTTACTTCATTCATGTCTGTCAGAATAAAGCTGTTTGGGTTGGTGCTCCCACAGCTGTGAGCTCACAGTGCAGGAATCCAACCCACATGGCTCCAGTTTCCTTTTTCAAATATAAAAATTGCAGACCTGCCAGGTGCTTCTTGCTTTAGCACCATTTGTCTCTGTTTGGTCTAGATATTAGAGAGGGATTGATTTCACTTCAATGGAATATTATGTACTACACTACAATTAAGTAGGTTAGATTTGGTTAATGGTATTTGGTTCAGGTGACAGTCTAGCTCTGTTCCCCTCTGGTTGTTATGATTTAGATCATTTAGCTGGCAAGTGGCCACATGTCTGAAATGTTTGTTGGAATATGCTCACTAATTATTTTGCACACTGTAGTGTCAGGTTAATTTTGCTACTACCATTATGTACCAAAGCATTATTTAATCCACAGTTCAGTCATTTTAATTAGCAATTACACATCTAAATTAAATGTGCATCGATGTCGTTTTGAGTTGATATACACTGAGTACAAAACATTAGGAACACCTTCCTAATATTGAGTTGCATCCCCTTTTGCCCTCCAAACAGCCTCAATTCATCAGGGCATGGACTCTACAAGGTGTCAAGTGTTCCACAGGGATGCTGGCCCATGTTGACTCCAATGCTTCCCACAGTTGTCAAGCTGGATGACCTTTGGGTGGTGGACCATTATTGAGACACACAGGAAACTGTTGAGTGTGGAAAAACACAGCAGCGTTGCAATTCTTGACAGACCTGTGCACCTGCCAACTACTACCATACCCTGTTCAAAGGCACTTAAATATTTTGTCTTGCCCATTCACCTTCTGAATCGCACACATACACCAACCATGTCTCACTTGTCTCAAGACTAAAACGTTCTTTAACCTGTCTCCTCCCCTTCATCTACACTGATTGAAGTGGATTTAACAAGTGACATCAATAAGGGATCATAGCTTTCACCTGTTCAGTCCGTCAAGGAAAGAGCAGGTGTTCTTAATGTTTTATACACGGTGTAGTAGGTCGGAGTAGTTGTGTTTTGAGTTCATAACATGTCTGAGTAACTGTGTGCTGTCTCCTAGGTGAGAGCTGGGCAGCCAGATCTTTTTTTAGTCTTGGCAGAGGTGAGCTGATGCTGTAGCCACTATGCCATAAAACACATCAGTGCTGCGGTCAGGGAATTCTGTCCCACTGCTGTGAATGGGTGACATCATCATCTATTTCTGGTGCATGAATGAATGAGCCAGAGGAGAGGAGGTGCTCCCTTCACTCAGCAGCATGGCTGTAGGAAGTCTGCTTCTGATGACCTGGGCACAGTTCGGAACCACTGCATTTTTTTATATGTCTGGAGGTGAGGTCATACGTGAAGTAACTGGCTGAAGTGATTATTATGAAAGGTGTGTAGAACCAGGCAATGAGGACATGGACAGGGTTTTCCGTAGGGCTGTCCCAGACTAAAGATTAATCTTGGTCGACCAAGAGTAGTCTTTTCTTTCGACCATTCTATTGGTCTAAAATGTTTACATTGATATTTTTTTCATATACACACACTGTGTTTTTAAAATGAACTGTGTATTGAGCTTGTCTGGTACTTTAAGCACAGTTTGATTGAAATAATGAACATACACACACGACTCGAGGGAGCCAGTTATCAAGATCGTCTGCCCCCCGCTGGCTTTCCTGGATTCTGCGTTATGCTCCTGAAGTTGCCGGTAATAGGCTACACCAGGGGCCGACAGCCTTTTCCATTTGGAGTGCCAATTTATTTGACCATTTCTACCGATCTGCATGCCAGTTATGATTTTCATATGCTCATTTTCATGGAACAGTTTCATTTCATTTATAATGGTTTTTGTATCTCAATCTCTTTGTCATGTGGTTAATCTAAATTCTATCTAAATGAAAACAATACTACAAATATAAAATAACTTCTATTGCCAATGATGTAAGAATAGCCTACATAAAACCAACAAATAACAACATTGCAGCCTGCAGGTAAACAATATCCTGATTTAAAAATAAATATCCTATAAATCACATTGGTTACGCGTGGCCTGTGCAACAAACTTGAAACGTATCAACAGTCCGACCCTAAGCTCGTGCTAGCCAACTTGCAACATTGCATCAAATATTCTGGGCCCTCAGTTTCCCACGACAGGGACATACGCAGCTGTAGGCTAATTGTGCAAGGGAAAATAAGTAATCTGGTATTTTATGACGTTTCCACTGGATCAGAGCATTACATTGTTTCCTTTCATGCCAAGTGGTTATCGGAAAAGAGAGCGCTGGATTTATGTTCTAACACGTTCCTATTGTCATTTTCAATGGATTCTAAAAACAGACTCTCTCTACTTGCAGTTTAAGGTTAAGAAAAAATTACTTTGAGAAGCTCCACAGCTCATTAGTATTTCTGATTGTCTTAATCCACCATCACTATCAGACATCTGAAATGAGCACATTTATAGGCCTACATTTGCCCGCAGTCCAGGTAACCTAGGCCTACTTCTATATGCGTAATCGGGTGTGCTCCAAACAAAAAAACTATGAATAAATGGACAACTCTTAAATGGCATGAAATAAACCAAAACTTGTTTCTCACACGTGTAGCATAGGTGGTGAGCTCTGAAAATGTGTCCACTCTGACAATGGGAACGGTAAACGACTAATAATATATTGAGCCCATTAGCAGAAATTACCGTAACCCAACAAACATTGTAGATTAGACATTATGGGAATTAATGGTAAATGTAGGCTACTACTGGTGATTTATATGTAATGGAGAATTGATATACACTAATAATGAGGGTAAACACAATGAAGTTATGAAACAATGAACGCGCAAGAGCGCATTCTCGAGAGACGTGCATTTTAGTAAAGATTATGGATATACTGATAAAGCACCAAAAAAACAGATTGCCGCCGAATTGGGCCTCTCTGATCTTAGCCACACTCCCCTTTTCATAGGAACGTGGCATCCTAGAGTCCTCCTCAATGGATTAGTCCACTCAGAGTAGCGCAAATCAGACAGGTGTGCCATAAAATAAATATTTACGACTGCTCGACTAAAAACATCTCAGTTGACCCAACAGCCTATCGACTAAATGGGGTCAGCCCTTGGGTGTATGTTGTATTCTGTTGAATAGACACAATTGAGTGCCTATGATAATTAATGCACTCAATAATACAGTCCTCACCATATGTATTTGGACAGTGAATCTATTCAAGACAAAGGAGATGATTGTGGAGTACAGGAAAAAGAGGACTGAGCACACCCCCATTCTCATTGACGGGGCTGTAGCAGGTTGAGAGCTTCAAGTTCCTTGGTGTCCACATCACCAACAAACTAACATGGTCCAAGCACACCAAGACAGTCGTGAAGAGGGCACGACCAAACCTATTCCCCCGCAGGAGACTGAAAACATTTGGTTTGGGTCCTCAGATCCTCAAAGGGTTCTACAGCTACACCATTGAGAGTATGGTTGCATCACTGCCTGGTATGGCAACTGCTCGGCCTCCGATCGCAAGGCACTACAGAGGGTAGTGCGAACGGCCCAGTACATCACTGGGGCCAAGCTCCCTGTTATCCAGGACCTCTATACCAGGTGGTGTCAGAGGAAAGCCCTAAAAATTGTCAAAGACTCCAGCCGCCCTAGGCATAGACTGTTCTATCTGCTACCACACGGCAAGCAGTACCGGAGCGCCATGTCTAGGACCAAGAGGCTTCTAAACAGCTTCTACCCCCAAGCCATAAGACTAAGAACACCTAATCAAATGGCTACCCAGACTATTTGCATTGCCCCTCTCCCCCTCTTACACCGCGGCTACTCTCTGTTATCATCTATGCATAGTCACTTTAATAACTCTACCCACATACATATTACCTCAACTAACTGTATATAGTCTCACTATTGTTATTTTACTGCTGCTCTTTAATTACTTGCTACTTTTATCTCTTATCTGTATTTGTTTTCTTCAGCTGCATTGTTGGTTAGGGGCTCGTAAGTAAGCATTTCACTGTAAGGTCTATCTATACCTGTTGTATTCGGCTCATGTGACTAATAAGATATGATTTGATAGTGATATTTAGGTTTGATACCGGAGCTCCGAGGCATGCTTCGAAAGCTGCTTAGCGATCACGTTGAAGCAGTGTGCCGATGCATGTATCTTTTGTCAGAAGTATGTCATCAGTTATATCCCACGCTTTGTTTGATCACGTGCTTTTTCAAACCGTGTGTTGCAAAATGCGAGATCCCACTGATTTCCTGGTTCTGGTGCTTTCTTCAAATCCAAGCTGCTTTCAAACACCGACTTCTACTGGACACTGTACTTACAAATGTAGTTAGGATTTTGCATATGTAGTTTCACCTGACTAGTAGTTTAGCAGATAGACTAGGGAACTATGGAACATACAGTATTTGTATTTATTATGGATCCCCATTAGCTGCTGCCAAAGAAGCAGCAATTCTTCCTGGGGTCCAGCAAAATTAAGGCAGTTTATACCATTTTTAAAAACATTACAATACATTCACAGATTTCACAACGCACTGTGAGCCCTCAGGCCCCTACTCCTCCAACCACCACATCTACAGTACTAAATCCATGTGTATGTTATCGTGTGTGTGTGTGTGTGTGTATGCATGTATGTGCCAATGTGTGTTGCTTCACAGTCCCTGCTGTTCCATAAGGTGTTTTTTTAATCTGTTTTTTAAATCTTTTACTTCTTGCGTCAGTTACTTGATGTGGAATAGAGTTCCATGTAGTCATGGCTCTATGTAGCACTGTGTGCCTCCCATAGTCTGTTCTGGACTTGGGGACTGTGAAGAGACCTCTTGTGGCATGTCTTGTGAGGTATGCACTATGCATGGGTGTCCGAGTTTAGTTTAGACAGACAGCTCGGTGCATTCAACATACCTCCAATATCTCTCATAAATAAAAGTAGTGATGAAGTCAATCTCTCCTCCACTTTCAGCCAGGAGAGATTGACATGCATATTATTCATATTAGCTCTCTGTGTACATCCAAGGGTCAGCCGTGCTGCCCTGTTCTGAGCCAATTGCAATTTTCCTAACTCCTTTTTTGTGGCACCTGACCACACGACTGAACAATAGTCAAGGTACGACACAACTAGGGCCTGTAGGTCCTGCCTTGTTGATAGTGTTGTTAAGAAGGTAGAAACTAGGGCCTGTAGAACCTGCCTTGTTGATAGTGTTGTGAAGAAGGTAGAAACTAGGGCCTGTAGGTCCTGCCTGGTTGATAGTGTTGTTAAGAAGGCAGAGCATCGCTTTATTATAGACTGACTTCTCCCCATCTTAGCTACTACTGCATCAATATGTTTTGACCATGACCGTTTACAATCTAGGGTTACTCCAAGCAGTTTAGTCATCTCAACTTGCTCAATTTCCATATTATTTATTACAAGATTTAGTTTAAGTTTAGGGTTTAGTGAGTGTTTTGTTCCAAATACAATGCTTTTAGTTTTAGAAATATTTAGGGCTAACTTATTCCTTGCCATCCACTCTGAAACTAACTGCAGCTCTTTGTTGAGTGTTGCAGTCATTTCAGTCGCTGTAGTAGCTGACGTGTTGAGTCATCCGCATACATAGACACTCTGGCTTTACTCAAAGTCAGTGGCATGTCGTTAGTAAATATTTTAAAAAGCAAGGGGCCTAAACAGCTACCTGGGGGAATTCCTGATTCTAACTGGATTATATTTGAGAGGCTTCCATTAAAGAACAGCCTCTGTGTTCTGTTAGACAATTAACTCTTTATCCACATTATAGCAGTGGGTGTAAAGCCATAACACATACGTTTTTTCCAGCAGCAGACTATGATCGATAATGACAAAAGCTGCACTGAAGTCTAACAAGACAGCCCCCACAATCATTGTATCATCAATTTCTCTCATCCAATCATCAGTCATTTGTGTAAGTACTGTGCTTGTTGAGTGTCCTTCCCAAAAAGCATGCTGAAATTCTGTTGTCAATTATTGTCTTTCATAATTTGGTCCAATATACTTGGATGTGGAGTTTCAGCATTTGTTGCTGGCGTGTCATCCCTAAGTTTAATGACTTTTTCCCATTGGCAAGATAAGCAAAGTATTTTGCAATATCACTGGGCTTTGTGATGAATGAGCTCCATTCAATGAATGGAGCATAGTTGGCTTTTTTTTCCCAAAATGTAATTTAAGGTGCCCCAAAGCTTTTTTTAATATCATTCTTTATATTCATAGTGTAGTTTATTTTTATCTAGTTTAGTCACATGATTTCTTAATTTGCAGTACGTTTGCCAGTCAGTTGGGCTGCCAGACTTAATTGCCATACCTTTTGCCTCATCCCTCTCAACCATACAATTTTTTTCAATTCCTCATCAATCCAATGGGATTTAAGTGTAGTCATTTTCTTAATGGTTGTGTGCTTATTTGTAACTGGAATAAGTTGTTTCATAAATGTGTCAAGTGCAGCGTCTGGTTGTTCCTCATTACACACCACAGACCAGCAAATATTCTTTACATCAACATATGAATCGCTACAAAACTTCTTGTATGACCACTTATACACTATATTAGGCCCAGCCTTTGGGACTTTGGTTTTCCTAGATATGGCAATAATATTGTGATCACTACATCCTATGGATTTGGATACTGCGTTAAAGAAAATGTCTGCAGCATTAGCGACGTGCGAGTATGAGGTCTAATAACATTGAAGAGACACTATTTAGAAAATTATTTTGTGAAACCACACTTTCTGCACTGTTCAAATTTGTTATATTTAGTATAGTAAACGTTTCTGTCTTAAGCATCCTAAATAATTCCATAGATTCCGTTTTTGAGAAATAGCTAACTTGAAGGGCATAAAAAGAAGCCTGAAGTCTGATGTGACCCTGGTATTCCAACCGATCATATGCTACTAAATCCAATGATTTACCGTTGCGCCACTGAATTTTTATGAAAACAGTGGAGAAAACAATATTCTCTGATAATCACACGCAGATGCCACTAATGTACATTGTGAACAGATGATGACGCTCTGTTTAATGAACCATTTTTCGGTGAAAGCACCAACGCCTTTCCCATCACTACTATTCACCATTCGCTTACAATTGAACAAGACCTGGCCTAAAAGTTCCCCCAAAAACTGCAAAAGCGTTTAGAGTTACAAGCTTGATACAGTTGTGTGAGAAATGATATGGAACCAAAAACAAACCTTCAGATTACTGTGATTTTGTCCAAATACTTGTGATTTCTTAAAATGGGGGAACTAGATGCATAAAGTGCTTTTATTTCAAAAGGATAAAACCGATACCCTCAAATATATGGTGTTATTTTATACTGTAAACACACTTGTCTCTCAAGTCTGTTTAGATTCCCCCCCCCCCCCCCAAGTTGTCTAATTTTGAACATTTTATTTGAATGTTTGTTCTTCATTTTAGTTTCTCTTTTAAAGGCCCATCTATGATATCACCATGATGAATTGTAACATGTTTTCCTTGTCTCTTCCACAGCCTGAGAGAATAGACCCAAGTGCCTCCAGACAAGGCTATGACGTCCGGTCAGACGTCTGGAGTTTGGGGATAACACTGGTGGGTCCTCAACCTTCTTGTCCACGTTGTCTTTAACATTCAACGAGCTATTTGAAGATACACTGAATGTTAAATCCACAAGACAAGATGGTATATTGTAACTGTAGACTCACCATGTTGTCTTTGTGGGGTTTGTTTTACAGTACGAGCTGGCGACTGGGCGGTTTCCCTACCCAAAGTGGAACAGTGTGTTTGACCAGTTGACACAGGTGGTGAAGGGAGAACCTCCACAGCTCACCAACTCAGAAGACAGGCAGTTCTCCCCCAAATTCATCAACTTTGTCAATCTGTGGTAAAGGGCAGATACAACTTCTGCTGGCACTGCTTCAATGTTATTCTCACGATGATATAGTATAAGTTGAAGTACATTGAATCACTGCAGAGCAATATTGTCAATGTAAACTACTGCATATTTTCGCAGTATTCACCCACAAATAATAAAATATGTGAAATTCACAAGGTAATCTTCTGCATGAGACATCCTCTGGATTTGATTTCCCCCTGGTGGACAAAGCATGTAATGTCTGTTTTAAGTCTCGAAGAGAACCGTGATGTGGTTTATTGCAGAGCAGAATTTTAATTATTTATTCCCTTTATTTATTCCCTTTAGCCTTACAAAGGATGAGTCAAAAAGGCCAAAGTACAAAGAGCTTCTGGTAAGTATGTACGTCCCGTGTGGCTCAGTTGGTAGAGCATGGCACCCACAATACCGGGGGTGGTGTATGCATACGAGTAGTATTAGTGTAATTGTATTACATGCAGAGATACTTATTGCCTGTACATATTATTATATGTTTCTGGTTCTCTTCAATACAGAAACATGCTTTCATTCTGATGTATGAGGAGCGCTCAGTGGATGTTGCCAGTTACGTCTGCAGAATCCTGGATCAGATGCCTACTTCTCCCAGCTCCCCCATGTACGTCGACTGACTGTAGAACAAGTAGAAACGGAAGCCTGGAACAGAAACAACAAAACAATGACCTAAAGAGTTGCTTCATCCCATCCTGCAGTGTTAAACTAAGACAGGAAATGTACAAATTAAAACACCACGTGTACTAAGACTGGTGATCAGTCACGTCTGTATGCTATCAACATTCTCACACTTTTCTCTATCCTACACACACACATACACACACACGCACACTTACATGTAAGTACAACTAGTAACTGAATGAATATACCATGGTCTTGGTTCACCTCAATGTGAGACCTCATCTCTAATGTGGATACAGTACAGTGATTTAAAATCTGGAAATGTATTTATAGTGTTTAATCACTTGTGGAATATATGATTTGGAGATACTGGAATCATGCTCTTTGACTCTTCCCATCTCGTCCATGTATGTGACTTTAAGAATTGTGGTTGGTATCTTAAATGAAACCTTGCTTCTTATGGTGTAAAGCAATTTAAAACATAACGGCATTGATGGACAGGATCATGTGGCCTCCATCCAATGTTGTGAGGGTGCTGCCGTCACTGTGCAATGGACTTTGTGCTGATTATATAAATAAAGAGAAATAATTGTGCTTTGAGAGACATTTAGTTACTCTGCATCTATTTGAGCTCAGGTTAATCCATTGATGTAAGAAGGCAAGCAACCACACAAACAAACACACTCACTGGCTCTCTCAGCCATGGCATATGCAACACTCTCTTTAAAAGCCAAGCTGTATGTATGTTTGGTGCTGTTGATCTGTAATTATTCATAATGCCATCTTGTATCCCTGTATATAGCTACACATTTATCTGTAATCAAATTGCCTACTGTTCTGGATGTTGCAACCGTTCTAATGGACCCGACCGGCCCCTAATTATTTCAGCTGATATGCCAGTACTTGTTTCTCAAATGCATGGCACATGAACTGTTTTCAGACTGTGATTGATTGACTCCTATAATATTCACAATGTACACAGAATCTAGAGGTTTAGTACACACAGTTCACATCTTTTTAGATTACCAGATATAATTTATTTTACTGCTGGTAAAATACTGTTACAGTAGTGAACTATTAAATTGTCTGGATATCATTGCATACAACATGCATTTAAATGTTTGCAGTTTTACTGTAGGACATTCAAAATAGAATATCTTGCTGGGCAGAATGTGTAAAATATTTAATGACCTGAGAATATTAAAATGAGCTTATGAAATAAGGATGTATCATTTTATTTGATCTTTCATCTGACTGAAAATATGAGTACATTTTGAGCTTGGTGTCACAGAAAAATGTAAGAACTATCCAACAAAACCTGTACAGGGATTTGCCTTACTGGTGTTCATACAGAGTTACTCTGGCAAGTGGCAATGGAGCATTTGAAACACATGAAGATCTTATTTACTAGTTTTCGCTTTTATAATTCATTATTTAGTCCATTCCTTTTGGTCAGGATAATTGCTGCACAATACAGGAAAGCAACGGCCTGTAAGTCTGAAAGCACAATATGAAGAAACATTTCATGTAAAAAATATTGATATTCAAAGAAATAGCCATGACAATATCTCAATAACTTATTTCAGGGGTCAACGGGTACAAGCTAGCAGGATAAATGGTCAAATGTGAAGGATAAATAGCCAGTGTGAAGAGTCTGTAGCCCTATAAATACAATGCCAAATTCATGATATTAATAAACATTTGGATATTGTATTTGAAATTCATAACATATATTAATATAAATATGACTATCCACATCTAAATGTTTATTTTTAACATGAATTTGCCGTACAATTTATCAGTCTACCAGACCTGCTACATATGAAGCTATTGATAAGCTCTGTTATATTACTGAAGGGAACGTTGTCAGATATGATTAGCGTTTATCAAAAATACTCCAGTTTATTGATTGGTTGTTTTATTACTATATTGCAAATCAATGCAAAAGAACATTGAGACCTCCCACATTTATTAATATTCAGCTGGCCCCTCCCTGGATGTTGTGTTACATTTTCTACAACAAAGCTTTCTTAGTGTCCAACAACCGTTCTCTACCCTTAACCTTGTTCTGAACTCCAAAACAAAGGTCATGTGGTTTGGTAAGAAGAATGTCCCTCTCCCCACAGGTGTGATTACTACCTCAAGAGTTTAGAGTTTAGAGCTTGAGGTAGTCACCTCATACAAGTACTTGGGAGTATGACTAGATGGTACACTGTCCTTCTCTCAGCACATATCAAAGCTGCAGGCTAAAGTTAAATCTAGACTTGGTTTCCTCTATCGTAATCGCTCCTCTTTCACCCCAGCTGCCAAACTAACCCTGATTCAGATGACCATCCTACCCATGCTAGATTACTGAGACATAATTTATAGATCGGCAGATAAGGCTGCTCTCGAGCGGCTAGATGTTCTTTACCATTCGGCCATCAGATTTCAATCAATCAAATGTATTTATAAAGCCCTTCTTACATCAGCTGATGTCACAAAGTGCTGTACAGAAACCCAGCCTAAAACCTCAAACAGCAAGCAATGCAGGTGTAGAAGCATGGTGGCTAGGAAAAACTCCCTAGAAAGGCCGGAACCTAGGAAGAAACCTAGAGAGGAACCATGAGGGGTGGTCAGTCCTCTTCTGGCTGTGCCGGGTGGAGATTATAACAGTACATGTCCAAAATGTTAAAATGTTCATAGATGACCAGCAGGGTCAGATAATAATAATAATTACAGTGGTTGTAGAGGGTGCAACAGTTCAGCAGCTCAGGAGTAAATGTCAGTTGGCTTTTCATAGCCGATCATTCAGAGTATCTCTACCACACCTGCTGTCTCTAGAGAGTTTAAAACAGCATTTCTGGGACAAAGTAGCACGTCCGGTGAACAGGTCAGGGTTCCATAGCCGCAGGCAGAACAGTTGAAACTGGAGCAGCAGCACGACCAGGTGGACTGGGGACAGCAAGGAGTCATCAGGCCAGGTAGTCCTGAGGCATGGTCCTAGGGCTCAGGTCCTCAGAGAGAAAGCGAAAGAGAGAGAGAGCATCCTCCACATACAACACCCGTTCTGCCAGTCACATTCTGTTAAAGGTCCCCAAAGCACACTCATCCCTGGGTCACTCTCTTTTCAGTTCGCTGCAGCTAACGACTGGAACGAGCTGCAATAAACATTCAAACTGGACAGTTTTATCTCAATCTCTTAATTCAAAGACTCAATCAAGAACACTCTTGCTGACAGTTTAGTCTGCTTTGCATGATGTATTGTTGTCTCTACCTTCTTGCCATTTGTGCTGTCTGTGCCCAATAATGGTTGTACCATGTTTTGTGCTGCTACCATGCTGTATTGTCATGTGTTGCTGCCTTGCTATGTTGTTGTTTTAGGTCTCTCTTTATGTAGTGTTGTGATGTGTGTTTTGTACTATATTTATATATTTTTAAATGTTTAATCCCAGCCTCCGTGCCCGGAGGAGGCCTTTTGGTAGGCCGTCATTGTAAATACGGATTTCTTAACTGACATGTCTAGTTAAAGGTTAAAAATTACAAAATAAACACTTTTTATTTTTATTTTTTTTAACATTTTTTTTATTAACAACAAATCAATACATAAAACACAAGCATACATAGATTACAAACAACAGACAATCAAGCTAGGGGGTACAATATCACATTACAATTACACACCAATGATCGAGAGTGTGATGAAGACGTCATCATTCTACGCCGGAAGAAACACAGTTCAGCAGTTGAGACATGTGATTTGACGCTCAAGTCCTGACTGGATGTTTATATTTCAATGATATGTGTGCTGATAAGTAAAATTGTATTTTCATAAAGATTATGCAATGATTATCGATAGGTTTGCTGTCTTGTACGACGAGCAGAACTGACTTCAATTAAACCGAATGTTTAGTATGACTAAAGTGTCTCTACCCTGTAAATCTATTGCATGGCTATTCGTGAGACACACATCTACAAGTCGCCAACAAAGCTTCGCATGCAGTGAACATCGTTTTCCCCGGACTATTTTCCAGTTTCTGCGGACAATGTCTACGAACACAACAGACAACCAACACCGGGGATCAAAGAAACCCAGAGCACCCAAAGAAACATTGCGACATGTGAAGTCTAGAGAACAGAGGAAACGTGGAGTGGATGTGCATGGACCAGCCACTGTCTACGCGCAGGTCGTCGGGGCAGGGAGCCGAGATAATGGCGCATCACTTTATGTCTTCTCTGAGTTCAATAGGTAACTTAACCGGAGAACATGAGTGTCTGACAATTTGTAACATTGCCAAGTATATTTGTATAGTGTGTATCAGAAAGGCACTTGGCTGCAGCATATTTGTTTACCCTTTTTCCTCTCTGCAAGGTACCTCTTCAACTGTGGTGAGGGAACACAGAGGCTGATGCAAGAGCACAAGTAAGTTGATTTGCATCCTGTTAATGTTCAACTAAAATCTATAATTCAGTCTCGGCTCAATAAATCTCAATGTTCCTCTTGTCAGGTTAAAAGCTGCTCGCTTGGACAATATTTTCCTCACTAGAATGAGCTGGGAGAATGTTGGTGGTCTATCAGGTAAGTTGCTTGTTATTCTAGTCACATGACATGAACCTGGAAACAACTGTGCATACATAATAGACAGATCAAAGCTTATTGCATGATTAGCCTATGTCTCTGTGTACTGTCGTGAAAAAGTAAGTACACCCCATGGAAAGTGGTCTTTTTGTTGTTTTTACATATTTGCGCACATATATTTGAGCTAAATTCCAACCACATTCTTTGATAAAGGTAACCCATTTTAACAAATCACAAAATAAAAATGTTTGCCTGCAATGCCAAATGCCATGTTTGGCTAAAACGAAACACTGCCTTTGAACAGAAGAACCTCATACCTACCGTAAAGCATGGAGGTGGTGGCATTATAGTTTGGGGCTGCTTTGCTACCTCAAGGCCTGGCCAGTTTGCCATTATTGAGTCAACCATGAATTCAATATTATACCAGAGAATTATTGAGGAGAATGTGAGGCCATCTGTCAAAAAGCTGAAACTAAACTGAACATGGATCTTGAAACAGGACAATGATGCAAAACTACAACAGAATGGCAAAAAATAAGAAATTGAGGGTATGGAATGGCCCGAGTCAAAACCCAGAACTCAAATGTGTCAAAAAAACAGTGGGGGGACTTGAAGCTGGCTGTGCATGCAAAACAAGCCCCCATACATGACACAATTGAAGCAGTACTGTAAAGAAGAGTATGCAAAAATTCCTCCCAGTGGATGTAAGAGACATAGACAGTTGCAAGAAACAGCTACATGAAGTTATTTCAGCCAAAGGGGGCAGCACCAGATATTGAAGCTAGGAGTGTACTTATGTTTCCTGCACTATGGAATTGCATTTCTGACTTTTTTTTTATGATTGCAAAGTATAATCTTTTGGGTTCATTTGTTAAATTAGAAGATTACATAGCCATCTGCCATCTGTCCAAATATGTACAAAAAAAGACCACTTTCCAGGAGGTGGTACTTACTTTTTCACATGACTGTAGATAGACATAGGTCAAAGCTTATTGCATGCTTAGCATATGTCTCCGCGTATGTCCTTAGGTGTGATAAGTTGTGTACTCTCTGGTTTAGGGATGATATTGACACTGAAAGACACTGGTGTCCCTGAGGTTGTTCTCTCTGGACCACCACAACTGGTGAGTGGACATTGTAGCAGTATAAAAGAGTCTGTAATGAGTCAACTGTTTTTGTGGTATCCGGAGTCTAATATGTCATTTCCTCCTCTTGATCTAGGAGAAATATGTGAATGCCATCAGAGTATTTTCTGGACCACTGGAAGAAATCAAGCTAGCTGTTCGACCTTACACCGAGAAACAATACACAGACGACACGATGACAGTTAGTCAAATACCAATATTTGGTGAGTACTAGAAATCACCTTTGTCATTTTTTTTTTAGCATTGAGTGATTTACTGTTTCACTCTTTATCTTAAAGCATGTTAAGTTTATGACGGGTAAAATAGTGAGTATTTGTGTTCTCATCCTGAAGAGTTGGTAGTTGACACTCTCTTAACCCCAATTATACCAGCCCAGCTCAGAGAGGACGGGCCAAAGTGCTCCCCTAACTCAGGGAGGAGCAGCCCCTCCAGTAGTCCCCAGAGGAGGGAGCTGTGGAGGCCGGAAGACTCTGAGGACACCAGCACAGACAGCAGGAAGGAGAGAGCAACCAGCCCAGGTAAGACTAAGCTTGTAGGCTCGGAAGCCCAGGCTGCACATGCTCTGACTGTTACAAACCCTGGGGACGTTCTCAGGAAGATGATAAAAACACGGTGGAGTCTACATGGAAACTGGATAAAGTAATCCCTCTCACCCCCCCTCCCCCTGAAAAGATTTAGATGCACTACTGTTCCACTGGAGGTCATGTGAAACAATTTGTAGTCGCTCTGGATAAGATTTTGACTTAAATGTAAATGTTAAATGTGAAACTAGGGATTTTGCAAGGATAGAGCTCCAAACAGGTTGTGTTTCTGAAAATGTTTCTGACTTGCAAAAATCTAGCTAGCATAAGATACAAAACAGACTGCTAAAACTTTGTACGCCACAGTAGGAAAAGAGATATTGACGAACAAAACAAGGAAAAACAAAAAAAGAAGTGCAAGGAAATGCCTGTCCTGAGGGAAAATATAATTTATACTCAGAGCCAATCAAATGCAAGTGTTAACCCAGGCAGCGCTCCCATTCAAATGCAAAATTCAATACTAAACTTATCCAGACTTCTAATAGTCAAGTCAACGGGAAGAGATTGGGAAGGATGACTAAAGGAGCATGCAGCGCTATCAGGGGCATCAGTGCCCTAGTTCAATGTTGAGCTCCAAAGGACACAATTTCTCACATTGCATTTTCATCTCAGGTGGAAAAGCAAGAGCAACAAGGGATCCGTCTTTAGTTGTGGCATTCATTTGTAAGGTAAGAAACACAATCTCATTGTCTCAGTGACATACTGAATTATTGCATTTTGATGCAATTTATGTTACATTTTCTCTTTGAATTGCAGCTTCATCCTAAGAAGGGGAACTTCTTGGTTGCTCAAGCAAAAAACCTTGGGTTACCAGTGTAAGTTGATTTTTCAATACAAATTCAGTTTTTCCTGCTCAACAAACTTGAGCCGGTAATGACTTTTTGATGCACTTTCTCCACAGAGGCACTGCAGCTATTGGTCCTCTCATTGCAGCTCTGAAGGATGGGAAAAGTGTTACCTACGAAGGAAGAGAGGTACTTCAATTATATTTGGTTGATTGTCAGGGCTCTGGAATTTTGGATTAGCTATTGTAAATGTTAGATACATTTGGTCTTGTTATCTGATGTGATCCTGGTGGTTGTCCTACAGATCCATCCTGAGGAGGTGTGCACTCCCACTGATCCAGGACCAGCCTTCATTGTTGTGGAGTGTCCCTCTGAGGAGTTTGTTCGACCAATCTGCATCGATCAGCAGCTGAGCAGGTAATGGCCTGAGCAAAGTTGGCCAAATGTGTCAAAGGCTGCTTCTGCATCCTGCGTCATTACTCCTTAGGCCTTCTTTAGGAGATTGTAGTTAAGTTCTGAGTTATTTGTCTCATCTGCAGATACCAACGTGGAGGAACAGAGGACCCTGCTGCCTTAGTAGTCCACATGAGCCCAGAGTCTGTGCTGAAAACAGATGAATACAAGCAATGGATGGAAAGGTACAAAATCAGCCATATGTAATACTCAGTTTCAGACTGTTTACATATTCCATATTCTGCACTTCACTTGTCTCTCTGTTTTCTGTTGGTCTTTCTACATGTTGAATGTTTTTGTGTGTTTTTGTATTTTAGGTTTCCATCTACCACGGAGCACCTGATCCTGAATGAGCAAGTTTGCACTGTTCACAACGTCAGGAGCCACAAGATTCAAACTCAGCTCAATCTGATTCATCCAGAGATATTTCCAGAGCTCCAGCACTATACAACAAAGGTAAGTTGTGAAGTACTACAACTTTCATTATTCACCGTTGTAACCTGCTGTTACACAGAGATAAGCGTGTTCATTTGGAAACCTTTTGTAGCTTGCGTTGTATTGTGCTAATCTGTTTCTACTCTTGTTTTTGTAAAAACTGCTGTTGTTGGTCTTCTCAAGGAGATCCAGGCTGCCCTGCATGTCCCCAATGTCAGAGCCGAGTGTCTTCTGAAGTTCCAGCTCAGACCCAAGATTGAATGGCAAAGGTGAGTATGTCCTTCAGGCCACAATTGACCAGACATTAGTCTCCACTTACCCTTTGTCAAAGAAAACCTTTTCAGATGAAACACTACTTTCAAGTGTGACTTACTATTTCTTCTATGATCTTAGATGCTAACACTGTCAAAGTCAAATGAGAGCGTCGCTGCCCCTCTCAGCACTATGTGATGAGTGGTGTGTGTGCTCTACTGTTTCTTATTCATCAGAGACGCCATCCCCTCTTGTGACACTGAAGAGTTTGTGAAAGAGGCTGCAGAGGCCCCTAACTTCCTCCAAGAAGTGGAGGAGTGCAAGCGGTTCCGTGCGACTGATGCTGCAGTGCTGTCTGGTGAGCCCTGCTCTGATACAGGTCAGGCTAGAAGCCCAAGGGGAGATGTTACATTGTTCAGTCCAAAGCTCCATCAATTTATTTTTACTCCTCTTGAATGGAGTTGCAAACATTTCACTCTGGGCATTTAAGAAGGTAACAGAGTTTAGTTTCCTGTAGTCCTTTTGTCTGTCTGATAGAATATCCTAGTTTTACGTCTGAAATTTCAGTGGCATAGCAAAATGTTGTGTTGTATCGTATGACAATGTGTTTCTTGCAGGGCGGGCAGACAAATACCCAGAGGTAGTCTTTTTAGGAACTGGATCAGCTCTTCCTATGAAGATCAGGAATGTTAGTGGTAACTTGGTCAACATCAGGTAATGGCCCTCAGTTAGACTCGAGTTACTATAGAAGATCCTTAAAGATATGTCTGTGTGAGGTAGCCAGTATAAATGTCTGTCTCTCTGTGTTTATGCTCTGTCCCATCTCCTTCAGTGCCACTCAGTCAGTGCTGCTGGACTGTGGAGAGGGCACCTTTGGCCAGCTGTGCCGACACTATGGGGACAGTGTGGACGAGACTCTTGCAAAGATCTCAACCGTCTTCATCTCTCACATGCACGCGGACCATCACACAGTAAGGATTATTTTTCCTATAAATATTTGTTTATTACAGAGTTATAGCATATATTCTGGCATAAAGTAATTTCAAATCATTTGAAAGAATATGACTTTATTTTCCAGGGATTGTTGAGTTTGCTGTTTCAAAGAGAGAGAGCCTTGGTCAGTAGAGAGTTTCCCTTTTTTTCAGATTTTAAGATGAGTCCTGTTTAATTCATGCAAAAATGGAACACTTTAATGAATGTATGTCCTTATCTCTTCACCGTTCAGGCAACTCTTGGGAAAGCCTTCAGCCCCATCTATCTGATAGCCCCTGTCCAGATGATGACCTGGCTCAACCAGTACCATGACCACTGTGAGGAGATCCTCAGCCATGTCAAGTATGTCAGGAAAGACACGCCTAACTCTGTTCAATTCATGCTTTCAAACCGGATGATATGATGTCCATCGTCTCTCATATTGATGTGTTCTTGACTATGTTTCAGCATTGTCCCTAGCAAAGTTATGTGTGAGGGGGCTGAGGTGTCCAAGTTCAAAACCAAGGCATTCATCCAAGCGCTGCTGAAGAAATCTGATTTAGCAAAGGTATGTGGAGACTTGAACAGGCTGCTTTGTGGTTCAATAAGACTCATTGTTAGCCTCAATAAACAGTAATTGAACCTATCATCAAAGCTTAAATACATATATTCTGTTTCTCTCATAGTTCCAGACTTGTCCGGTGCGTCACTGTAAGAATGCCTTTGCCTGCAGCATCACTCACCAGTCTGGCTGGCAGCTGGTCTTCTCTGGGGACACAATGCCCTGCGATGCCCTCGCACATATGGGTCAGTACCAACAGTTCTCGACCCCAATTGTGATGTTTGTACAGATCCCAGAATTTGTGTGATGTGAAAAGTTTTACACACTCTCTATGAACCACACGTGTGACTTCTGGATGAAATGGTAAATACTCACCAATGCCATTTGATTTGCCGTTACGTGCGTTCCACAGAGCCATACTCACCAATGCCATTTGATTTGCCGTTACGTGCGTTCCACAGAGCCATACTCACCAATGCCATTTGATTTGCCGTTACGTGCGTTCCACAGAGCCATACTCACCAATGCCATTTCATTTGCCGTTACGTGCGTTCCACAGAGCCATACTCACCAATGCCATTTGATTTGCCGTTACGTGCGTTCCACAGAGCCATACTCACCAATGCCATTTGATTTGCCGTTACGTGCGTTCCACAGAGCCATACTCACCAATGCCATTTCATTTGCCGTTACGTGCGTTCCACAGAGCCATACTCACCAATGCCATTTGATTTGCCGTTACGTGCGTTCCACAGAGCCATACTCACCAATGCCATTTGATTTGCCGTTTGTTCCACAGAGCCATACTCACCAATGCCATTTGATTTGCCGTTACGTGCGTTCCACAGAGCCATACTCACCAATGCCATTTGATTTGCCGTTACGTGCGTTCCACAGAGCCATACTCACCAATGCCATTTGATTTGCCGTTACGTGCGTTCCACAGAGCCATACTCACCAATGCCATTTGATTTGCCGTTACGTGCGTTCCACAGAGCCATACTCACCAATGCCATTTGATTTGCCGTTACGTGCGTTCCACAGAGCCATACTCACCAATGCCATTTGATTTGCCGTTACGTCGTTCCACAGAGCCATACTCACCAATGCCATTTGATTTGCCGTTACGTGCGTTCCACAGAGCCATACTCACCAATGCCATTTGATTTGCCGTTACGTGCGTTCCACAGAGCCATACTGACCAATGCCATTTGATTTGCCGCTATGTGCGTTCCACAGAGCCATACTCACCAATGCCATTTGATTTGCCGTTACGTGCGTTCCACAGAGCCATACTCACCAATGCCATTTGATTTGCCGTTACGTGCGTTCCACAGAGCCATACTCACCAATGCCATTTGATTTGCCGTTACGTGCGTTCCATAGAGCCATACTCACCAATGCCATTTGATTTGCCGTTACGTGCGTTCCACAGAGCCATACTCACCAATGCCATTTGATTTGCCGTTACGTCGTTCCACAGAGCCATACTCACCAATGCCATTTGATTTGCCGTTACGTGCGTTCCACAGAGCCATACTCACCAATGCCATTTGATTTGCCGTTACGTGCGTTCCACAGAGCCATACTCACCAATGCCATTTGATTTGCCGTTACGTGCGTTCCACAGAGCCATACTCACCAATGCCATTTGATTTGCCGTTACGTGCGTTCCACAGAGCCATACTCACCAATGCCATTTGATTTGCCGTTACGTGCGTTCCACAGAGCCATACTCACCAATGCCATTTGATTTGCCGTTACGTGCGTTCCACAGAGCCATACTCACCAATGCCATTTGATTTGCCGTTACGTGCGTTCCACAGAGCCATACTGACCAATGCCATTTGATTTGCCGTTACGTGCGTTCCACAGAGCCATACTGACCAATGCCATTTGATTTGCCGTTACGTGCGTTCCACAGAGCCATACTCACCAATGCCATTTGATTTGCCGTTACGTGCGTTCCACAGAGCCATACTCACCAATGCCATTTGATTTGCCGTTACGTGCGTTCCACAGAGCCATACTCACCAATGCCATTTGATTTGCCGTTACGTCGTTCCACAGAGCCATACTCACCAATGCCATTTGATTTGCCGTTACGTGCGTTCCACAGAGCCATACTCACCAATGCCATTTGATTTGCCGTTACGTGCGTTCCACAGAGCCATACTGACCAATGCCATTTGATTTGCCGTTACGTGCGTTCCACAGAGCCATACTCACCAATGCCATTTGATTTGCCGTTACGTGCGTTCCACAGAGCCATACTCACATTTTGGACCCAGAGTGTATCCTGTAACTTCTACACAGTTGCTGGTGGTATGATATACATATATCACTGTTAATGGACTAGACATCTACAGTAGCCAGTCTGATCTGAACCTGTCATCCATGCTCTATGCTGTCTGGCATCATTTACCAGATATTGCTTATTGCTATCGATCGGCTCCGATGTTCGCTATGAATCACAAGGTCTCCCACATAGTTCCTGTGGGATCCCACTTCATTGTCTCTTTTTAAATTGTTCGACTGGATGTGATCCAGCTGAAGACTCCCAGAGAGAGCCTGACTATATCCCATGCCTGTTCATTATAGAGGCCTGGGTGTGCCAGACAAGCAGGGCTGGCTGATGGTTTATTACACAGAGCTGTGTGATTGATTTCCTCTGGGAGAGAAAGAGAGGCTAGAAGTGCTGTGCCATGCAGCAGTCTTGTGATTCATGTTTGTCATTGTGTTTTCAAAGGAAAGAATGCAACTTTACTTATTCATGAAGCCACATTGGAAGATGGATTGGAGGACGAGGCTGTGGAGAAGAGACATAGGTTAGTAGATGGATCTAGTATGGTGCTTCTCTTCAGAGGTGTCCTTCGTTATTCTATTAGAAAACTATCTTTCTTGGGCTGGATTCAATCAATATCGCGGAAGATCTGCGTAAAAACATTTCTGATTGAGTCGACACATGCAGTCTCCACAAACGAGGAGATATTGTCTTTTTATTTCAATCGAGCCATAATGCATATCTTCTGTGATACTTCTGTGATACTGATTGAATCCAGACCTAAGTGTGAAAATATGACATGCATTGAAGGAGGTAAACAGAAATTGACTAGTGCCATTTTTCAGCTGACAAAGAAACTCAAGGAGCTTTTGAGAAGCCAGTCATTTTTAGAGGGCATTGTAACTGGCTGCATTCTTCTCTGAGATTGACATTGATTTCTGGAACTCTGTATTGGAGGTAATGAAGGCACTTCTGCCTTCTAGATGGAATTTCAGTGACTTTGGTTAAAGAGCTCCATCTCGCGTTGAAAAAAATTTGAAAGTCATTGAGTTGAACTGAACAAACTCTGTATAGCTTACCATGGGGTTAAGTCTGGTAATTACTGTTAGAATAGCAGCAGAGTAGCATCATGCTTCTCTGCTTGCCTCCCAAAATGACAGTACCACCTCCCAGGCCATCGGTATTGGCATGAAGATGAATGCTGAGTTCATCATGCTGAACCACTTCAGCCAGCGCTATGCCAAGATCCCCCTCTTCAGTGAGGACTTCAACGACAGAGTGGGAATATCTTTTGACCACATGAGGGTAAGTGAGTGGTGAATGGTGTACTTTAGTTCACTTGTTATGCATAGCAACATTGAAATGTTTATGTGGGTTCTGCACATCTAAAATGTACTTTTCCACTGGATATGTGTAGCCTCAGAATGAATTAGGACCCTGATTCACTACGGTATGAGCAGACAATGCCCCTAGTCCAGGTAGAATACTCTCGGACAACTTCAGTTTAAATCTAGAGGTACCATTACATTCAGAATGTGTTAGACTCCCATCAGAGATACATCTCCAGCTGCCTCAGAGGAGGCTGGGTATGTTGAAAGACCTCCTCTGAGTGATCTCTCTTCCCTGTCTCTCCTCAGATTCGGTTTGGAGACTTTAGAATCCTCCCCAGACTCATCCCGCCCCTCAAAGCCCTGTTTGCCGAGGAGATCGGAGAGATGGAGGAGAGGAGGGGGAGGAGGGAGCTTAAACAGATGAAAGGAGTCATTGCTGTAAGCAACGAAGAGCAGAGGACACCCAATGAAGGCGAGACGGGCAAAGGTGCCAAACGAGAGCCAGAGGAACCAACACAGGACGTGGGAAGTAAGAGACTCAAAACAAACTAAGACCCTGACCATAGCTTTGGGTTACACCAGAGATTAGTGGAAATCAAATGACTGTTATTTTATTGAGTTTGCTGTATTTAATTGTATTTTTATGAGAAACTTGCATGAGTGATGCTCTGTAAAGTAAGAGATTTTCATTTGGCTGGACTGGCTGCCTTCCTATACGCTTGTGAATAAAGAATTTCTGTTTTTCCTGTCATTACCATTGCTGTGTATAAGAAACATGTAATTAACATAGTCTTTGATTTTGCATTTAAAAAGTAAAGCAATGTCAATCATGCTCCATGGTATTGGCCTGTTGTTTTCTAGCAACATATTGTGAACAACTCATACAACGTTTATGTCCTATTAAACTACTCCCTTAAAAGTTGCATCCGAACAAATGTATTTAGTGAAGTTGTCACACATGGATGAGTAGTATTACATTGGACTGATAGTCATACATAATAGTCAAACAGCACCATGGTCACTCGTTGCTTAACAATTATTGGCGAAGGTTGAGGTTGCATTTCATCATAGATGATGGTCTAGGATTGTTGTGTGATGGTATGAATATGATATAAAGCTTCACGAACCAGATTAACTGTTTTTTCCCTTTATATGAAATACAAAATGTGCTATTGTTCTAGCCCTGAAACATGGACAATTTGACCGTGATATGTCAAAAACAACCCTGACCTTTCAGTGAGAAGACCCCCTAAAGCACTGTGCCAGCAGCATGCTCTCTGTGACAACTCTGTTTTGATGTCATATTTATTGCAGTAATCAGAATAAAGTTAGGACACCTTATATACCAATTAATGGGTCTACTGCAACTTTACTGACAGGTGGCGTTTGCAGCTGACAGTTCACTCTAAATGGATCCCTATCAGAGGAGGCTGGTGGAAGGAGCTATAGGAGGACGGGGTCATTGTAATGGCTGGAATGGAATGGTGTCAAACACATCAAATATATGGAAACATCATGTTTGGAAACCACATGAAAATACATCTGACTCCATTCCAGCCATTACAATGAGCCTGTCCTTCTATAGTTCCTCCTACCGGTTGCCTCTGATCCCTATACAGTATGTACAAAGAATGAGTGCCTGTATCGCAGCTCCTTGTCTATACCAGAGAGCACAGTAGCCTATACTATAGTGTGATGCAGGACTGTCCCTCCACATGGTGGCTGTATCGAGCTGTCAATGTTTTATTATTCTATAGATGGGCCAGCAATAACCTTCTGGAAGCTGTCTGAGAGAGGAAGGGCCACAGCCTCACCACCTTCCATTTCAAAGACCGTTTACTGGCCAGTCTCTCAAATGACATGAAGTGTTGACTAATCCACTCTAGATGAGATCATTTGCCTACACTAAATGCATCAACCAAATCTAATTTTATTAGTCACATGCGCCGAATACAACAGGTGTAGAGCTTAAAGTGAAATGCTTACTTACGAGCCCCCAACCGACAGTGCCGTTTCAAAAAACATGAATAAGAGATAAAAGTAACAAGTAATTAAAGAGCAGCAGTAAAAAATAACAATATATACAGGGGGGTGGCGGTACAGAGTCAATGTGCGGGGGCACCGGTTAGTTGAGGTAGTATGTACATGTAGGTAGAGTTAATTAAAGTGACTATGCATAGATGACAACAGAGAGTGGCAGTGGGGGGTAATGTGAGTAGTCTGGGTAGCCATTTGACAAGATGTTCAGGTGTCTTATGACTTGGGGGTAGAAGCTGTATAGAAGCCTCTTGGACCTAGACTTGACGCTCTGGTACCGCTTGCCGTGTGGTAGCAGAGAGAACAGTCTATGACTAGGGTGGCTGGAGTCTTTGACAATTTGTAGGGCCTTCCTCTGACACTACCTGGTATAGAGGTCCTGGATGACAGGAAGCTTGGCTCCAGTGATGTACTGGGCCGTTCACATTACCCTCTGTAGTGCCTTGCGGTCGGAGGCCGAGCAGTTGCCATACCAGGCAGTGATGCAACCATGCTCTCGATGGTGCAGCTGTAGAACCTTTTGAGGATCTGAGGACCCATACCAAATGTGTTCAGTCTCCTGAGGGGGAATAGGTTTTGTTGTGCCCTCTTCACGACTGCCATGCTGTGCTTGGACAATGTTAGTTTGTTGGTGATGTGGACACCAAGGAACTTGAAGCTGTCAACCTGCTCCACTGCAGCCCTGTCGATGAGAATGGGGGCGTGCTTGGTCCTCTTTTTCCTGTAGTCCACAATCATCTCCTTTGTCTTGATCACGTTGAGGGAGAGGTTGTAATCCTGGCACCACACGGCCAGGTCTCTGAGCTCCCTATAGGCTGTCTCGTTGTTGTCGGTGATCAGGCCTACTGTTGTGTCATCAGCAAATGTAATGATGGTGTTGGAGTCGTGCCTGGCCACTCAGTCATGAGTGAGTGAGGAATGTATATGCTCTCTTGGAGCATCAGGTAGCCTAGTGGTTAGAGCATTTGGCCAGTAACTGAAAAGTTGCTGGATCGAATCCCGAGCTGACAAGGTAAAAAATATGTCGTTCCGCCCCTGAACAAGGCAGTCCCATAAGACTTACCTCGTTGGCTCAGCCACTGTTCCCCGGTAGGCTGTCATTGTAAATAAGAATTTGTTCTTAACTGACTAGGTTCAAATCAAATTCCTGTTAGACTTGCCTGTCTGAGAACTATTGTAAACAGTAGTGTAATGCCAGAGTTTTCTGTCCCAGCTCTTTGGTGTGAATATGTTCACAGAATTTACTGAGGTTGAATTTCCATTGGTTTACTAAAACCCCTACAGAGAACAGCTGAGGCCAGTCGTGATCCTCTGTCCAGTGCTGGCCACTTTGTCTGCATGTCCCTTGGGTAACATTTGCATTTCAATTGGGTATTGATCTTTCCACATTGATCATTCTCCACCTAGAGGACTAGATCCAGCACTAGGTGGTTATCTCAGACTTGTTGTTGTGTTGCCATGTGAAGGGCCAGTGATAATTCATGATGTTGGAACTTCCCAAAGTCTGTTATCTTAGTTTCCTTTCAGATGATTGGTATCATTTTTAGGCAAGTCAGTGACGGGCTAGGAATGACGGTTTACTGACGGTTAACTGACAGATTTTTACATTGTTAGCTCGGGATTGGATCTAGCAATCTTTTGGTTACTGGCCCAACGCTCTAACCACTAGGCTACCTGCCACCCCATGATGCATTATGTGGCATGACTCAGAGTAGTGTCTCCCCATATCATTTGTTCAAACAAAACTAGAAAACTGAGGTATCAAATATACTCTGGGAGTAAGAATTTAGTCAATATCTCTGTTATAATTTTGATCTCATTTGAAGTATTGTATTTCTGAGTCTGTCTGGAGAGGTATAATACTATGAGCCTAAGACTACACAATGACATCTTTACTCTCGTTCCCAAAATACGAGGGGATATGAGATTTCCTAACCTGTGCTTCAGTGAAGTAGCAGAATTGTCTTGCGGCGAATCTCACACTTCACAATACCAACATGACTTGCAAGTCATTGCAGCTTAATGTCTGCTCCAATCCTGCAGTGGCATCGTGAGAGAGAGCGATGTAGAGTCATTATTTCCATTTACCACTTGAGGGAGCGGTAACCATGAAAATCTACTCAACACAAGGTAATGGCACATATAAGCTAAGGGAATTCACCCATGAGAGGGGCCAATCATCAATGGCACATAATTACAAAACACTCCTAAAATCATAAAGATTTTAGGAGTGATGCAGTGGTGAGCCACAATAGTCTCTCATTCAGGTTCCAGACAGCTATTATTTACATTTGAGCAGACATTTCTATCAAGACAGACTTACAGGAGCAATTAGGGTAAAGCACCTTGCTCAAGGGCACATTTTTCACCTAGTCAGCTCTGGGATTCAAACCAGCAACCTTTTGGTTACTGGCCCAACACTCTTAACTGCTTGGCTACCTGCCACCCTATCTCTGGAATGCAAGTCTTTACTGAATAAGAAGTATGTATACGTTTTGTCTCATGTTTTCAAGGAGGCTATTTCAGGCCGTCGGTCTTATCCCCCTATGACACAGCTCCAGTATAGTGTGTCTGTGTGTGTTACCCAAGTGAGACATGCCAAGTTCTACCTGGAGAGAGAACTGAGATGGGAGCTTTGGAGTTCTGAGGCTTACTGTAGCCGACATCTCACAGGAAACGGAGGATACTTAGCCCTGTGCAATATGTCATGTCAGATGCACAAAATTGTTGGAATACTGCAGACCTGCTCCAACACAACCTGCTATCAGATGGATTTCCATTAGAATATTAGCTGGGCCTTGAATGATTAATAAGCAGGTTCTAGATGAAAATCTGGGGGACTCCTGTGTCTGTTAATTGTACTCCCAATACGTTTCTATCAGGTTTTCCTTTAGCATTTCCTGAAACAGCAACAAAAAAGGCATTTCTGAATGGGTAAGGGTGTTGGATACATATCAAGAAGACTCCTTCCTTTTGTAGATAAGACAAGTGCTTTAACTCTCAGTTGAATGTAACGTGAGTGTTTTTCTGGGCTTAGTGAGCTCAACGGACAGGTGATTACCGTATTTTCTGGAGTGTGAAGCAGTCTGTTGAAGAGTCAAAGCTTCCAGGCCCAGTCCATTAGGGCCCATTCTAGTGACAATGGCCCATTCTACCTGGGGGCACCTAAATCACAAGCAGTGGGGCAGAGAGTAGGCTAAATCTCCCTCTCACAGCTTTTGTTGTGACTAGAATTCGTCAGACAGAAAGTGACCGTGAAGATGTACTGGATCTGCAGTCAACATTCGCGTTCATTGCTCGTATATTTAAAACACCGATAGTATGAAGCTTCCGTTTGAATTGTATCATTAATTTGTTTCTGTCTGTACATTTAGTTTTTTTTTGCGTGACAAAGACCCATAGTGGGCCAATTTGGCTTTGGTATTGACCCTCGCCATACAAGTAGTTTTAGCTTTCTCTGAGAAGCATTTGCATGTTATTTCTTTGGTAGATGTGCTGTGTTTGCCTTTCTTTTTCATGGTGGTTATTTGTGGATATGGTTTAGGCCCTCAAGGGATTATTTCTAAATGAAGTCGAATAGAAGAAAGAAGGTTCTCCATCATCTCTGCATTCAACTATCTTGTCTGGAGACTTTATCTACCCAACATAGCCATAGATAAAAGAGAATGTCATTCAAATATAACATCGTCAAACAGGGAGCCACTTCATTGTTAATGTTTGTCATATATTTTTGTTTGGGAGGGGAGACGGCAGACGTAAACAGAATGGGGCAGGAGGGCAGCCTCCAATCAGATACACCTCTGCAGACTTGAATGTTGCCTCAGTCCAAAGTCAATTATGCAGCCTGCTCTGCTCTCTTCACATTTTCTGCCTGGCTGCTGATTCAAAGAGGGGCCCTATTCTCCGCCAGAAGGAATCAAAGTGAGAGATAATCTGAGGGGACTTCTGTGAAATTCGATGACTGAAGAGGGACCGGGACTTTAAGCCACTCCAATTGGAGGTTACGGTTCTGGCCAACTCATCACAGCTCACCTGGACAGGTCAGTAATTGTGGGCAGACTCCCCGGCGACTCGCCTGAGACCCCCACACGACTGTCACTCAGCAGTCACCTCATATCGAGCTCTTCATCTCCACTCCTCATCCTCTGTCATCCATCTATTACCCTCCGTCCTACTCCGTCGATCCTAACGCCTGAGGAAGATCCAACCTGGACCTATCTAGAACCCTCCCCTGCAAGGAAGGAAGAGAGAGGGGGAGGCTGTGAAATTGAGATCAGAGTTCCAAGCCAGATCTTTGATAACTTTGCAACACGGTGAAAATAGATTTTATTAGACTTTTTAATGCTACATAAAGAAAAGACAAGAGAAAGAAGGTGTGTATAAGGGGTCTCTGCATGACAGAGGGCATTAGTATTCCACGTAGCAGGGCCAGGGTCGGCCTGTCTTCCCCACGACGAAGCTGCATTAACAGACTGTCTGTAGGAGAAACCTCAGGAGACATGAACAACACTGGTCTTACCTGGCCCTGCATGTGAATGAAGTTGGATTCTCCCCACGTTGCCACGAACGACAGGGTGCTCTTACATTCACCAGCAGTAACCCAACAAAAAGCACCTGCCGCATAAATGCAAAGCACAGGAGATTAGAGGGGCAGGATGGGATTTGGGATGTGCTGGCTTGACAAAGTTTCAGATTTAGAGAGCACATTTGCATAAAATGACTGACTGCCATAGAAGGTTTAGGTGGATGGACTGTAGCATTGATTTCTGATTCAAACCCAAGACTGTTGGGAATATATGATGAAGGAATGGCCAGCAGCCAACAGTGAGAGCGGAAAAGTGAATCATTTCATGGTACTTAGTACACGTTGTACGACCCCTTTTTGCCCATGGTCCATTACAGTAGGTAGTGATGGAGGATGTATTTCTATCAATGTACACTTACATAGTATTCTAAACAAGTCAATAATATCATGCCCTTAATGTACTTATTAAATCGTTTGACAAAATACCACTTTATTTGAGCTTTATGATTTAGAAGACTAGAGAGATCAGATGAGGCCCCTTACGTTTTTTTTTTTAAATAAAAATTTCTGATCTTGTGTGGCTAAATTCTCTCTCCCTCTCTCCTCCTTCCCTGTTTCTCTCCCTCTCTCCTCCTTCCCTCTTTCTCTCTCCCTCTCTCCTCCTTCCCTGTTTCTCTCTCCCTCTCTCATCCTTCCCTCTTTCTCTCTCCCTCTCCCCTACTTCCCTGTTTCTCTCTCCCTCTCCCATACTTCCCTGTTTCTCTCTCCCTCTCTCATCCTTCCCTCTTTCTCTCTCCCTCTCCCCTACTTCCCTGTTTCTCTCTCCCTCTCTCATCCTTCCCTCTTTCTCTCTCCCTCTCTCCTCCTTCCCTGTTTCTCTCTCCCTCTCTCATCCTTCCCTCTTTCTCTCTCCCTCTCCCCTACTTCCCTGTTTCTCTCTCCCTCTCTCATCCTTCCCTCTTTTCTCTCCCTCTCCCCTACTTCCTGTTTCTCTCTCCTCTCTCATCCTTCCCTCTTTTCTCTCTCCCTCTCTCATCCTTCCCTCTTTCTCTCTCCCTCTCCCCTACTTCCCTGTTTCTCTCCCTCTCCCCTACTTCCCTGTTTCTCTCTCCCTCTCTCCTCCTTCCCTGTTTCTCTCCCTCTCTCATCCTTCCCTCTTTCTCTCTCCCCTCCCCTACTTCCCTGTTTCTCTCTCCCTCTCTCCTACTTCTTGTTTTCTCTCCCTCTCTCATCCTTCCCTCTTTCTCTCTCCCTTTCTCCTACTTCCTGTTTCTCTCTCCCTCTCTCCTACTTCCCTGTTTCTCTCTCCTCTCTCCTCCTTCCCCGTTTTCTCTCCCTCTCTCCTACTTCCCTGTTTCTCTCTCCCTCTCCCTACTTCCCTGTTTCTCTCTCCCTTTCTCATCCTGCCCTCTTTCTCTCTCCCTCTCTCCTCCTTCCCCTCTCTCTCCCTCTCTCCTACTTCCTGTTTCTCGCTCCTCTCTCCTACTTCTTGTTTCTCTCTCCCTCTCTCATCCTTCCCTCGTTCTCTCTCCCTTTCTCCTCCTTCCCTGTTTCTCTCTCCCTTTCTCCTCCTTCCCTGTTTCTCTCTCCCTCTCCCCTACTTCCCTGTTTCTCTCTCCCTCTCTCCTACTTCCATGTTTCTCTCTCCCTCTCTCCTACTTCTTGTTTCTCTCTCCCTCTCTCCTCCTTCCCTGTTTCTCTCTCCCTCTCCCCTACTTCCCTGTTTCTCTCTCCCTCTCTCCTACTTCCCTGTTTTCTCTCCCTCCTCTACTTCCCTACTCTCCCTGTACTTCTTTCTCCCTCTCTCCTCCTTCCCTGTTTCTCTCTCCTCCTTCCCTGTTTCTCTCCCTCCTTCCCTCTTTCTCTCTCCCTCTCTCCTCCTTCCCTGTTTCTCTCTCCCTACTTCCCTCCTCCTTCCCTGTTTCTCTCTCCCTCTCTCCTACTTCCCTCATCCCCTCCTCCTCTCTCCCTCTCTCCTACTTCCCTGTTTCTCCTCCCTCTCCCTACTTCCCTGTTTCTCTCTCCCTCTCTCCTACTTCCCTGTTTCTCTCTCCCTCTCTCCTCCTTCCCTGTTTCTCTCTCCCTCTCTCCTACTTCCCTGTTTCTCTCTCCTCTCTCTATCCTTCCCTCTTTCTCTCTCCCTCTCCCCTACTTCCCTCTTTCTCTCTCCCTCTCTCATCCTTCCCTCTTTCTCTCTCCCTCTCCCCTACTTCCCTGTTTCTCTCTCCTCTCTCTCCTTCCCTGTTTCTCTCTCCCTCTCTCATCCTTCCCTCTTTCTCTCTCCCTCTCTAATCCTTCCCTCTCTCTTCCCTCTCCCCTACTTCCCTCTCTCTCTCCTCCTTCCCTGTTTCTCTCTCCCTATCTCCTACTTCCCTGTTTCTCTCTCCCTCTCTCCTACTTATTGTTTCTCTCTCCCTCTCTCATCCTTCCCTCTTTCTCTCTCCCTTTCTCCTCCTTCCCTGTTTCTCTCTCCCTCTCCCCCTACTTCCCTGTTTCTCTCTCCCTCTCTCCTACTTCCCTGTTTCTCTCTCCCTCTCTCCTACTTCTTGTTTCTCTCTCCCTCTCTCCATCCTTCCTGTTTCTCTCCTTTCTCCTACTTCCTGTTTCTCTCTCCCTCTCTCCTACTTCCCTGTTTCTCTCTCCCCCTCTCCTCCTTCCCTGTTTCTCTCTCCCTCTCTCCTACTTCCCTGTTTCTCTCTCCCTCTCTCCTCCTTCCCTGTTTCTCTCTCCCTTTCTCCTACTTCCCTGTTTCTCTCTCCCTCTCTCCTCCTTCCCTGTTTCTCTCTCCCCTCTCCTACTTCCTGTTTCTCTCTCCCTCTCTCTCCTACTTCCCTGTTTCTCTCTCCCTCTCTCCTACTTCCCTGTTTCTCTCTCCCTCTCCCCTACTTCCTGTTTCTCTCTCCCTTTCTCCTACTTCCCTGTTTCTCTCTCCCTTTCTCCTACTTCCCTGTTTCTCTCTCCCTCTCTCCTCCTTCCCTGTTTCTCTCTCCCTCTCTCATCCTTCCCTGTTTCTCTCTCCCTCTCCCTACTTCCCTGTTTCTCTCTCCCTTTCTCCTACTTCCCTGTTTCTCTCTCCCTCTCCCCTACTTCCCTGTTTCTCTCTCCCTCTCCCCTACTTCCCTGTTTCTCTCTCCCTCTCCCCTACTTCCCTGTTTCTCTCTCCCTCTCTCCTCCTTCCCTGTTTCTCTCTCCCTCTCTCCTCCTTCCCTGTTTCTCTCTCCCTCTCTCCTCCTTCCCTGTTTCTCTCTCCCTCTCCCTACTTCCCTGTTTCTCTCTCCCTCTCCCCTACTTCCCTGTTTCTCTCTCCCTCTCCCCTACTTCCCTGTTTCTCTCTCCCTCTCCCCTACTTCCCTGTTTCTCTCTCCCTCTCTCCTCCTTCCCTGTTTCTCTCTCCCTCTCTCCTACTTCCCTGTTTCTCTGTCCCTCTCTCCTCCTTCCCTGTTTCTCTCTCCTTTCTCCTACTTCCCTGTTTTCTCTCCCTCTCTCCTCCTTCCCTGTTTCTCTCTCCCTCTCTCCTCCTTCCCTGTTTCTCTCTCCCTCTCTCCTACTTCCCTGTTTCTCTCTCCCTCTCTCCTACTTCCCTGTTTCTCTCTCCCTCTCTCCTACTTCCCTGTTTCTCTCTCCCTCTCTCCTACTTCCCTGTTTCTCTCTCCCTCTCTCCTACTTCCCTGTTTCTCTCTCCCTCTCTCATACTTCCCTGTTTCTCTCTCCCTCTCTCCTACTTCCCTGTTTCTCTCTCCCTTTCTCCTCCTTCCCTCTTTCTCTCTCCCTTTCTCCTCCTTCCCTCTCTCCTACTTCTTGTTTCTCTCTCCCTCTCTCCTACTTCCCTCTTTCTCTCTCCCCATTCCACTTCCTTCTCTGTCAACATTGTTTCAAAATTCAAAGCAGAAGATGCCTAATTTGAATGACCTAGCAAGGGGGCCTAATACTTTTTTGCAAATCCTTTGCTTTTAACGAAAAACGCTGTGCATTGAGTGGAAAGCTCTTAATACTGCTCTGACGTTGACTTGCTTTCTCAGTATTTGAGTGATCCCCAAAGCAGCAGCATATCACTCTGTCCCTAATGACATTGCCATGGACTTCAGTTTATGCACAGTGAATAACCCCTCTATAATATCCTATTTTCAAAATGTCCTGCTAAAGTTTCAAAGTGCCCTTCAAAAGTAAACTTGTCAGTCCAGTTTTACATCAATATTTGAGTGTCTTTTTGGAAGACGGTATAGTTCGTTGTTGACACTGTAGTGTAGGTAGGGCTCTCTTGCTGTTGATAATCCTGATGATACTTTCACACCGCGACTGTGATTGTGATGCATTTCTCATGCCTACCTTATGGTAAGAGAGGTGTAGTGGGGTAATATCTGATATGTGTATATTATATAGACACCTCACACGCGACCCATAATAAGACTATGCACTTAGCCTATTAAATGTATTTATCTGACTCCATAAAGAGGATTTAGAAATATGCACAAAACTATAGTTGAGTTACAGTAATAGGCAATCAAGAAAGGTCTAAGAATTTTCTTTCAAAGGCAAATTGATTGATTTAACATTATAAAATGAATTATTACATTGTACAAGGCATAAGCTTAAGTTACAAAGCATTAACAAGCATTACATGGCATTATCTAGGCATGAAGATCCTAGAGTTACCAAAGCCAAGCATGAACATAACAGGCTTACTCAAGCCGAAGTCCTGGGTAGCTTACAAGAGAAGCATACATACAATCTTAGTCCATGGGCAGGATACAGGATAAGAGGCAGAATAAATGCATTTAATTCCATTTATAACATTTGAAGGTGTAACTCTTTCAAACCAAAACCAACCACCATTGATCAATTAAACGATACCCAAGTTACAGTAACCTGATCACCCAGGCCCAATCTCCACAGGACAGTAACTTGTGTGTGGGATGAGACAGTGGAGATAATGCAGATTCACCCCAGGCCCAATCTCCACAGGATGTCACGGCATCTAAAGGCTTGTGTGTGGGATGAGACAGTGGAGATAATGCAGAATTAAACTGATCACCCAGGCCCAATCTCCACAGGATTATCTAAAGGCTTGTGTGTGGGATGAGACAGTGGAGATAATGCAGAATTAAACGATACCCAAGTTACAGTAACCTGATCACCCAGGCCCAATCTCCACAGGATGTCACGGCATCTAAAGGCTTGTGTGTGGGATGAGACAGTGGAGATAATGCAGAATTAAACGATACCCAAGTTACAGTAACCTGATCACCCAGGCCCAATCTCCACAGGATGTCACGGCATCTAAAGGCTTGTGTGTGGGATGAGACAGTGATAATGCAGGGATGAGACAGTGGAGGATAATGCAGAATAATGCAGAATTAAACGATACCCAAGTTACAGTAACCTGATCACCCAGGCCCAATCTCCACAGGATGTCACGGCATCTAAAGGCTTGTGTGTGGGATGAGACAGTGGAGATAATGCAGAATTGCTAAAGACGATAAAACCCTTTGCATAGACCAGTTAGAGTTAACCCTGTCCAGATACAAGTTACCACAGAGATCATACATCCATATAGATAGCATCAGAGTTATCCTCAGGGGACACGTTTTAGATAGATACCAGACATGGAAGCAATCACATCACTAACATACATTTAAATAATCAGTCCTCTGGTTACTGTAACAGAGAGATACATGTTGGCACTTCAGAGAGGGAAGGGCTGACTAGTCCTTGGGCATTGTCTTTTTTGTTTTGCTGGGCCATTTGCCATGCGGCCGGAGGTGACAGACAGCACATAAATTAGGGACGCGTCTATAGAGGCACTTAACAGAAATTGATGGTCAATGCTCTTGCATAGTTTATTGATTCATTATGACATGAGTAATGGGCAGTAACTTATGGCAGAACATATTACAGTCTCATCTGGGATCTGTTGCTACAGTATCATGGATATCATTACCTTTTTGGGTTACACTGAAACTGTTGTCAACTTATGGTTCATTGCTTTATGTGTAATAAGTGTAATAAGGTATTCGCATATTGACATATTGCACCTTTGACCTGGGAGAGCCTTGTGTTTTTTTTGACTGCATGCTGTGAAAACTCCTCGTTTATCCATCTTCCCTCTTCATACCAGCAGATCAACCCCAGCCTCGCCAGTGAAGAACTGTGTATCAGTAAATTGCCTGTTTTGCAAAGTTGTTTTAAAAACAGCTTGTTGGGATAAAATAAAATGAAAAATTCCCAGGACCACAAACACAAATTCCATCTAGACACCGTTGCCCTAGAGCACACAAAAAAACTATACATACCTCGGCCTAAACATCAGCGCCACAGGAAACTTCCACAAAGCTGTGAACAATCTGAGAGACAAGGCAAGAAGGGCATTCTATGCCATCAAAAGGAACATAACATTTAACATACCAATTAGAATCTGGCTAAAAATACTCAAATCAGTTAAAGAACCCATGGCCCTTTATGGCAAGTTAGTCCTGGGGCTCTTCACAGACACAAACAGACCCCACAGAGACACAGGACAGCAACACAATTAGACCAACCAAATCATGAGAAAACAAAAAAATGATTACTTGACACAATGGACAGAATTTACAAAAAAAAACAGCAAACTAGAATGTTATTTGGCCCTAAACAGAGAGTACAGTGGCAGAATACCTGACCACTGTGACTGACCTAAAATTAAGGAAATCTTTGACTATGTACAGACTCAGTGAGCATAGCCTTGCTATTGAGAAAGGCCGCCGTAGGCAGACATGGCTCTCAAGAGAAGACAGGCTATGTGCACACTGCCCACAAAATGAGGTGGAAACTGAGCTGCACTTTCTAACCTCCTGCCAAATGTATGACCATATTAGAGACACATATTTCCCTCAGATTACACAAACCCACAAATAATTTGAAAATAATCTATTGGGTGAAATACCACAGTGTGCCATCACAGAAGCAAGATGTGTGACCTGCAACCAGTGAAGAACAAACACCATTGTAAATGCAACCTATATGTATGTTTATTTATTTTCCCTTTTGTACTCTTAACTATTTGCACATCATTACAACACTGTATATAGACATAATATATAGACATAATATGACATTTGAAAAGTCTATATTATTTTGGAACTTTTGTAAATGTAATGTTTACTGTACATTTTTTATTGTTTATTTAACTTTTGTTTGATCTATTTCACTTGCTTTGGCAATGTAAACATATATTTCCCATGCCAATAAGGCCCTTAAATTGATATTAAAATATAATATTGAGGGAGATAGAGAGAGGAGGGGGAGACTCGTAGAAGTTGTGTGGCCAACACTCAATGCCAACTATTGAATTAGAGATTTACCACACACTGTCTGGATGTGTGCTGCATAGAATCTATTGAGAGATAGCTCATTTCTGTTCAGAAACAGGAAAGCATGATTCTATCAGTTTAATCTCAAAAGGAGAAAGAGGCATACATAGAAAACGCCTTACAATGCATTCTGTGTTAAGACCAGTGGTTCATTTGTATCACCATGTGGAATGGTGATCTAATTCTAGATGTAGTAGCTGTGCTCATTTGAAGACGCGTCTGGGGGAGTTTATCAGTTAAAGACGGGACAGGTTCAGTAAAACAACTGGCAGTCTTTAGGAGTTACATTATCTTTGCTTAAAGTTTATGTACATGTACTATTTGGGTGTGATACAGTTATGTGTGTTTGTGTCAGATGTGGGTCCAATAGAGTTACCTTAGAATACACAAAACTCCAGCTGAAATAGCATAAGCTGTAGCAGGCTGGTGGTGTTAGCATGCTGAACTCTCACTGGTGGTTGTGGGACAGACAGCTACACTCTTAGAAAAAAATCTGCTATCTAGAACCCTTTAAAGAACCCTTTTGGTTCAAGGTTCTACCAAAAAGGGTTCTTCAAAGGGTTCTAGATAGAAGAAAATATGCTAAGAGTGTAAAAAAAAAAGGTTATATCCAGCAGATCAAACAAATGTCTCCTGTCTCTCCTTCGGCACAATTACCGCAGGTGGTCCGACTCTACAGATCTCATTGTGTCAGATCTCAGCACTTAGAGCTCACTAGCCTTCCGCTTGCACGTATCCCTCCCCTGCTTTGATTTCCCTGTGGGCCCACATGTAGCCCTGACACATGCGTGGGCCTCTGAGGCTGTTCAAGTTGACACAGCTGTCCTTGCTCTTGTCTTCACACACGGTCTACCTGGAACTGCGAAGAGGAAACTGTCATACTTCATTATGGTATTACTTAGGCCTGCGAGTTTTGACATCTTGTTACCCAGCTAACACATGTTTCCATTTCAAGCAAAAACTTTTCCTCAAGCAAGAATATGAGTTTGTTTGGTTCAGATGAATCAAGATGAATTGGTGTTACACAAAGATGAGGAAATTAACAGGTATATTCATTTCAGGTATATTCATTATGATATAAATTCAGGGTTGGATACGTTACTTTCTAAATGTAATATTGACGAATACGCTGATTCGGTGTGCGAGTTCATTCGTGCGTTGAAGATGTCGTTCCCATAGCAACGATAAAAACATTCCCTAACCAGAAACCGTGGATTGATGGCAGCATTCGCGTGAAACTGAAAGCACGAACCACTGCTTTTAATCAGGGCAAGGTGTCTGGCAACATGACCGAATACAAACAGTGCAGCTATTCCCTCCGCAAGGCTATTAAACAAGCTAAGTGTCAGTACAGAGACAAAGTAGAATCTCAATTCAACGACTCAGACACAAGGCATGTGGCAGGGTCTACAGTCAATCACGGACTACAAGAAGAAACCCAGCCCAGTCACGGACCAGGATGTCTTGCTCCCAGGCAGACTAAATAACGTTTTTTGCCCGCTTTGAGGACAATACAGTGCCACTGACACGGCCTGCAACGAAAACATGCGGTCTCTCCTTCACTGCAGCTGAGGTGAGTAAGACATTTAAACTTGTTAACCCTCGCATTCTGCTGTTCCCACATGCTTCAAGAGGGCCACCATTGTTCCTGTTCCCAAGAAAGCTAAGGTAACTGAGCTAAACGACTACCGCCCCGTAGCACTCACTTCCGTCATCATGAAGTGCTTTGAGAGACTAGTCAAGGACCATATCACCTCCACCCTACCTGACACCCTAGACCCACTCCAATTTGCTTACCGCCCAAATAGGTCCACAAACGATGCAATCTCATCCACACTGCACACTGCCCTAACCCACCTGGACAAGAGGAATACCTATGTGAGAATGCTGTTCATCGACTACAGCTCGGCATTCAACACCATAGTACCCTCCAAGCTCGTCATCAAGCTCGAGACCCTGGGTCTCGACCCGCCCTGTGCAACTGGGTACTGGACTTCCTGACGGGCCGCCCCCAGGTGGTGAGGGTAGGCAACAACATCTCCTCCCCGCTGATCCTCAACACGGGGGCCCCACAAGGGTGCGTTCTGAGCCCTCTCCTGTACTCCCTGTTCACCCACGACTGCGTGGCCACGCACGCCTCCAACTCAATCATCAAGTTTGCGGACGACACAACAGTGGTAGGCTTGATTACCAACAATGACGAGACGGCCTACAGGGAGGAGGTGAGGGCCCTCGGAGTGTGGTGTCAGGAAAATAACCTCACACTCAACGTCAACAAAACTAAGGAGATGATTGTGGACTTCAGGAAACAGCAGAGGGAACACCCCCTATCCACATCGATGGAACAGTAGTGGAGAGGGTAGCAAGTTTTAAGTTCCTCGGCATACACATCACAGACAAACTGAATTGGTCCACTCACACTGACAGCGTCGTGAAGAAGGCGCAGCAGCGCCTCTTCAACCTCAGGAGGCTGAAGAAATTCGGCTTGTCACCAAAAGCACTCACAAACTTCTACAGATGCACAATCGAGAGCATCCTGGCGGGCTGTATCACCGCCTGGTACGGCAACTGCTCCGCCCTCAACCGTAAGGCTCTCCAGAGGGTAGTGAGGTCTGCACAACGCATCACCGGGGCAAACTACCTGCCCTCCAGGACACCTACACCACCCGATGTTACAGGAAGGCCATAAAGATCATCAAGGACATCAACCACCCGAACCACTGCCTGTTCACCCCGCTATCATCCAGAAGGCGAGGTCAGTACAGGTGCATCAAAGCTGGGACCGAGAGACTGAAAAACAGCTTCTATCTCAAGGCCATCAGACTGTTAAACAGCCACCACTAACATTGAGTGGCTGCTGCCAACACACTGTCATTGACACTGACCCAACTCCAGCCACTTTAATAATGGGAATTGATGGGAAATGATGTAAATATATCACTAGCCACTTTAAACAATGCTACCTTATATAATGTTACTTACCCTACATTATTCATCTCATATGCATACGTATATACTGTACTCTACATCATCGACTGCATCCTTATGTAATACATGTATCACTAGCCACTTTAACTATGCCACTTTGTTTACTTTGTCTACATACTCATCTCATATGTATATATTGTACTCGATACCATCTACTGTATGCTGCTCTGTACCATCACTCATTCATATATCCTTATGTACATATTCTTTATCCCCTTACACTGTGTATAAGACAGTAGTTTTAGAATTGTTAGTTAGATTACTTGTTGGTTATCACTGCATTGTCGGAACTAGAAGCACAAGCATTTCGCTACACTCGCATTAACATCTGCTAACCATGTGTATGTGACAAATAAAATTTGATTTGATTTAATCTGTTACAGTTACTAGTTACCTGTCAAAAATTGAAATATGTCATGTAACTTGTAACATGTAACTTTTGGATTACCCAAACTCAGTAATGTAATTTTCAATTACTTTCCCCCTAAGAAGCATTCGAAGAAGACAAAAAGGATCAAACACATTTGGTGACCATCATAGTGGTCTCTGACTTGTGGTGAGGTCAGAGATTTTTGGGGCGGCAGGGTAGCCTAGTGGTTAGAGCGTTGGACTAGTAACCGGAAGGTTGCAAGTTCAAATCCCCGAGCTGACAAGGTACAAATCTGTCGTTCTGCCCCTGAACAGGCAGTTATTGATAATAAGAATTTGTTCTTAACTGACTTGCCTAGTTAAATAAAGGTTAAAAAAATGTAAAACAATATTTTTGCTGTTGATGTAAAGAAAAACAAAAAAGGTAATCAGATTACATGTAACTTTTTACAGGTAATCAGTTACTCCTCAACCGTGGATATAATACTGTATGATACATTGCCAAAATGTTTTGCTACATTGCCCATGCACATTTTCCCCTTAATGGTAAATGCCAGAATGATTGGGAGCCAATCACACAATGGTGTGGCATCTGTCCAGAGATAGTGTGAAGAGATAAGCTTTCCTGAGGAAGGAAGACAGCCAGAGGTAGACAAAGATGGATCTGTCTTATATACCCAAATGTGAAAGATTGATTTAAGAAGTCCTGGGATAATTAAGCCTGAATTCAGTGCCTCTTCCACTTCCAGAATTCTTTCATTTGTTAACTTAAGAGACAAACACCCACAAACATTCGGAGCCAAATCTCTGTTCCACCCTCAAGGTGGCCATGTGATGAACAGCATGTTTTAATTGTGATGAAGAAGGAATGCACCTGTCCGTTTATAGTTGACAAGCTGCTTGGTCATGAAAATCAAAGCAATCTAGCAACCATTGTCTTACGTCAGATGGCGTCACTCCTTTTCGACGCTCGTCCCTGCAGGCGGAATCAAGGCGCTATCTGACTTAAGACAATGCCTAGCTACAACATTAAATCAAATCAAATTGTATTTGTCACATGCACCGAATACAACAGGTGTAGATTTTACCGTGAAACACTTACCTACAAGTCCTAGTGGCGCAGCGGTCTAAGGAACTGCATCTCAATGCAAGAGGTGTCCCTGGTTCGTATCCAACTGTATCACATCTGCTCATGATTGGGAGTTCCATAGGACGGTATATAATTGACCCAGTGTCATCAGGGTTTGGCCAGTGTATGGTGTCATTGTAAATAAGAATTTGTTCTTAACTGACTTGCCTAGTTAAATTGATAAACAAAACAAAAAAACAGCAGTTGAAGAAATAGAGTTAAGAAAATATTTACAAAATAAAATAAAAAGGAACACAATAAAATGACATAACAATAACGAGGCTGTATATGGGGGTACGGGTACCGAGTCAATGTGCAGGGGTACAGGTTAGTCGAGGTCATTTGTACATGTAGGTAGGGGTAAAGTGACTGCATAGATAATCAACAGCGAGGGATCAATGTAAATAGTCCGGTGGCCATTTGATTAATTATTTAGCAGTCTTATAGCTTGGGGGTAGAAGCTGCCTTTTGGACCTAGACTTGGGCGCTCCAGTACCGCTTGCCGTGCGGTAACAAAGAGTACAGTCTATGGCCTCTGACACTGCCTAGTATATACACCACCGTTCAAAGGTTTGGGGTCACTTAGAAATGTCCCTGTTTTTGAAAGAAAATCACATTTTTGTCCATCAAAATAACATCAAATTGATCAGAAATACAGTGTAGACATTGTTAATGTTGTAAATGACTATTGTAGCTGGAAACGACTGATTTTCTATGGAATATCTACATAGGCGTACAAAGGCCCATTATCAGCAACCATCACTCCTGTGTTCCAGTGGCACGCTGTGTTAGCTAATCCAAGTTTAGATAGTACACGCAAAACACCAATTCTCAACGTCAACAGTGAAGAGGCGACTCCGGGATGCAGGCCTTCTGGGCAGAGTTCCTCTGTCCTCTTTTCTATTTATTCGCAGTCTGAGATACGTTTTTTTCTTTGCAACTCTGTCTAGAAGGCCAGCATCCTGGAGTCGCCTCTTTACTGTTGACGTCGAGACTGGTGTTTTGCGGGTACTATTTAATGAAGCAGCCAGTTGGGGACTTGTGAGGCATCTGTTTCTCAAACTAGACACTCTGATGTACTTGTTCTCTTGCTCAGTTGTGCACCGGGGCCTCCCACTCCTCTTTTTATTCTGGTTAGAGCCAGTTTGCGGGGTTCTGTGAAGGGAGTAGTACACTGCGTTGTTCGAGATCTTCAGTTTCTTGGAAATTTCTGACATGGAATAGCCTTCATTCCTCAGAACAAGAATAGCCTGACGGGATTTAAAAGAAAGGTCTTTGTTTCTGGCCATTTTGAGCCTGTAATCGAACCCACAAATGCTGACGCTCCAGATACTCAACTAGTCTAAAGAAAGCCAGTTTTATTGCTTCTTTAATCATAACAGTTTTTATAATTCAAAATGGTTTTCTAATGATCAATTAGCATTTAAAAATTCTAAACTTGGATTAGCTAACACAACCTGCCATTGGAACACAGGAGTGATGGTTGCTGATAATGGGCCTCCATATGCCATATTCCATAAAAAAAATCTGACGTTTCCAGCTACAATAGTCATTTACAACATTAACAATATCTACACTGTATTTCTGATCAATTTGATGTTATTTTAGTGGACAAAAAATTCTAAGAGACCCCAAACTTTACAACGGTAGTGTAGGTCCTGGATGGCAGAAAGCTTGGCTCCAGTGAAGTATTGGGCCGTACACACTACCCTCTGTAACGCCTTACAGTCAGATGCCGAGCAGTTGCCATATCAGGTGTTGATGCAACCAGTCAGGATGGTCTTGATGGTGCAGCTATAGAACTTTTAGAGGATCTGGGGATTCATGACAAATCTTTTCAGTCTCCCGAGGGGGAAAATGTGTTTTCATGACCCCTGTCACAGCTGTCTTGGTGTTTTTGGACCATAGTTTGTTGGTGATGTGAACACCAAGGAACTTGAAACTCTCGACACGCTCCACTACAGCCCCGTCAATGTTAATGGGGGCCTGTTCGGCCCTCCTTTTCCTGTAGTCCACGATCATCTCCTTTGTCTTGCTCACATTGAGGGAGAGGTTGTTGTCCTGGCACCACACTGCCCGGTCTCTGATCTCCTTCCTATAGGCTGTCTCATCGTTGTCGGTGATTGTTGTATCGTCACTGTTGTATCGTCAGCAAACTTAATGATAGTGTTGGAGTCGTGCTTGGCCACGCAGTCATGGGTGAACAGGGAGTACATGAGGGGATTAAGCACACACCCCTGATGGGTTCCCGGTGTTGTGTGTTGTTGACTACCCTTACCACCTGGGGGTGGCCCGTCGGAAGTCCAGGATCCAGTTGCTGAGGGAGGTGTTTAGTCCCAGGGTCTTTAGCTTAGTGATGAGCTTTGGGGGCAATATGGGGTTGAACGCTGAGCTGTAGCAAATGAACAGCATTCTCACATAGGTGTTCCTTTTGTCCAGGTGGGAAAGGGTAGTGTGGAGTGCGATTGAGATTGAGATTGAGATTTTGTCATCTGTGGATCTGTTGGGGCGGTATGCAAATTCGAGTGGATCTTGGGTTTCCGGGATGGTGTTGATGTGAGCCATTACCAGCCTTTCAAATCACTTCATGGCTACTGACGTGAGTGCTACGGGGCGGTAGTCATTTAGGCAGGTTACCTTCCGACTATGGTGGTCTTCTTGAAACATGTTGGTATTACAGACTCGGTCAGGGAGAGGTTGAAAATGTCAGTGAAGGCACTTGCAGGTCTGCGCATGTTCTGAGTACACGCCCTGGTAATCCATCTGGCCCCGCGGTCTTGTGAATGTGGACCTGTTTAAAGATCTTGCTCACATTGGCTACAGAGAGCGTGATCACACAGTCATCCGGAACAGCTGGTGCACTCATGCATGCTTCGGTGTTGCTTGCCTCAAAGCAAGCAAAAAAGGCATTTAGCTCATCTGGTAGGCGCGTCACTGGGCAGCTTGCTGCTGGGTTTCCCTTTGTAGTCCGTAATATAAGCCCTGATACATCCGACGAGCTTCATAGCCGGTGTAGTAGGATTCAATCGTAGTCCTGTATTGACGCTTTGCCTGTTTGATGGTTTGAGGGCATAGCGGGATTTCTTATTAGCGTTCGGATTAGTGTCCTTCTCCTTGAAACAGCAGCTCTAGCCTTTAGCTCAGTGTGGATGTTGCCTGTAATCCATGGCTTCTGGTTGGGGTATGTACGTATGGTCACTGTGGGGGCGACGTCATCGATGCACTTATTGATGAAGCCGGTGACTGAGGTGGTATACTCCGATGCCATTGGATGAATCACAGAACATCTTGCAGTCTGTGCTAGCAAAATTGTCCTGTAGCGTAGCATCCGCGTCATCTGACCGCTTTACCTTCTTTATGTGCAGCACATTCTGAAGCATTGTCTTCTTGAATAATACATTGTGATTCTCATCACAACTTATGACCCAGAGATGATCCTTAGGAAGAACCTATTCAGGACCATATCTGTTCAGATGATTAGTATGCCTAACGCAGACCAAGGGTATCTGAGAAAATGGTATACATTTGCAATCCTTGCATTATTTTGTGCATTAGTTATTAAATGATGAATCATCACAGAGAAAGTCCTTCTTATGGCAGTAACCTTCACTTGTATTCCGTCTGAATAGCTACGCTCAGCTCTATGTTAATTCCTCTGTCTTCACAGACTGCTCAATACAATATAAACAAAATCATGTATTGGCATTGCAGCATATGGTAATGTTTTTATAACAGCACAAGACAGATCATATTTGCAAGTGAAACAAAGTACAAACAATATAGCTGTCTATTTCTGCAGAGAAAGAAATGGCAGTTTGAAAATACAATAGCTAGTGAGCACTTCTCAAAGGAACAAGAAGCCAGTCGCAGGCCAATCATTTTAACTCCAAGATGAGGACGTTTTAATTTAACATGGGAGGAATCAGAAATAATAGAATGATCATGAAGTTAGACTGTGGCTATTCAGTGGAAATGAATGGAGCCTTTAGCTGAGGTAAGGCTTTCTGCCTGGGGTGATGAATGTGTGCAGGCTTATTATCGTTGTACTGTATGGTGATATCATCTCAGTCTCTCCTAAGTCCCCCGGTGCTGTGGAAGAGTGTCCTTGGTTTTGATTTACTGTCAGCTCAAATACTATCCCTGGACTGGAGTTATAGCAGCCACTTTTTATATTGGGAAACCACTGATTTCACTTGACTCAGTCATGCTGAGAACCATCAAGCCTAGATGAAAACCGTGTTTTTCACTAATGCAACACACAGTTTAATAAGAAATAGAAGGACAAAATAGGAGCAAGTGCATGATAAAAAATAAATAATATTTGCTGGTTAGATGAAAACATAAGCTACTGACTTTAGCTGTATAACTTAATATCGAGGGTGATGAGTCTTTGTCAGGGAAAAACAGAATTGATGTATATCCACTAGCACTGTGCTGAAAGTGAGGAAAATTGCCTAGCATATAAAGCACATTATTGCCAGAGACACAGAAAGACATTAACTGTCCCAAATGAGAATAGAGAGGCAAACCTTAATCCTAACACTAATGGCTGACGTTAGAGACAATAGCCAAACCATTGCTTGTTAATGTGGCTTAATTGCTTTTTGGGACCATAATGAAATATTTCAAGGAAATGTAAATGATTGAGGAAAGCCCCCTCACTTAGTGTAAACCAGAGCATAATGGACAATGCAGCTAAAGTGCAGAGCGTTCCTGACATATGGCTATGAACGACAGGTCTTAGAATTGTGTTATTAATTATGGAGCTGAGTCAGAGGATGTTTGATGGACTGGTGGTTTTCCTTTTTTAAACATTTTTTCTTTCACTCCAAATACAAACTTACACATACAAACTTACAGACGCACACAAACGACTCCATCCCATCTGCCCAGACCCACATGCTCACACCCCCATCCATAGTACCTGCCTTATTGTTTGTCATGTGGCGTTAAAATAGTCTGGTGGTTTTCTATTGATTCTAAGGAATTCTGTTCAAATTGAAGCTGATGAGAAAAAAGTATTTCAAGAAAATGTTATTATAACATATGGACATTTTGTGCACCGCAGACTATGTTCTGTTTACATATGAAGGGGCAGTGAAGTCAAAAACATGATTTTCCTGTGTTTTATATATATTTCCACATTATGAGGTTGGAATAATGCTGTAAAATTGAGAAAATGATGATAATGCACTTGTAAGAGCTGTTTGAAATTTCACCTTTTTTTCTTTTTTTTGGACCCCCTGGTGACGACCAATAACAAAGAAAGTTTAGCCTCCGCTCTGCCAAAAGATAGTTTTCAGGTTACACATCCCTCCGATTAGGCCTCTCAGACCACTCCCAGACAGTCCTAGCTACATTTTTGATTGAGAAATTGCATTTAGCTAAGAAGCTATTTTGTTTATTTTTGACCATTTGAATTGAAAACAATCACTCTAAGGTACTTCTACCCAGAAATGATTTGATATTGAGATAAAAATGGCTGCATTTTAACTTTAAAGTAATGAACTACTATATTAAACCAACACAATTTTTTTTCAACACAATGCAAGATTCCTTAAGGTTAGAGCCCTTGCCATTTGCATTGCCCAATAATTGCAAAACTGTGCCAAATCAATTCTCTGATCAACCTTGTCACTATATTTCTCAGCAGATTACCTGCCCTCCAGGACACCTACACCACCCGATGTCACAGGAAGGCCATAAAGATCATCAAGGACAACAACCCCCCGAGCTACTGCCTGTTCACCCCGCTATCATCCAGAAGGCGAGGTCAGTACAGGTTCATCAAAGCAGGGACCGAGAGACTGAAAAACAGCTTTTATCTCAAGGCCATCAGACTGTTAAACAGCCACCACTAACATTGAGTGGCTGCTGCCAACACACTGACTCAACTCCAGCCACTTTAATAATGGGAATTGATGGAAATTGATTTAAAAATCTATCACTAGCCACTTTAAACAATGTTACTTAATATAATGTTCACATACCCTACATTACTCATCTCATATGTATATGTACAGTGGGGAGAACAAGTATTTGATACACTGCCGATTTTGCAGGTTTTCCTACTTACAAAGCATGTAGAGGTCTGTAATTTTTTTATCATAGGTACACTTCAACTGTGAGAGACAGAATCTAAAACAAAAATCCAGAAAATCACATTGTAAGATTTTTAAGTAATTCATTTGCATTTTATTGCATGACATAAGTATTTGATCACCTACCAACCAGTAAGAATTCCGGCTCTCACAGACCTGTTTGTTTTTCTTTCAGAAGCTCTCCTGTTCTCCACTCATTACCTGTATTAACTTCACCTGTTTGAACTCGTTACCTGTATAAAAGACACCTGTCCACACACTCAATCATACAGACTCCAACCTCTCCACAATCGCCAAGACCAGAGAGCTGTGTATGGACATCAGGGTTAAATTGTAGACCTGCACAAGGCTGGGATGGGCTACAGGACAATAGGCAAGCAGCTTGGTGAGAAGGCAACAACTGTTGGCGCAATTATTAGAAAATGGAAGAAGTTCAAGATGATGGTCAATCACCCTCGGTCTGGGGCGCCATGCAAGATCTCACCTCGTGGGGCATCAATGATCATGAGGAAGGTGAGGGATCAGCCCAGAACTACACAGTAGGACCTGGTCAATGACCTGAAGAGAGCTGGGACCACAGTCTCAAAGAAAACCATTAGTAACACACTACACCGTCATGGATTAAAATCCAATGACCATCTGGATGATCCAGAGGAGGAATGGGAGAAGGTCGTGTGGTCTGATGAGACAAAAATAGAGCTTTTTGGTCTAAACTCCACTCGCTGTGTTTGGAGGCTGAAGAAGGATGAGTACAACCCCAAGAACACCATCCCAACCGTGAAGCATGGAGGTGGAAACATCATTCTTTGGGGATGCTTTTCTGCAAAGGGGACAGGACGACTGCACCGTATTGAGGGGAGGATGGATGGGGCCATGTATCGCGAGATCTTAGCCAATAGCCTCCTTCCCTCAGTAAGAGCATTGAAGATGGGTCGTGGCTGGGTCTTCCAGCATGACAACGACCCGAAACACACAGCCAGGGCAACTAAGGAGTGGCTCTGTAAGAAGCATCTCAAGGTCCTGGAGTAGCCTAGCCAGTCTCCAGACCTGAACCCAATAGAAAATCTTTGGAGGGAGCTGAAAGTCCGTATTGCCCAGCGACAGCCCCGAAACCTGAAGGATCTTGAGAAGGTCTGTATGGAGTAGTGGGCCAAAATCCCTGCTGCAGTGTGTGCAAACCTGGTCAAGAACTACAGGAAACGTATGATATCTGTAATTGCAAACAAAGGTTTCTGTACCAAATATTAAGTTCTGCTTTTCTGATGTATCAAATACTTATGTCATCCAATAAAATGCAAATTAATTACTTAAAAATCATACAATGTGATTTTCTGGATTTTTGTTTTAGATTCCGTCCCTCACAGTTGAAGTGTACATATGATAAAAATTCCAGACCTCTACATGCTTTGTAAGTAGGAAAACCTGCAAAATCGGCAGTGTATCAAATACTTCTCCCCACTGTATATACTGTACTCTATATCATCTACTGCATCTTTTTTTTAATACTAGCCACTTTAAACTATGCCACTTTGTTTACATATCCTACATTACTCATCTCATATGTATATACTGTACTCAATACCATCTACCGCATCTTGCCTATGCCGTTCTGTACCATCACTCATTCATATATCTTTATGTACATATTCTTTATCCCTTTACACTTGTGTGTATAAGGTAGTAGTTTTGGAATTGTTAGGTTAGATTACTCGTTGGTTATTACTGCATTGTCGGAACTAGAAGCACCAGCATTTCGCTACACTTGCATTAACATCTGCTAACCATGTGTATGTGACAAATACATTTGATTTGATTTGTTGCCCTTACAGCCTGTCAATTGCCTCAAATACACTTTGTATCAGCAGGTCTTGAAAATGGGCCTTCAAATTCCACCTGTGATCTTCTCAGGGGCATGAAGAAACCTTCGATGAGCATCCAACTGACAGAGTTTAATGTCATTGTTGGTGGAATTGGAATACACCCAAAAGCACTTTCAAATGTTTGGCACTTTGGATAATTAGGTCATTTGAATACTTGTAAAAGATTGTTTGCTTGCCAAAGAGAGTTCATAATCACTTGTGTTAGTGATACCTGCAGAAAGTAGTTGCACTCCTTTCGGGTGAAATAAAGAGGAGCTACTGTAGGTGTGAAGGCTGCAATTTAAATTCTAAATTCCTTCTTGAATATTTACTCTTTCCTGACTGCAGGGTATACAGTATAAAAGGTTATACAGCATTTAATTCAATTACCAGCACCCAAAGCCTACAGTGTAAATAATATGACCATTCTGCTTCATGGGCTCTCTGTCATAATCCAAATAGAATCTTGTATTATATTGAGTTATATTTTCAGTTGTTTTTACTCTCTTTCTTCACTTTGGCTCAGAATTTCATTGATCCCCTGGAGGGATACATCCCATATTCTCCACTCAAAAGAAACGGGAATAAAAAAAAGTCATGAAAAGAGAGATGAGAAAGAAATGATCTTGACTGTCAGTTGCACTTCTCCCCTGCAGAGTCGGTTCATCTCTCCACCGCCTGACATAATCGTCTGTAGATGACCCGTCGAGGGCTGCCGGCAGCAGAAACAGGTGTCCCACTGATGGGGAGGAAAAACGCAGACAAGCCGGAGAAATTCACTGCGTAATCCTTGGAGGAGGCTAGTGGACACACGGCAGGTCAACGGGTGGACCAGAGCAGGCCTCCAGCCCCCTGGCCTCCCTGTCTACCTCCATCTGGGCTAGAGATCAGAATAAAGATCTACAAAAAGCAGACAGGCTCTGTATTGATTCATATTTTAATAATGTATGTCAGGTCTTTTGCAATGAGGAGAAGACCTATGGGACTTGAGCTTATCCAAGGCCATTCATTTTCCTCCGGTACATAGCTTGAAATTTCCATTACTACAGGCGCCAGAGTAGCTCTGCATATAATAATCTCTTTACATTTGATGTCACAACAGTAGATTACAATGAGTTAATTCCTCCAGCACAATAGAATGCCATCAATTGCAAACCTATCAAGAGACGACAACCCTGGCAGAAGCAGGCACAATAGCCCCAACACTTTGTCATGCTTATTTTCCCACTGTTTGATGCATTTGCATCTTGGGATCTGCCGTTTTTTTATCCCTGTATCCTCTGCTGCAATGGTAAAGACCTGTGTGAAGCTGACATGCTGTAAACTTCCCTACACTGATCATCTCTAAGCTCCCAAAATCACAGGAAAGCTGTCCTGAAAATAATCTCTCATGGCAAAAAAATTAACATATCACAATGCAGATAGAACCATAACTGCCTGTAGAGCATGTCAGCTTTAGAATCCCATTTACTGTCTGGTATCTATCAAAAAACAGCCATGAGGTATTACTTCCTATTAGTGGCAATCAACCTCATAATCTACCTGGATTCAAAACGTGGACCGGACAGAAACTGTATGTAGACAATCCAGTGGAGGCTGCTGAGGGGAGGACAGCTCATAATAATGCCTGGAACGGAGTAAATGGAATGGCATCAAACACATGGAAACCATGTGATTGATGTAGTTGATACTATTCCACTGATTCCGCTCCAGACATTACCACAAGCCTGTCCTCCCCAAATTAAAGTGCCACCAACCTCCTGTGATGGACACCCATCTCCTGCTGTAGCCTTAGTCATATCCTTAGTGTGGATGGGCCAGGCAGAGCAGAGTAGGTTCGTGATTAGAGGGTACCTGGACCACAGCAGAGTTGCAGGCATAATAACGATAATGCGCTATGTTCTGTTTACATATAATGGGGCAGTGAAGTAAAACATTGTATTTTCTAGTGCTTTTATATGTTTCCACACGTTAAGGTTGGAATAATGCTGTGAAATTGAGAAAATTATGACAATGCACTTATAGTGTAAAAGCAGTTTGAAATTTCAGCAGATTTTTTTTTTGGGACCCCCTGGTGACGACCAATAACAAAGAAAGTGTAGCCTCCGCTGCTGCCAAAAGAGAGTTTTCAGGTTACACATCCCTCTCATTAGGCTCCTCCGATTAGGCCTCTCAGACCACTCCCAGACAGTCCTAGCTACATTTTTGATTGAGAAATTGCATTTAGCTAAGAAGCTATTTTTGTTTCTTTTTGACCATTTGAATTGAAAACAATCACTCTAAGGTACTTCATTGCTACCCACAGCTTGAAATGTCCATTACTTCAGGTGCCAGAGTAGCTCTATAAATAATCTCTTTACATTTGATGTCACAACAGTAGATTACAGTTAGTTAATTCCTCCAGCACAATAGAATGCCATCAACTGCAAACCTATCAAGAGATGACAAACCTGGCAGAAGCAGGCACAATAGCCCCAACACTATGTCATGCTGATTTTACCACCGTTTGATACGTTTGCATCTTGGGATCTGCAGTGAACCAGGTGCAGCAACAGCACCACACTAGCCCTACTCCAGGATCTAACTACTATTCTATTCTCAATGCATATTTTACAATTACCAGCTCCCCTTTGATGTACAGTATTAGTCGTCCATTATGACTATGTTATTGTGTATGTTTAAAGTTAGATGTTAGAGTTGACAAGTTTAGGAGGATCAGCTATTTCCAGGAGAAGTCATTTGAGGGACATGTTTCACGAGTGTGATTTTCTTGGTGCTGAAATGCATGTAGAGGCAAAGCTGCATTACCCTTTTCTAATTGGATGTCATTATATGGGGGCAAGTAGCTGAGACATGCTTTCTTTATTATGAAATGCAATTACTGGGTCTTGTAACTTTCTGCTCCTCCAGAGATGACTCTCTTAGATGACTCTCTTAGTCAATTTGTCTCTCTCTGCAAAGCACTCTTGGTTACATAAAAGAGGGAAATCAAATTTATTTGAGAAAGAATGGTTTTATGTTCATTATTTTAGTGAATAACTTTTTAATGAGTTTTAAAAATCAGATGGAATTAAATCTTTTGTAATGAAACTATTTAATATAAGATGGTTAATATTGCTTTGACTGCTGTGAGGAGAAATGAAAAAAATGGAGCTGAATTGCTTCATTAACGGTGCAATATTTACAGTATCAGCAACATAGCACCCATTAGACCATGTATATCTACTTGCAAAGAAATGATACTTTTCCACTCACTTTGTCAGGTTATATATCTTGGCAAACCGTTAGAGACCATTGTGAAAGTTGTTTTCCGTGTTCAACATTTTCTAAAGCAGTTTGCCAGCGTATAGGTTGTTCCTCTTGGCTTGCCTTACTTAATTGACCTGAGAACCAGTATACTATACCACATCATTCATTCAAGGCCCAGGACCTAGCGAGCTAGGAAGAATGTCAGACTGACAGAGTTAAAAAGTATATTCTGAAGCTATTACAGACTATTTCCTCTCACCAATAACTCTGTTTCTCTAGTGTCCCAATTTGTGGTGCTGGATATTGCTTGTTTTCTCTGGATAATGGGACACATGGAGAAGTAATGGCCACACTCCTCTATTGTTCCATTCTTCTCTCCCTCTCTCATTATTTCCCCCTCTGTGGTGAGGCAGCTGTGAGGCCAAGCCTCCCTTCATTGCTGGTCAAATGGCTCCTCTCGTGCTCATCGTGGGAGTGAGGAGGGATAGAGAGTGAATCTCCTGGGGAAGCGGAATCTAGACCAAAGCCTTCCTGTGCGCCGGCCTCGTAATTAAATTGGCAGATTAAATTCTCTCTTATTGTGGAGATTTAATGAATATTCACCAGGCTTCGGAGCGTCTGGGTGACATGAGCTTCCCTTTAGTTATCACATTAACCCTGTCAGACTCACCCTTCCCCTGCTCCCTCTCCTCCTTCTTTTCCACTCCATCGGCTGAGAAGACATCCTCCACCTCTTGACTTAATTCATCTCTTTCACCACAATGTATTTGTGCTGTTTCTTTCACTTCGTATAGGAACATAAGACGTGTGTGTGACTGTGTTCTCCACTCGGTGCATTGAGGGGACAGGGACAGGTGGAGGAGAGGACAGGGATATCTTTGGGCTCTCTTTTCATGTCATTATTACGGTCATTTTCATGGTTATGCATTCATTAGGCTGATCCAGTCACTAACCAGGCTCCTCCACAGCAGCAGTTCATATGTCATGTGATTTCCACTGGCTGAATATGATTATGGTGCTTGACAGACAGTGGCGGGCAGGATGCAAGGACAGCTGGACACAAACAGGAAGAGGTCAGGCATAATGAGGAGGGGGACTGGTCCCCTGGCCTGTCACAGAGATTGTGATGGTGACAGGAATTTGTTTTTCAGATGTTCACATAAAACTTCACTGTCATCCTACTGTGAGGCAGAAATGTCCAAGGTGGGTAGATGGTTATTATTGTTCTGAGAGAGAGATCATATACGTGAATGCTGCCCACTAACAAAGCAAAGCACATACAGAGGACGTCTCAAGGGTTGGAGGACATAGCTGAAGTTATTGCACACTGAACTTTGAGTAGGTGTTGAGTAGTGGGTTGAGGGGTTAGACTTTTTGGTCCCAGTCATGAGAAGAGTACGGGTATTCAGAACCTCTCATTATTCGGGCCTGCACTCTTAGAATAAAAGGTGCTATCTAGAACTAAAAAAGGTTCTTCGACTGTCCACATAGGACTACCCTTTGAAGAATCCCTTTTTGTTCCAATTAGAACCCTTTTGGGTTCCATGTAGAACCCTTTCCACAGAGTGTTCTACATGGAACCCAAAATAGTTCTACCTGAAACCAAAAAGGGTTCTACCTGGAACCAAAAAGGCTTATTCTATGGGGACAACCTCAAACCCCTTTTAGAAAAGATTTGGCATGGGTCCTCAGATCCTCAAAAAGTTAAACAGCTGCAAAATCGAGAGCATCCTGACTGGTTGCATCACTGCCTGGTAAGGCAACTGCTCGGCCTCTGACCGCAAGGCACTACAGAAGGTAGTGCGTACGGCCCAGTACATCACTGGGGCCAAGCTTCCTGGCTCTCATATACAGTATACACATTAAAGTCTGCACATTGTAGTTTCATAATACATTTTTTATTGTAACATATATGGCATGAAAACATTGGTCTGTCTAGTTGTAGCTCCTAAACACCCCTGATTGAGTTAGCCACGCAGAGTTGTCCATGCTGTTGAATGCTTTGTAAGCCGTACAAGGAATTGATCTATTTATTCTTGATTTAAATGTTTTTTAGAAGCTTATAAGCTACTTTCATTATAGGAAATAAAACTAAATTAATAACACATAAATCTACAACATTACATATTGTATAACTGCTATTGACCCATAAAGTCTGACCTTCAAATCTAACCCCAAATTGCCACCCTATTCCAACAGACCTGTCTGCATGTTAGCATATGCATTCCAACCTGATCTGCTGGGGCTAGGAAGTTCCACTCTGGTGACACTATAGCTACTGAGAATGGGTCTGTGCCCATGTGACACTAATCCTCCCTCTGTTTATTGTAGAAGACTTAAAAAACACTTTGTTTGGAAGGTGTCAACCAGGGGATCGGGGCCATACATCACAACCCGTTGGCCATCCTGCAGATAACACAGCTCATCCACAGCCATTATCTGCTGGATCAGATTGGCCATCATATTTTCACAGGGCCTCATACATCTACAGGCCCCTTGATCCCTCTGGTATCCATGGTAATGACAGAGAGGCACACAACACAGTTGGCCTATTATTTTTCCAACCATTTAGGGAAGAAATCACAACTGGAAGAGAGGTGTCTAACTTGAAATACTGTACATTATTTCTATAGAGGCCCTGGGTTGGATATTGAACAACAATCTCATAAACAATGCTATGAGTTTCTATTCCTGGTGCATGTAGGCTGCGGTATATAGATTCCTACAGGGCCCCTAAATGTCTAATACCTGCAGGGAAATAGGGGAAACTGTTGAATGACTGTCTCATACATTGTGCACTGCAGGGATGCATCTCCATTATTCCATGACCTTCTGCCCTATTCCCAACTTCTCCTCCCAATATCAGCTCACGATGCCACCAGGTTAGGAATTCTACTCTAGCCCCAATACTCCTACACCTCCAATGTCAGCAGGATGTGAAGGGATTGGGAGTCATTCTAGCTCTCTCTCTCCCGTGGTACATGTGTACGTATGTCATCTGCATGACAAAGCCCTTCTGGGTCTGCCTCCTCTATTTCACCACTGCATGGTTCAATGGGTGCAGTTCTAGGTGATAAATGATTTATTTTGTTCTTCGCTCACCATAGTTGACTACTCGGTCTGGGCCATTTCCTCTCATAACACAATAGGATTTCAAGTCCCTAACATTGAGCTACAGCTGCATAGGCCAGAGGAAACCAAGATTCAGATGCATATGCAATATTATTGAATATACTTTGCTGGGGTTATTAGAATAAGTAATACAGCTGAAAATGGTTTGCTTGTGTGTTTTCATTGGGCGATGCTGCATTGCAAAGAACTACCCAAAGCTAATATTCAAAAGAACACTTCAATATTTGCAAGGGACATGTTATTCTTTTAACTCCCTGACAAAACCTTGACCTTTTAGGGATGGTTCATCATGAGACGTATATTCATTAAATGCAGAACAATTCATGAAACAATCTACACAACTAGAACCGAACTCAGAACAACATTTCCAAATTGAAAATGTCTAATGTTCACTGGTGTCACGCCCTGATCTTAGAGAGCCTTTTTATGTCTCTATTTGGTTTGGTCAGGGTGTGATTTGGGTGGGCATTCTATGTTCTGATTTCTATGTTTTGTGTTTCTATGTTTTGGCCAGGTATGGTTCTCAACCAGGGACAGCTGTCTATCGTTGTCTCTGATTGGGAATCATACTTAGGCAGCCTTTTTCCCTTTTGTTATTGTGGGAAGTTATCTTTGTTAGTGGCTCTATAGCCCTAGCAAGCTTCGCGGTCTTGTTTTGTTGGCGACATTCATTCAAATAAATGAAAATGTATGCTCACCACGCTGCGCTTTGGTCCACTTCTTCTGACGGTCGTGACAACTGGTGCCATAGGGCAACCCTTTACACTGATTAGGAGACTTCCTTACTATTGTCTTTTGGCCAGAACTTCCTCAACAATAAAGATCAACCGTAATGGATTCAGAAAGTAAAAGGAGTCACGTTTCTATTTAATTAGGCATGGTCTCTATTTAATTAGGCTAGTTCATGGCGTAAGGATTTGATAGAATGAATCTTAAATTGTATTACACTTTCACTGTCATGCCATTTTTTTTTACATTGAATGAGTTGGCAGGAACAGTAGTCCTTCAAAGTAATTTAAGCATAATTAGAAAAATGCTGTTGCACAACTACTAAAAAAATAACTGACAAAGCTACATTTCAAAGCTGGAATGGGTGAGAATGCTTTTGTCTTTTATCTTTCATTAATAAATCATGACTCTTTCCTTTCATATTGGTGTCACACCAAGTTAGATGTTATTACTCTGCAATTGAGGAAAGATAATTATCAACAGCCATTTTCTCAGAACTGTAGAATTGCCTTTTTTTACCCAGACTATGGTGAGAAACACGTCAATGCCGCAAGGAATATAACTTCAAGAACGTATTTCAAAATGTTCAGACACCTGTACACTAATAAAAAAGGATTCAAATCAAATCAAACTTTATTTGTCACATGCGCCGAATATAACATGTGTAGTAGACTTTACAGTGAAATTACAGTGAATTTCCTCTCGTTTTATTGCATGGGTCATTTTATCCCGACCTCCAAGTAAAACAGCTGCAATCTCCATATTGGACTGGATGAAATGAAGCTGTAGAAATACAGACATATATTATGCCAGAGGTCAAAGTGTTAAGGACACAATGACTCAGTGAAATTGTTGCATTCATCACAGCAAAACACATTCCAAAGAAAAGTGATGAAATAAGTGTGCTGGTCATTTTCCCTGTAAATCATCATGTGGATAATTATCAAATCAAAGTTTATTTGTCACGTGCTCTGAATACAACAGGAGTAGACCTTTGAAATGCTTACTTACAGGCTCTAACCAATAGTGCAAAAAGGTATTAGGTGAACAATAGGTAAGTAAAGAAATAAAACAACAGTAAAAAGACAGGCTGTAAAAAGTAGGGAGGCTACATACATACAGACACCGGTTAGTCAGGCTGATTGAGGTAGTATGTACATGTAGATATGGTTAAAGTAATTATGCATATAAGATGAACAGAGAGTAGCAGTAGCGTGAAAGAGGGGTTGGCGGGTGGTGGGACACAATGCAGATAGATCGGTTAGCCAATGTGCAGGAGCACTGGTTGGTCAGCCCAATTCAGGTAGTATGTATATGAATGTATAGTTAAAGTGACTATGCATATATTATAAATAGAGAGTAGCAGCAGCGTAAAAAGAGGGGTTGGGGGGGGGGGGGGGGGGGAACACAATGTAAATAGTCCGGGTAGCCATTTGATTACCTGTTCAGGAGTCTTATGGCTTGGGGGTAAAAACTGTTGAGAAGCCTTTTTGTCCTAGACTTGGCACTCCGGTAGCGCTTGCCATGCGGTAGTAGAAAGAACAGTCTATGACTGGGGTGGCTGGGGTCTTTGACAATTTTTAGGGCCTTCCTCTGACACCTGGTGTAGAGGTCCTGGATGGCAGGAAGCTGGGCTGTACGCATGTACCCTCTGTTGTGCCTTGTGGTCAGAGGCCGAGCAACTGCCATACCAGGCAGTGATGCAACCGGTCAGGATGCTCTCGATGTTGCAGCTGTAGAACCTTTTGAGGATCTCAGGACCAATGCTAAATCTTTTAAGTTTCCTGAGGGGGAATAGACTTTGTCATGCCCTCTTCACGACTGTCTTGGTGTGTTTGGACCATTCTAGTTTGTTGTTAATGTGGACACCAAGGAACTTGAAGCTCTCAACCTGCTCCACTACAGCCCCGTCAATGAGAATGGGGGCTTGCTCGGTCCTCCTTTTCCTGTAGTCCACAATCATCTCCTTAGCCTATGAACAAAGGTCTAATGCCCCATGAAGAAAATAAGAAGATTGTCTGTGTATGTGTGTGCGCGTGTGTGTGTGTACCACCTGAAAGTGGTACTCGCTAAGCAAGCAGTGTCCTTTAGAGCTAAACGCTGGAGTCACTGTTGAGTGAGTTTGAGAGGTGAATGTTGCACATGGGAATCTGTGATACCTACTCCTCAGCCTGAGGTGGCGCCAACCGGTAGGACGCTTCAGGAGGGCGGTCACGTGTGCTAGCAAGGCAGAGTTCCTGGGTTTGAGCCTTAGTGTGAACCAAATCAGGAGGAAGTGGTACATGCTAAGCAACCAGCGTGATGTCTTACAATAACTTTTTTGAAAAGTCTGGACTTTTCCAGGTCCTGAATTGTTCAATTGCTATTTTAAGCTTAAGGGCTAGGTTTAGGGTTTTGGGGTTAGGGTTAGGTTTAGCGTTAGGGCTAGGTTTAGGGTTAGGAAAAATATATGTTTTAATGGTAAAAATATTTTACACTCGTAAAAGTCCTGAAATGTCATGAAAACACAGCTGTGTGTGTGTGTATATATATATGTATGTGTGTGTGTGTGTGTGTGTGTGAGAGAGAGAGAGAGAGAGAGCGAGACAGATGGTGTGAGAGTGTGTTAAGTAGGTTGGAGTTGAGCAGAGGGAAAAGATGTTGGGTGGGAGGGGAATTGACAACAGCAGTCTCAAGGACGACCAAAGGTAAGTAGGGGACTCACAGACACTCCCCTACGTCAGAGCTCCATTTGCTTTGAGCCACATTAGAGTACCCTCTTTCACCATTACCCTCCTACCTTTGTGACGGTAGACTCTTTAAAATGCCACCCACGTGGGCCAAAAGATGATTGCTAGAACAGCATTGGTTCCGCTGGGTTGAATGGTTGCTAGGGAGCAGCTAGATATATTCAGAGGCTAATTCAGATATATTTCACCCCGGGCCTCCAAAGGGCCTCTCAAGGTGATTTATTACAGACCCCTAAATTATTAAATCCACTACGGATAGATTGGCTTTTTTGGTAAGAAATTATATTAATTTTAATCTAGATGGAAAAGCAAATTGTATGTGGATAAGCACATGTATGTAGATAAGCATGTGAGCAGTGTTTTAACAGGATAATAAAAATAGAAAAACATCTAAAATTGCTAAAATAATACAACATTATATTACTTTAATTCTACCCTCAGGGGTGCTCGCTCAGTCCCCTCCTGTACTCCCTGTTCACTCATGACAGCATGGCCAGGCACGACTCCAACACCATCATTAAGTTTGCTGATGACTGAGGAGACTGAAAAGATTTGGCATGGGTCCTCAGATCCTCAAAAAGTTCTACAGCTGCACCATTGAGAGCATCCTGACTGGTTCCATCACTGCCTGGTATTGTAACTGCTCGGCCTCCGATCGCAAGGCACTACAGAGGGTAGTGCGTACGGCCCAGTACATCACTGGAGCCAAGTTTCCTGCCATCCAGGACCTCTATACCAGGCGGTGTCAGAGGAAGGCCCTAAAAATTGTCAAAGACTCCAGCCACCCAAATCATAGACTGTTCTCTCTGCTACCGTAGGGCAAGCGGTACCGGAGCACCAAGTCTGGGTCCAAAAGGCTGCTCAATAGCTATACCCCCAAGCCATAAGACTCCTGAATGGCTAATCAAATGGCCACCCGGACTGTTTGCATTGCCCCACCCCCCCTTTTGCGCTGCTGCTGCTATTACATACACTAAGTTGACTGTGCTTTTAAACAGCTTGGAAAATTCCAGAACAATTATATCATGGCTTTAGCAGCTTCTGATAGGCAAATTGACATAATTTGAGTCAATTGTAGGTGTACCTGTGGATGTATTTCAAGGCCTATCTTCAAACTCAGTGCCTCTTTGCTTGACATCATGGGAAATCAAAAGAAATCAGCCAAGACCTCAGAAAAGAAATTGTAGACCTCCACAAGTCTGGTTCATCCTTGGGAGCAATTTCCAAACGCCTGAAAGTACCACGTTCGTCTGTACAAACAATAGTACGCAAGTATAAACACCACGCAGCTGTCATACCGCTCAGGAAGGAGACGCCTTCTGTCTCCTAGAGATTCATGTACTTTGGTGCGAAAAGTGCAAATCAATCCCAGAACAACATCACAGGACCTTGTGAAGATGCTGGAGGAAACAGGTACAAAGTATCTATATCCACAGTAAAACGAGTCCTATATTGACATAATCTGAAAGGTCGCTCAGCAAGGAAGAAGCCACTGCTCCAAAACCGCCATAGAAAAGCCAGACTACGGTTTGCAACTGCACATGGGGACAAATATCGTACTTTTTGGAGAAATGTTCTCCTGCAGGAGGGACTGGTACACTTCACAAAATAGATGGCATCATGAGAGAGGAAAATTACGTGGATATATTGATGCAACATCTCAAGACATCAGTCAGGAAGTTAAAGCTTGGTCGCAAATGGGTCTTCCAAATGGACAATGACTCCACTCATACTTCCAAAGTTGTGGCAAAATGGCTTAAGGACAACAAAGTCAAGGTATTGGAGTGGCTATCACAAAGCCCTGACCTCAATCCCATAGAAAATGTGTGGGCAGAACTGAAAATGTGTGTGCGAGCAAGGAGGCCTACAAACCTGACTCAGTTACACCAGCTCTGTCATGAGGAATGGGCCAAAATTCACCCAACTTATTGCGGGAAGCTTGTGGAAGGCTTCCCAAAACGTTTGACCCAAGTTAAACAATTTAAAGGCAATGCTACCAAATACTAATTGAGTGTATGTAAACTTCTGACCCACTGGGAATGTGATGAAAGAAATAAAAGCTGAAATAAATCCTTCTCTACTATTATTCTGACATTTCACATTCTTAAAGTGGTGATCCTAACTGACCTAAGACAGGGAATTTTTAATAGGATTTAAATGTCAGGAATTGTGAAAAACTGAGTTTAAATGTATTTGGCTAAAGTGTATGTAAACTTACCTCAATTACCTCGACTAACCGGTGCCCCCGCACATTGACTCTGTACCGGTACCCCCTGTATATAGCCTGGCTATTGTTATTTTACTGCTGCTCTTTAATTACAGTATTTGTTACTTTTATTTCTTATTTTTTACTTATCTATTTTTTACTTAACACATATTTTTCTTAAAACTGCATTGTTGGTTAAGCGCTTGTAAGTAAGCATTTCACTGTAAGGTCTACACCTGTTGTATTCGGCGCATGTGACAAATGAAATGTGATTTAATTTGATTTGACATGTATTTGCAGGGAACAACCGTATCAACAATCAACTGGTGGTTCCATCTGTCACACCTTGATAGGACAAGTAAACGGTATCCGTTTCCCATAAAGCTAAACGGCTCTCTAAAGAGTAACATAGGTATTACAGAATTGTATTCGATTGAGAAGAACACTGTAACTGTGACAGTAAGCCTCACTTACAGGCGTGTCCATTCAAGCAGACTGAAGCAGACTTTCCTCTGTGTACCACTGGTTACATTCTGCTGTGACCAGTCTACCGTTGCTCTGTGAATGGATGACACAGTATCCATTTCCCCCAGCGAGCTCCATTTATCTTCCTGCAATGGTTTGTGAGCACAGATACAGAGTGCCTGGCCAGTGGCTGTGATGTTTCTTCTTTAGAGAACATAGAAGGGTTTTAGTGGCTGTGATGTTTCTTCTTTATAGAAGGGTTTTATATCTGTTAGCAATAAGAAAGCCCTTGGTTTGTGAGCACAGATACAGAGTGCCTGGCCAGTGGCTGTGATGTTTCTTCTTTAGAGAACATAGAAGGGTTTTATACTTCACGTCCTGTTAGCAATAAGAAAGCCCTTGGTTTGTGAGCACAGATACAGAGTGCCTGGCCAGTGGCTGTGATGTTTCTTCTTTAGAGAACATAGAAGGGTTTTATACTTCACGTCCTGTTAGCAATAAGAAAGCCCTTGGTTTGTGAGCACAGATACAGAGTGCCTGGCCAGTGGCTGTGATGTTTCTTCTTTTAGAAGGGAGAATAAGAAAGCCCTTGGTTTGTGAGCACAGATACAGAGGGTTTTATAGAGAACATAGAAGGGTTTTATACTTCACGTCCTGTTAGCAATAAGAAAGCCCTTGGTTTGTGAGCACAGATACAGAGTGCCTGGCCAGTGGCTGTGATGTTTCTTCTTTAGAGAACATAGAAGGGTTTTATACTTCACTGTCCTGTTTTAGTGCCTGGCCAATGTTTCTTCTTTAAGAAAGCCCTGTTTGGCCCTTGGTTTGTGAGCACAGATACAGAGTGCCTGGCCAGTGGCTGTGATGTTTCTTCTTTAGAGAACATAGAAGGGTTTTATACTTCACGTCCTGTTAGCAATAAGAAAGCCCTTGGTTTGTGAGCACAGATACAGAGTGCCTGGCCAGTGGCTGTGATGTTTCTTCTTTAGAGAACATAGAAGGGTCCTGTTTAGCCCTTGGTTTGTGAGCACAGATACAGAGTGCCTGGCCAGTGGCTGTGATGTTTCTTCTTTAGAGAACCTGTTAGCAATAAGAAAGCCCTTGGTTTGTGAGCACAGATACAGAGTGCCTGGCCAGTGGCTGTGATGTTTCTTCTTTAGAGAACATAGAAGGGTTTTATACTTCACGTCCTGTTAGCAATAAGAAAGCCCTTGGTTTGTGAGCACAGATACAGAGTGCCTGGCCAGTGGCTGTGATGTTTCTTCTTTAGAGAACATAGAAGGGTTTTATACTTCACGTCCTGTTAGCAATAAGAAAGCCCTTGTCATTTTCATGAAGGTAAGTCCTAGGCCAAATATGCCATGCTCAATAAGGAACATATATTACAACCAATAGAATTAACCTTTTTTATTTAACTAGGCAAGTTATTCTTATTACAATGACGGCCTAACCTGGATGACGCTGGGCCAATTGTGCTCCGCCCTATGGAACTTCCAATCACAGCCAGATGTGATACAGCCTGGATTCAAACCAAGGCCTGTAGTGAGGCCTCTTGCACTGAGATGTAGTGCTGTAGACTGCGCCATTCAGGAGCCCTATCTTTATGTACGTGCTATATTTTGTCCTATCCTTCTGTCCTGCATTTCAACTTAGACATTACTTAGAAGGTTTCTAGTGAGTGGGCAAATTGCTGTTTGATGATCATATGGGGTGGACTGCTGGCAGCAGTGTCAGTGGAGACTTTGGATGTGGCAATGGCCCCTAATGACTATGGCTGGTGCCAAACCAGAGGATTGTGCTGTGGTGTGGGGTCTGGCCTCGAACAGCAGCCTCAGTCGTCACTTGCAGCCGAAGGGTCAGTTACTATGGCAGCATGGGCCCAGTTGACTCCATGGCCATTGAATTGTGCCAGAGATTGAATCCTTGGTCTACAGCTGCTGCCCTTGTTCGACATATTGTTGTGGCATTCAGGGAAGCCTTTTTGAAATGCCCTTCATTTCATTTAGTGTTTCTTTCATACTGTGTTTGAAATCCTTGAATAATGAATGAAAAACAAACAAATGAATCCATGTTCACTGCCATGTCTTTTTTCCCCTACAAGCGCAGACTTTGCTGATAGTTACTTTATTGCAAACATTTATACTTCCTATGCCTGTGATATGTGGTTGTTCTAACTACCAGTCTTAAGAACAATGCACTAACTGTAAGTCACTTTGGATAGCTAAAATGTAAAAGGAAGTGTCTGAAAACGTAAAGAGTAGTAGTTTTCATTGCTTGGGAGTGGATATGTTCAGTATGAGGATCATTGGCCATCTTACTACACAGGAGAGCAACTTTGGTTTTATTACTATCCAGTCAGATAAACACTCCACCCGACCACTTAGAGGCATCCTCATGGTCCTAAAGCACACCATTGCCTCGTTTTGTATCACATTCCAATGATACAAAATACACTTTTTTACACTCTTACACTTTGCCAAATCAATTGGCATATTGATAATTTACTACAGTAATTATAAAATAAATGCCACCCAAAATTACCATCAGGCATAAATAAGGAGATGGACTCAAGTATGTGAAATTGATTTCCGCTCTCCATTTTTAGAAGAGAACAGTGAGAATGAATTATTCACAAACTCCGCACTTCTCAATGGGTGGTCGACCTTTAGGAGTACTTTAAAGTGCTAGTTCAGAAGTAGTGGGCTTTGATAGAGCTCAGAAAGTTGTGAACTGCTTGATGAAATGTGTAAAAAAAAAAAAAAGACTTTGAATTATGAACCAATTCAATCTTCACGATTAATGGAAGATATTTATTTCGTCCCATTAGATGAACCAGATTGCATTTTTTCCTTGTTATCAAGAAACACTGTTTAAAGGAATACCATATGTTCGAACCCTACTTCCATGTTCTACAGAGAGGTAGGACACTAGTTCAGGTGGTAATAAAGAGTGTGAAGACATCTTAGCTGGCAGCACAGACATCCTCAGATGTAGATCTTGAGGCCCATTGTGAGTCATTAGGTATCTCTAGAAGTATTTCTGTAATTTATAGAGGCCCATTGTGAGTCATTAGGTATCTCTAGAAGTATTTCTGTAATTTATAGAGGCCAATTGTGAGTCATCAGGTATCTCTAGAAGTATTTCTGTAATTTATAGAGGCCCATTGTGAGTCATTGGGTATCTCTAGAAGTATTTCTGTAATTTATAGAGGCCCATTGTGAGTCATTGGGTATCTCTAGAAGTATTTCTGTAATTTATAGAGGCCCATTGTGAGTCATTAGGTATCTCTAGAAGTATTTCTGTCATTTATAAAAACACTGCTCTACCGTGGTCAACTATTGTGCCATTGAGGCTGCAGGCAATGTATACTGCATTCTTTCTGGCTGATACTGTAGCTAGTTTACAAAAATAACAAACTCCACCTCTGTGTACAGAGAGAAGGAAATGTAAACAAGGGATCAGGAAAAGAGAAGACAGCACAAATCCATTCCCTTCTGTTTAGAGACCAGCTGGATAATAAGGGATGAAATGAACACGGGATCAGGAAAAGAGCACAAATCCAGACACGGGATCAGGAAAAGAAGAGCACAAATCCATTCCCTTCTGTTTAGAGACCAGCTGGATAATAAGGGATGAAATGAACACGGGATCAGGAAAAGAGAAGACAGCACAAATCCATTCCCGTCTGTTTAGAGACCAGCTGGATAATAAGGGATGAAATGAACACGGGATCAGGAAAAGAGAAGACAGCACAAATCCATTCCCTTCTGTTTAGAGACCAGCTGGATAATAAGGGATGAAATGAACACGGGATCAGGAAAAGAGAAGACAGCACAAATCCATTCCCTTCTGTTTAGAGACCAGCTGGATAATAAGGGATGAAATGAACACGGGATCAGGAAAAGAGAAGACAGCACAAATCCATTCCCTTCTGTTTAGAGACCAGCTGGATAATAAGGGATGAAATGAACACGGGATCAGGAAAAGAGAAGACAGCACAAATCCATTTCCGTCTGTTTAGAGACCAGCTGGATAATAAGGGATGAAATGAACACGGGATCAAACATTAGCATTCTTTTTGTAAGACTCGCCTTTGAAAATAAATCTCTTAGTCTTGAGGCTAAAAAACAAATATATGGCTTTGGTCCAAATCTACATGAACGCACCAGAGCACACACACCATCTTGCAGACTGCTATTCACTAATGCAAAAACATAATTGAATTGCATTTGACAGTTACAATCATGCTGTCAACCTTTATGAGCTGCATGTGTCTTTGTGGTTGGAAAAGTCAGCATAAGTGTTGTTCCCATGTTGTATTCTCTGTGAGCTTCTCATTGACCCCCACATAGCACAGACGTTCGAGGGCAAGGTCAGGTTCAATTGATGCACTGTAGTTAGTACATGTGTGTCAGAATCCATATCAACAATACCCAGAGCCACGTTGTGTTCAATCAAATGACTGTGTACCCATTATGGTGTGCTGTACGTGTCCCACAAAAAGTGAGATCAATTAATACGTTGTTGTTTTAATTTATACCGAGACAATATATATCACAGGCATGTCTATTATAGAGTATGTGCTACCAGTTATGTCTGTACTTTAAGTCCTTTGAGAAATCATTTGGTGGGGGTAACTCATCTCTCTTGTCATGTTAATGTAGTACTGGCTCATGTCATCTCATCTGTTAACACAGGGACTGAGTTATCTTCTCCAGAGCTAGCTGTTAACATCTGATTTACATGTAATGTAACGTTTCAAATGGTTTCTCTGGAACTTTTCTTATTAATCATGCAACATTTCGCAATAGTCGTGTTCACGGATTACTTCTGAGAGGTGAATTGAGTAAGAAAAGATATATATACACATGACAACATTGAAGCCAGATTTGTTGTATTACAACTGTATTGTTATCGGTCTCTACAGTATAATACAAAATGCTGAGACAAGTGTTGAGAAATGCAATGTGATGCCGTTTGTATCTTTTGGTGTTAACAAGAATTTGAATGGTAATAGATTTCCTTACACAACACTATGACAGGCCTGCTGTGTAGAGGGACTGTGAAAGAGGACAAAATATGTGTCTGCTTGACATTCAGCTAAATTACACACTCATCATTTCCTGGCTATCCCATGTAGTTCAACTATGTTATCGTTGGGCCTGTGTTCTTGATAAAAAGCGACTGTTCCAAGTCACCAGCGACACTTTGATGTTTTTGTTCGTTTTTTTGGGTGCCCATATTCTATTGTTCTTGTTTCTTTTGAGTTGGCAAACCATCTGGTCCCACAACTATTCAGTGTCATCGACAGGGGCTCTGTGATGCAGGCAAGCTGCTCCAATCAGACCACCAGCAGGGACCATGTCCTACTGTGCCAGACACAGGCAGTGATAGACTGACAGAGAAGGAGAGAATGAGAGAGGGGGAGAGAGAGAGAGTACTTCAACACATTGTTACAACACTGTACGTAGCCATAATAAGACATTTGAAGTGTCTCTATTCCTTCAAAACTTGTGTGAGTGTAATGATTACTGTTAATTTATTTTAATTATGGGGCCTTCTATGCCATCAAAAGGAACATAAAATTCAATATACCAATTAGGATTTGGCAAAAAATATTTGAATCAGTTATAGAACCCAACTTGATAATACTCTTGACCTATACCCTGTCATGAAACTGGTCAACAAAAAGTATAGGTTTCTTCCTTATAACACTGTGGTTATTGATCTGTGCTGATACCAAGGTCCTCCAGCTTGCAGTAAAGAGACATAAAGGCTGGGAATGTTTTATTTTGGAAGTCTAAAAAGAAGAATACCAAAATGTCTCCATAAGCCCCTCTCCAGACCATCTCCGCTTCCTCAACTGGTTTTGCTCTGTAAACTTAAACAGTGACAACAGCGCTGTTCTAAACCCTCAAACTAAAAACAGTTGGTCCTAACCTTGTCACCAGCTTAATATACCCCCATGTTCCATGGCAAGAGGACTGATGTGAGGCGAGATATTGAATGTATGGAGTCCATTCATTTGATGATTGAACAGTACTCTGGTTCACCAGGAGCCTGTAGAACACAAAGGCTTTGGGATTCTCCATTCCTTCTATGATTTAGGTCCCTTCCTCAGAAATGTGGCTTATGTAAGACAGGCCAGGGCTCAGTTTGAGATTGGATTTAGCGACAAGCATATTTGCTATTTTAAGTGCTGACGTTTGGTAGATCAAAGAGATCCATTATTTGAGGATGGCTGTTGAAGAGGCTCATGCACACTGTATGATAACCTTCCGAGGTCTTGCCTGTGAGTCATGGTGAAATTGCTTCAGTGCAGAAAGGGAAGAAAATCTCCCCTACAATGCTCCTCCAACACATTCTCCAACTTTTAATTTGTTCTGGGGGCATTTGCTCATTGTTAGTACATGTGTCGTAATCTCCACATTCTGTGGTGCACTGCAAATGCAATAGCTGTGAAAATAACTACAAATATTGCTATCAACAATACACCAGACTTGAGTGATGTGAACTCAGCATTGTGAAGAACAGAGTCGACTTCCACTATGGCAGGAGAAGTGAACCCAGCAGCCTTAGCAGAGGTAGGTAGCCATGATAGTAGACTCCATTTACCTGCCCATGCTGTGAGCCTGCTGTGGCGGAGCTGGGGTTCAGGGAGCTGGGGTTCAGAGCTGTGTTTAAAGCAGGGCACCTCAGACAGATGGGGGAAAGATACCTGCTACTGCTTTATCTTCCAAGGACACTCAGGAATACACTCGGCTTTGAAAGTACATGGTCTTTTCAAACAGTCAGCCACACGGCAAAATGTATATCTCAATTTAAGACTCAAGAGAACTGTCTTTGTAATGGTGGCCAAAGGTCAGGGCTAAACCTCAACAAGGCCCCTCAGGGCTTTAAGGCATCTTCATGCTTCCAAGGCAGCATTACATGGTATGATGTTTCATTGAGGTTGACGATGTCAACATTATGCTGTCAAAGGACACCTGGACAGGTGAAGATAACGTTAGATTAATTTCCATCTCATATCATTCCTCAAAAGTCACTGTAGTAACATTTGACACTTGCCCCAAAATGTCATTTTTCAGTTGAACAGAAGCATAGCTTCAGCGGACCAGCAAGTTGGATGTAGGATGGTGAAAGCTGCCTCCCAGAGACCTCAGACAAACTTCAGAGAGTTTGCACATCAAAAAGCAGCCCCCTGTTCTTGTTGTGTATGATGTCGGTCCAGCAGAGCAGAACAGCGTCCTGTCTCGACTACTGCCTAATCCGTGCGTTTTTCTAGGTATTATAAATTCAGCTGTAGCTGACTTAACTTATTTATTATTTCCCGTTGTCAAAGGAGACAGAGAAGAAAACGTGAAAATCCATTGTCATCTCCCCAGGGCTCAGACCGGAGTAGAGCTCTGCGTAGAAAACTGTGTGAAACCCAGGTGATGGGTCTCTAGAATGGGGTCTCCATCTTAGTCCCACATTTACTCCTCAGGTAAAACTCTACCCACTGGGCACACACTGGTTGAATCAACGTTGTTTCCACATCCTTTCAATGAAATAACGTTGAAACCTTGGATTGACATCTGTACCCAGTGGATATTTATCCTCAGAGTGTTTATATACAGTAGCTCTTCTAATATATTAGACGTTGTATTTCTTGAAATGTTGTGAGACTTATCTTTCATCGGTCTTCGTTAGTCTCTTCCTGTCGCCTATCCCTGTGCCTCAGCTGCTCAGAATTATACATTAAAACGGGGGACTCTGCCTTCCTCCCCTGAGATATCCCTCTGCTATACGTTATTAAAGTAGGAAAATGGTGTGTTCCCCCATACCAAACATAATGATAAACACAACTGTAGCGTTCCAAGTCTCAGGCCTGGACTGACCATTAGGTGGTTTATGTAAATGCAAGAGAAGTCGGTATGTTTATAGGTTAGACCTCTTTGAAAAAAATGACAGTATTGATACAAATGGTCTGCTTATTTCACAGTTTTCACTCTGTCGGGACACTGTTTCCTGTACTTTACTCCTTGCTCCCGTAGCCTGATACATGGTCGGAACCAGTAAATAGTTGTAGGCTGAGTGTCATGGACTTATTAAGGCATCTGGAGAGATAAGACTTAAACCAGCCATAGTCAGCAGCATGGACATAGCAGATTGGAGGGGACTCAGATAAAGAAACAGTAATCAAGCATTGTTTACCAAGGTCTAGCTATGTATCTTGTTGTAGCTATACTACTTGGCGAGTTTCCATCAGCGATTAAACATGTCCTTATATAGACACCCCCACACCCCAAAAGGGGCTGGAGGAACATACTGTATGTTGGCCCTAGTCCATCACTGCCAATTCTCACCAAATTAACAATACTGGAAGCAATTTTTAAAATTTAAAATGGACATATTCTTGATTTAATTTGAGCAGAGTTGTCACCTCCCTATCACAGTGCTCGTCTGAAGTCCCAATTAAAATCCCGGGCCATGTTTGTGTGTTGTATGTTTGAGAAAGGGAGGGAGGGAGAAAGAGTGAGTGTGTGTTTGTGTACATACATGTGTGTGTGTTCTTTTGTTTGTGTGTGCATGTCTGTCTGTGTGCGTTTGGAGGAGGAGGTTGTTGTGCGGACGGCCGGTCTCGTCAAAGTCCATCCCCAAAGGACACGGCGGTGCTGGCGCATTGACAAGACCAGCTGCCACAGTCAGCCCTGCGTAGTGATAAGAAGCAGCACATCCAAAGACTGAATAATGGCCTGCTGTCTCAGATCACTCCCCTGCTCCACGACAGGAGGGGACAGGCAATCAACACTCAATCTCTGGGCTGCAACAAAACAAGCTGGGAATATGGCCTGACCAGTCAGCTGGTGACAGGAGAATGATGTATTTAGATGGACAGCTTCACAAATGGGAAACTATTTATGTGCCTGTACACAGATACAGAGTCATACTTAGAGAGTGCATCTCTCTGAGATACTGTAGGTGACATGTGCATCCCACCTGTCTCTTATTGGTCTCTTTCAGAAGTTTCAGTTGTGATCTTGCTTACAATCGATTACAAATCGCTGGAGATAAAAATCCACGTACAGTATATTTAAAGATCAAATAGGAACTCCCCACAACCCGGTAAACAGTTTTGATTGAATAGTATCCTACAGTACATTAGGTAGTGAACTCCCAGTGATATAGACCAGTCCTCCTGTAAGTGTTAGTCAACAAGCAGCTCTCCTCAGAGTGTGACTCACTCTGGACTGACAAACTCACTACTATTGGAAATGAACATCTGAGTGCTTTTCTTCCAATGATCCTCCAAGGAGAGAGGATGTTAAAAACTTCCTTCTTAAGATTCCACTCCAAGCTGCTCTCGCTCTCAATTAGATTCAATTCAAGGGGCTTTATTGGCATGGGAAACATATGTTTACATTGCCAAAGCATGTGAAATGGATAAACAAAAGTTAAATAAACAATAAACAGTGAACAGTAAATATTACACACACTGTGGTATTTCACCCAATAGATATGGGAGTTTATCAAAATTGGATTTGTTTTCAAATGATTTGTGTCTCTGTGTAATCTGAGGTAAATATGTGTTTCCATCTCATTTTGTGGGCAATGTGCTTACTTTTTTCAGACCAGTAACAACTGTGCCATCATGATTGAGTGTACCCATATATGTGTGTGCTTTTCAGTCAGTGACTTAGAAGTCATGTTACTGCAGCTTTGGAAGGTCCTGCGTCTATCTTAGTTATTTTTCACTCTGTCCTCATCAGTGAAGTAACACCATTCCACAGTGAGAAACAGAAGATAAAAACAGAAAGAGAAACTCTATATTGGGGTGCATTGGCCTGTTTTTCTCTCACAACCTTACGTTTCAGTAACCAATGGTGCCCTCTCCCACATGAAAAAATACTATTGTATACTATGGTATAAATACTATAGTATTCACTATAGTGTTTTTGCTGACTTGACTGTACTATTCACTGTATTATACACTGTATTATAGGTTGTAACGTAACACAATGTGGAAAAAGTCAAGGGTTCTATATACTTTCCGAATGCACTGTCGTTGTGGAGCTGAGTGAACTCTTTTATTGGGCCATCAGAAACAATTGGGATGCTTGATGAAGCATTTTCATGTCACTGTTCATCGTTGTTAACACTGCTTTATTAAGCTGTTGGTTGATTGCCTTTGTCTTTTAAATGGATCAGGCACGAGAGACGTTGGGCTGACTGAAGCGTTTTCATTTACAGCAGAACCCTAATGAAATGTGTATTGTTTCAGGAACAAGATAGGTTAAAGAAATATCAAAAGGTTTTTGAAAAAAATCGACCTGCTTAATATTTGGTAGGCTTTCCCTGAATCGAGCCCGAAGGGTTTGTCCCTGCACGAGGCTCTTAAAGAAACAGAAATCAAATAGCACCCAGGCGAAACGCAGTAATGTTTACTCATTACGAGAAACCTTTTCCATTCTTGTATTGGGTAAACAACACTGCTTGGCGTCCTTGCAGTGATGTTTTCCCTGTGCAATATAAGTTCCACTCAGGTGTAGGAAATATGATCAAACATTTGCTCAGAGTAATGTGGCATCTCTGATCGCCACTTCCACAGTGGGTGTTTATGCCTCATGAATTATTCAACATATGACCCATAATGCATTCTCTACCCGTTAATGAGACAATCCTCATTATTTCCCCCTTCTCATCACACTCCCCTGCAACAAAACAAAACCAATCTGTGTCTGCATATAGCCTCTGTTTGGATCAGGAGAAGAAGAAACAAATCATTCCTGAGCTCTCAATTATTTCCTCTGTTTGGATCAGGAGAAGAAGAAACAAATCAATCTGTATTATTTCCTCTGTTTGGATCAGGAGAAGAAGAAACAAATCATTCCTGAGCTCTCGTATTATTTCCTCTGTTTGGATCAGGAGAAGAAGAAACAAATCATTCCTGAGCTCTCGTATTATTTCCTCTGTTTGGATCAGGAGAAGAAGAAACAAATCATTCCTGAGCTCTCGTATTATTTCCTCTGTTTTTGAAATGTTGATCTTCACCTCTTTTGAAGAAGAAAAGAATCAGGTGATCAATTAGATATATAAACAAAGGGAGTTTGTCTTGTAAGGAAGGGGGGAGACTATTCTTTGTTTTCCATAGGGAGGAAATTGGGCTTTAGATCCATAGCAGATATGTGAGGGTAATGTTATTGTTTCTTTGGGTTCATAATGACTTCACAAGACACCAATAATACCCACAGGTGTGTAAAGAAATACTGTTTACCGGAAACAAAACTCCCTTGTAGGAGGAAATGACAACAGAACATTCCCACAAACACAATCTAATTTGGAAAATCACAAAATGAAGCAGTGTTTTGAAACAGCCTCAACCTCCGGGGCACTGCCTTAATTTGTGCCCTCTGTGTGAAAACCCTTTCCATAATCTGGAGATGTATGAGTCGCATGTCATACTGCCACATCAATGTTAGCAAAATTGCTGACAAAATTACAACATGCAACCCCTCCCTGTAAGTCATAGAACACTTTATGCTCTTGGCCTTGTTAAGGGAACAAACTTAAATCTAGCCACAGCAGAACATACGCAATCGATACACAATCAGGTTATCTGGTTGTTTTTCCTCAGTTTGGTAATTACTACCTCTGCTCCCTGCAATGGACACAGACTATATGTCTCTGAGTCTCTTTCCAGGGTGTTGTCTCTAGCTTCTGGGTCTCTGAATATATTCTTAGCCACCTATCTCTTCATCTTGTCTAAGTCCGTCCCATATTGCTGCATCTCACACTGAGAACCCATGGTATCTGGGCTGTGGCATCTGTTTGGCACAGAGCCTTGATAAGGAGTTTATTCATTTTTAGGGAGCAGGAGATGGGGGACAGATATGGCAGGGTGATCATTTGGTGGCAGCATGTCCTCTACTAAGACACGTCACCCTATAGTGCCTCTAGTCTCCTCCTAGTGTAAGTATAAGGCTGGCTGGAGCAGGGCGAACACTGAGATGCAGATGTGGAATGACGGGGAGGGCATATGTTAATTGGAAGTCAGATGAGGTTCCTGGGTTCTAATTTCAGAGGTCTTTCTCCTGAGAAGAGGGCACCATCTCACAGAGGGTTGGCACTCCAACCCATCCTGCCCAACCCTACCCCAACCCTGCATCCCCCAACCCCATTCTGATCAGAATGCAGACAATGCCTTCTGACCACAGTGTGGAAGGACTACCTTCCTCCCTCCTTCTCCTGAGAAGAGGGCACCATCTCACAGAGGGGTGGCACTCCAACCCATCCTGCCCAACCCTACCCCAACCCTTCATCCCCCAACCCCATTCTGATCAGAATGCAGACGATGCCTTCTGACCACAGGGTGGAAGGACTACCTTCCTCCCTCCTCTGTGAGACCGACCTTCACCTCGTTCCTTTCTTGCATTACAAATACAACCAATCGTGGTTGTCTAGAACTGCATAGTATCTGGAGTCTTGAGGATATCATGATATCAAAATAAACACAGATTTCTGTTGTTACAGGATGTTACCATTGGTCTGCAAAAGGTTGAGGTTGCTCTGCAGACAATTGCTTGAAACATCACGTAAAATATGTTTTGCCTTAATTTCCTCCAAACCCGGCCACTAGACTACTGCTGGGGGAATCCTGGGACTCAACGTCTGTGTCTCTGAGAGTAATAATGACTGTCCCCAGGTGTTTCATGTAGATCTGTCTCATGCTCTATCCTCTGACAGTGCAAATTCTGAAGAAGCTGCTTGATTGAGGCTTCTGATTCTGCTCAGAATGATTCTGTCTGAGACGGAGAAGAAAAGCTGCTAACGAACGGCTGCTTCCAGCCTGCTGACTGTCTCTGTCTGGAGACACACGATAAAGCCACCTTTTTCCATGTGCCCATACATTTCCCTCTCTCATGTTCATCAGCCGAGAAGCACACTCACACAAGAACTCTCACCGCTAAAGTCTTCAAACCATATCAATAAAGCCCATGTGTGAGAAAGGAATTTAGGACACAACCAAGGGTGTACTTGTACTGCACTGCTGGTATATGACATTTATACGAATTGCTTAGCATCTCTGGAATTATCAACTTAAATAATGTTGGCTATTCATCATTTTATTTTTTTTTACATTCAATTGGATTCTAGAGTAGAAAGGAAATGCATATTTTTAAGATTCAAAAGGCACTCGCACATCTGAGCAATCTTTTTTGTAGGTGCATGGTAACAGTTGGACAAGATGAGGGAAAAAGGAAACCACGTGAGCGACTGTGCCTTCAAAGTATTTATACCCCTTGACTTATTCCACATTTTGTTGTGTTACAGCCTGAATTCGCATGGATTAAATATATTTTTATTCGCACCCATCTAAACACAATACACCATAACGACAAAGTGAAAACATGTTTTTAGACATTTTTGCAAATGTCTTGAAAATGAAATACAGAAATATCTGTATTTACATGACTACATGTTAGAATCAACTATCGCAGTGATTACAGCTGTGATTCTTTCTGGGTCTCTGAGAGATTTGCACACCTGGATTGTACAATATAAATCTTCAAGCTATGTCAAGTTGGTTTCAAGTCTTGCCATGGATTTTTACTCAGATTTAAGTCAAAACTGTAACCAGGCCACTCAGGATCATTCAATGTCATCTTGGCAAGCAACTCCAGTGTATATTTGGCCTTGTGTTTTAGGTCATTGTCCTACTGAAAGGTGAATTTGTCTCCCAGTGTCTGTTGTAAAACAAAATCCTCAAGGATTTTGCCTGTGCTTAGCTCTATTCAGTTTATTTTTAGCCTAAAAAACTCCCTAATCCTTGCCAATGACAAGCATACCAATAACATGATACAGCCACCACCATACTTTGAAGAGTGAAGAGTGACACTCACTGATGTATTGTGTTGGATTTGCCCCAAAAATAATGCTTTGTATTCAGGCAATAAAGTTCATTTCTTTGCCACATTCTTTGCAGTTTTACTTTATTGCTTTATTGTAATCAGGATGCATGTTTTGGAATATTTGCATTCAGTACAGGTTTCTTTCTTTTCACTTTGTCATTTAGGTTAGCATTGTGAAGTAACTCCAATGTTGTTGATCCATCCTCAGTTTTCTCCCATCACAGCCATTAAACTCTGCAACAATTTTAAAGTCACCATTGAGTGATTTCCATCCTCTCTGGCAACTGAGTTAGGAAGGTTGCCTGTATCTTTATAGTGACTGAGTGTATTATCACACCATCCAAAGTGTTATTAATAACTTCACCATGCTCAAAGGGACTTTGTGTCTGTGGGAAACTAAGTCAAGCCCAAAGAATGTAACCGCAGCTTTCTGGAACTTTTCATGTAGCCTTGGTGTCCTACTTAGAATTCAGTGTCAATAGCACTGGCTAAGGGCTTTGTGTGCAGTGGGCTGCCGTCGATTCGACTTCCGCACCTCACTCACGTCTAGCACACACTGTGCTAGTCATTACCGGAACAACATCCCAGCCAGCCTGATGAAGACCAGACTGAGTTTGGGTTTGGAGCTCTTTAGCTGCTGGTATTTCTATTTCAAAGCCATATCTAACAAGGGATGATAAAGAGAAGACAGCCCCAGATGAGATGCTGCTTTAATCAATACACTTTAACAGGTAATTAGCCTGTTTTGGCCCAGGATTCCATTCCACTGATTAATGTCAAACTCAGCAGGATGATTGGTGACTGGGAATGTGTTTCGTTCAAAATGCCACAAACCTGCTTATCTCTTTACGCCAGTGATGATGATGAGGACACCATAGAAGGCATGAAAAAAGCCAAGTTTGAGAATTTAGCAATTAGCAAGTTACTCTGGAAGTGAAACATACAATTATCTGAAACACTTCATTCTTACAGTCACACTGTACTGTGTTAATATTGATCAGATATGTATTATACTGTATAAACCTCACATGCGACCCATAATAAATAAGACTATGCAATTGATATGACAAAGTCTAATAAAATGTTTAGCTGATGCCATGAAGATGATTTAGCAATATGCAATAGACTATAGTTGGGTTACAGTAATAGGAAGGTCAAAAGGCAGATATTTATTATTATTGTAAAAACGAATGATAACATTATACAAGGCATAAAGCTTAAGTTACAAGACAATACTCGCATAACAAAGTATTATTCTAGGCATGATAAGAGAGGGAGAGGGAGAGAGAAGTCATAGGGGTGGAGAGAGAAAGAGACAGAGTGCAGTTAAGTAGGAGACAATGAATCTGAGACCCCTTTATAATATCTGAGTTGTTCGGATGGAAAATCTGAGTTGTTGACAAATAGCACTGTTGCAAATAGCACTGTTGAGTTAACGTCCAATCAGATATCAGACCTACAAGATGTAATTGCAACAGAACCACTGCTACCTTGAGGTGTGACAATGTGGGTTGGGAAGAGTCACTTCAGGGGCTGGGCCGCCCTATGACACCACATACACACACAGGACAACCACACACAGAGTTGGTCAAGTTTTCTAGATGAAGATAAAATGGAGTAAAGAAGCTGAAAGGAAGTAATGGCCCCCTGAGTTTAGCTATTGTCCTTCTAAAGCCAGAAACCCCATAGTGGGTACTTCACATCCCTAGAAGCTTCTTTTAAAAATCTCTCTGTGTGTCAAAAGACTGTTTTGGAAAAAAACAGTATTATGAACAAAGTGCTGGTACTCTCCCATTAGCTGGCAAAATTATTTGAATCTTTGACCCTGGGGTAAGTGTGTCTGAAGACAGAATAGTTCCTCTAATTGGGTGAAGGGATTGTACATGGAGTTAAGAACAGTACGAGAAAGTGGCCATAAACATATACTAAATTATAAATTATATTATGAAACCGACAGGGTTTGTGGGGCGGCAGGTAGCCTAGTGGTTAGAGCGTTGGACCAGTAACCAAAAGGTTGCAAGATTGAATCCCTGAGCTGACAAGGCAAAAAGCTGTCGTTCTGAACAGAGCAGTTAACCCACTGTTCCTAGACCATCATTGAAACTAAGAATTTGTTCTTAACTGACTTGCCTAGTAAAATAAAAATGTTAGGTGCTGGTGTGTCATATACAGTACCTTCTCAACTATGTCCATGTCTGCATGATGGGGCTGAACGATTAATTATTTTTGAGATCAATTCGGTTTTGGTTTGGTTATTTATTTGGTTCGGGGTAGGCCGTCATTGTAAAAATAAAATAAAAATATTTTTTTAATAATCATGGTTTTGAATTTCGGTTTTGATCATTTTTAAAACATAAAATAATGACATTACAACGATTTTATAACTTTTTTAATGGAAATTCCAAAAACAAAAATAGTGAACATTCAATTGTCAGAATGTTGAACATATTTCATTGTCTCTGTCAGGTCCATATTGGGTAGACATTAACAGAAAAATAGGACATTACTATGAAGTAATAAAATATTTCAGTTGTGTATATTACTTAGTTTTTATTTGATTATTTATTATTTTTCATTCCTTATTTTTCATTCATCTCTCCTCAGACAGTAGCAGTCAGCCAGCCATCTAACGTTATGTGCTCCCCACACTGTACTGTCTTTAGTCATCCTAATTAGCTAGCCTGCCTAAGTATGCTGCAGAGCTGTCTGACAAAATCAATTTACTAGTTCTTCAAAGTAGATAAGGTATACAGTGCCTTGCAAAAGTATTCACCCCCTTGGCGTTTTTCCTATATTTTTGCATTACAACCTGTAATTTAAATGGATTTTTATTTGGATTTCATGCAATGGACATACAAAAAATAGTCCAAATTGGTGAAGTTAAATGTAAAAAAATATATATATTTTTTTTTAAACCGAAAAGTGGTGCGTGCATACAGTATGTATTCACCCCCTTTGCTTTGAAGCCCCTAAATAAGATCTGGTGCAACCAATTACCTTCAGAAGTCACATAATTAGATAAATAAAGTCCACCTGTGTGCAATCACCACTAAGCAATGGGCACCACCAAGCAAGCGGCACTACGAAGACCAAGGAGCTCTCCAAACAGGTCAGGGACAATGTTCTGGAGAAGTACAGATCAGGGTTGGGTTATAAAAAATATCAGAAACTTTGAACATCCCACGGGCACCATTAAATCCATGATTAAAAAATGGAAAGAATATGGCACCACAACAAACCTGCGATGAGAGGGCCGCCCACCAAAACTTACAGACCAGGGGTAAGGAGGGCATTAATCAGAGAGGCAACAAAGAGACCAGAGATAACACTGAAGGAGCTGCAAAGCTCCACAGCGGAGATTGGAGTATCTGTCCATAGGACCACTTTAAGCCGTACCCGCCACAGAGCTGGGCTTTACGGAAGAGTGGCCAGAAAAAAAGCCATTGCTTAAAGAACAAAATAAGCAAAAACATTTGGTGTTTGCCAAAAGGCATGTGGGAGACTCCCCAAACATATGGATGAAGGTACTCTGGTCAGATGAGACTAAAATTGAGATTTTTTAGCCATCAAGGAAAATGCTATGTCTGGCGCAAACCCAACACCTCTCATCACCCCGAGAACATCATTCCCACAGTGAAGTATGGTGGTGGCAGCATCATGCTGTGGGGGTGTTTTTCATCGGCAGGGACTGGAAAGCTGGTCAGAATTGAAGGAATGATGGATGGCGCTATATACAGGGACATTTTTGAGGGAAACCTGTTTCAGTCTTCCAGAGATTTGAGACTGGGACGGAGGTTCACCTTCCTGTAGGACAATGACCCTAAGCATACTGCTAAAGCAACACTCAAGTGGTTTAAGGGGAAACATTTAAATGTCTTGGAATGGCCTAGACAATTCCCAGATCTAAATCCAATTGAGAATCTGTGGTATAATTCAAAGATTGCTGTACACCAGCAGAACCCATCCAGCTTGAAGGAGGTGGAGCAGTTTTGCCTTGAAGAATGGGCAAAAATCCCAGTGGCTGGATGTGCCAAGCTTATAGAGACATACCCCAAGAGACTTGTAGCTGTAATTGCTGCAAAAGGTGTCTCTACAAAGTATTCACTTTAGGAGGGGGGGGGGGGGGGGGGTGAATAGTTATGCGCGCTCAAGTTTTCTGTTTTTTTGTCTTATTTCTTGTTTGTTTGTAATTTCCCATTAGTTTTCGGAACGAAGCCATAAGTTTCCTGACACGTAAAACTGAAAGTTTTTTTAAAATTTGCAGTAAGATTCTGAGAATGTTTTACTATGGTTCCCAGAACGGACATTATAAGTTATTTGAAGGTAACAAAATAACATTCTGAGAACATGTTTCAGTAAGACTTTTAATAACACTGCTAGCTTAGTTTGGGATAAATGTTTTGAACTCCAAGCACAGATAGAACACATGCAAATTAATTTGCTTAGGCATTAATCATGCAAACACATTTCTTTTTTATTGTGGCACATCGTCAGTGATATTTAAACCAATGATCTTCTGTTCTCTTTCCATGGAATTAGTCCACTGTGCCACCAGGATGGCACTAGCACACCATGTTTTTGAACTCACACAAAGCTGTTCATTTTAGTCCATTCAAACAGACCCCATTTCAAAGGAAACAATCACTCATTAAGATCAGTGGGGCCAAATAGTGGGCACAGCCAACACATCTGAACATACTTAGCAAGATAGAGGATAGAGAGAGTTTTGTTGATGCTGAGAACAGATTGTATATGATTTAAAATACAATTCTTAGGTTCTCTGTGCGTTACTAAAGTTTTCTTGTGGTTTTTATGGAACGTTTTCTTATTGTTCTGAGAACAGAATGTATGTTTTTAAATGACTTTCTTATTACGTTTTCTAAACATTACAGAAGTTTTCGGGTGGTTATTATGGAAAGTTAACGCTCTCGGAACAATTTGAGAGCATTACTTTAAATAGAACCATGAGGAAACGGTACTGAAAATCTCAAATGAGTACGTTGTTTCTTAACATTCTCAGAACAATGTGAGAACATGACTTTAAATAAAACCATTGTAGTGGAGAAAGGAAAGAAGGTGATACTCGCGAATAACGACTTGCAGGCGCTGAGGCCCAACATGATGACTCAATCACAATGTATGACATTGTTTGGATGGCTGTCCATTTGTGGGCTATCACAGGGGCCAAACACACCTTATCTGTGGTTTTCTCCTGGGAGGGACGTTCCCACAGAACCCTGGGAGCACGGACACCATTGGAGGTGTGAAGACAGATGACAACATGAATCGAATAAATGATTATTACTGTGAATTCAAATGTAATGTTTGGATTGTTTTAAGAGTTCATAAAGAGCTATAAATGTTGATGTGTTTTATTGTACTGTAAGTGCTATGGATTTACAGGGAAATTGTGTTGTTTTGTTCAGCAGACATCAGACAGTTTAAAAAAAATAGCAACACCAGTGCGCTTTTATCATTTAAATTGAGTTGATTAGATTAGAATCTGGGTGTGTTTTCCGGTCTTTTGTTTTTACTAGCAAATTGCAAAGAAATGTTAATTCAGGTCGGGGGTGAGTTTCTGCTTGAATTTGATTAAAAGGACAGTGAATTTGTTCATACTTTGAGAACATGCCACCAAGCTCCTGTCTGTATTACTCACATAAATCTTTTTCTCTTCAAGATCTTTCTGAATTGAAGAAACGTGTAACCACGTTAAGTCTTAGCCTATTGGTGATCATTTACTCTGAGTAGTCTGCAATGTATCATGTATTTCATGCATACTGTAATTGTTTGTTTTAATTATATCATGACTAATACATTCTATTAGTTGAATTGAGTAAATGCAGATTCCTCATTTTACAGAGTAATTCTTTGATTGACTATGCGTTCATAATTTAGTAGGTCTATTGGTAGTTGTTATATAAACTACACATGCTTGGGTACCACCTTGACATCTCTGATCTGCTTGCCTCAGTAAATTAATGCTAGAACATTGGTCGTAAGGATGACCATTTTGTATCTAGTCTCTTGCATAACGGTGAAAGTTAGACACATGTTCATTACAATCATACTGAGAGGTGATGCAAGGCTCCCTACCTTGACTAGATTCCTCCAGAGACACACAGGGCTGGTTGCATTTATTCACATAATAATGGGGTCAGGTTGATAAATGTAGTTTATTATTATATTTAACATAATGTCTACACCCCTACACAATGAGCAAACCTGTAGGAAAAACGTTATGCTGAAGTACCCACAGAAGCACGCTATTTCTTCACGTTCTCAGAACAATGTGAGAACATGACTTTAAATAGAACCATGAGGAAACCTGTAGGAAGTACTGGAATTCCAAAAGAAGAACATTGTTTCTTAAAATATTTTACTGCACTGGGCTAAATCAGGGTCACACCGAGTGTTTCTTGGTAGTCTTAAATAAATCTGCTTTGAAACTAACGTATACACATCACACACATGGTTATGGGCTTAAAAAAAGAAGACAGCTGTACCATGTCAGATGTAGAGTTGTAAATGTATTCATTTTTGAGTTTGCATCCCAATATTACACTTTATATACATCACAGAAGACTGAAATACCATTTGACATAGAAATGTCAGATTTTCGGTGGTTAATTTTTTTTACTGTTTATTAATTAGGATTTTTTTTAAATAACATTCCACCCATGAGGCCACTAGGTCATTTGACTGTAGGGAAGGGTTACCTATTTGAGAATATTCCCAATGTCAAACCAGTTGGAGAATGTTCCTAGAACTAACTAACTAAGTTTAAATGAAATGTAACCATGTTTGAACTTTTAGGAAACGTTCTGCTCAAGTAATAAAATACCAAGAAAAAAAAAAGAAAAAAATTCAAGCTCCTTAAATGTGCTGAGTATGTTCCAAAGCCAAGCAACTATCCTGCACCATTCCCACCAAGCTCTAAGAAACATAGGGTTCTCAGAACGTTATGTACTATCTGGGCTACCACCAACTGGCACTCTCCCAAGGTGCACTGAACAAGTGTGGACCCTGGACAGGACAGCAGCAGAGGACCCTGGGAGAGAGAATCCTGAGGCGGCCACTGTGGTGCCTGCAACTGATTAACTCCATTTCAGGAGTCATTAACATTCCTCCCGGATCATCACACGCACACTTGTTGATGAAAATCACTACTGACAAGTCTATAATTATGGGACACTTTGGAATTGGCCTGGCCGACCGACTCCTTTCAGACCGGGGCCGAGAAAGAGAAAACCAGTGGCTCAACAAAGAGAGAACAAAAATGACATTACAGACGTGGGCCAATTTGCATTGATTGCTTGTCAACACATAATCTCAATGTGATATTGGAAGAGGAAGGTCGTACATCTGTGAGGGCCCGCAGGGAAATCTCAGAAATGTAGGTAGCGTAGGCGACCACCACAGAAACGTAATGGAGGGAACACAGCCTTTTTCTCTCCTCTCTTCCTGGTCCTTACTCCAGTGCCCTTGTCTTTGCCTCTTTTCCCTCAGCCTTTCAGCATGGCCCACTTTCACAGTGGGCAATATTTACCCGTTTTTAAATGAGGAGAGAGCACTCTCACTGAGATGAAGGCTATTTATTTCCCCCCTTCAGTGCGTGGCAGATTGAGAGCTTGATATACAGGTTATCAGTGGTGTATCTAGGTTTCCTCCTTTGAGGCTCACAGCCGCATACTGTACTCTAGCCCAGTTCTATCCGGGGGTTGCACTGCCTGGCTACACGCCACCATACACGTGCCTTGTAAAGTTCTCTCTCTCTCTCTCTCTCTCTCTGGAAGAGTAAAACACAATGTCAGACTAGGAAATGTCCCACTGGGCACAGATGTTAATTCAATATCTATTCCACGTTGGTTCAACGTAATTTCATTGAAATGACGTGGAAACCACGTTGATTCAACCAGTGTGTGCCCAGTGGGATTTATCTGAGTATGACTGGAGTATGTGAAGAAGCTATTCCAGCCAGCTACAGATAGTCTCATTGGAATTACCATTCATGTCAAGTGGGAAAGAGATGCCGTTCATTTGGGAAACCTTGACTAGCAGATGTCCACTCTGACTCCCAGACATGAGCTGGAGGATGAAACAGATGCCCTGGACCTTGTCTCACATTGGGCACTCTGAACTGTAGCATGCTCATACATCCTGTGTGAATTTAGCACATGCACAATCTACAACCTACAGCTAACAGCCACTGTTGGAGTCAACCATTGGATAAGGCTGTTTGAATTCGAATCTACATAACCCTGACACAACTTGACAAAATATCAATCCTTTCTGCCCGTGAGAGATAATAGCAACTCTTAACTGAGATTTGGCTTGAGGTTTCTTTGTATTCAGAGCAGTGACTGTTTCTGCTTTAGCTCAGCCAAGCTCTCCGTGAGTGAGCTGGCATCAACCAGAGAACACAAGGCCAGACACCAATCAGCAGAAAGCGCCACAACAATATCCACTACAGACACTTACAAAGCTCAAAGGAGGGGGAAAACACACTTCATTTGGAGTGTGATCTGGGCAGTGTCATGAGAAAACCTAGCTGTGACTGAGAATTAAGATTCATTTTCAAACAAATGGATTACAGACATACCAGCGTTTCTGGATATATTCTTAGAGGCATTATAGATATAGGAAGACAGATATGTTCCAGTCTTCTGAATAGTGTGATTTGTGACTGATAATAAAGACGGTTGGGAGGTCTATAGTACCTGGCAACAGAGAGGACAGCTTTATAAGAGGAAGTAAATCTTTGTGATGATGGAGAACTCAGTTGTGGGTGGCTGGAGTGGAAGCCTTGGGGTGATCCTGTATTTTGCCTGGATCTACACAGTGTGGAAAGACAGAAATAGGAATGACATCAGTCGTTGTGTGGTGTATCGTATTAATGCAGCACCTTAATGCATCACTCTGTGGCCCTCTGGGCTGGACCGCTGCCCAGAACAAAGTGATTGGATCCAGGGTGCGAAGCAGAACTTATGAAATGAATGCTGGCAACTGCACCATCCATGAATACTAATGAGGAAGGCCCAGACGTGCTGTTGAAGGTGGAGAGAAGATGCACAGAGTCGTTCTTTTGGAACTGCAGCTGTGATTGGGTGTCGATGCATTCTGTCTCTTTCTGTGATGTGTGTGTCCGGTACAGTGCACCTGTAATAACAATATAGAGACAGACTACTGTTCTGTACTGTATGTGTCAGATTTGTTAACAGTGTGAAACGGACCAGAGACACTGTACACAGTGGGCTTTTCTCTCTCTCTGACACTTGGTGTGTTGGGCAAACTAACAAATGTTTCTGTGCTAATGGAATGTTGCCCTCTGATAGATGTCTATAATAATGAGGCCTATTTTACTCTCATTTTCTCCCTGTGGAAGGATCTTCTCTTCCACTTTAGTCCACATCAAAGCACCTTATCGGCATGGAATCTGGGTCTGAGGCAATTATTGATCACACTGAGTGCCCAGGCCTCCATTTTTCCCAGCCCTGCACTGTGTGACATTATGTTGATGTGGATAAAAGTGACTGGACCACAGAGATACTCTCATCTAAGCTAATTCAAGGTACCATCAGGAATCTATTACATCGCAGGAGTCATAATAGTCCGTGCAAAGAGTGTAAATAGACTCAGGTAAGAGACTGGTAGTCTCTGTTTGTGACACTTGTTTTTTTAATCAACAGTGAAAGGAGCAGAAATTCAATATTAGTTTAAATAAGCTCTTGACAATAAGGCTAATAACAGTTGACCTTATGATTGTAGCAGGCAGCCTGTCTTGAGAATGATCAGCACTCTACAATGACTTTGCTTTACGGCACATGGCTTTCTTAGAGATTTGCAATACTACTTTTTAAAGGTTACTATACATCATTACTTGATTCTGTTGAATATTTTAGCTAATTTGTTCATATTTACAGACTGCTGTTACCAAACGTTGTTGCAAGGACAAATAGCTGGTGAGGGAGAGTAGAGAGCAGGTCATCACTCATGTTCCTAGTAGATCTGGAGCCTCAGCCTGATCTGTTGGTGTCTGTTAGCTCAGGCAGGGAGGGAGGGATGCCAAAGATTGCAAACTCTGGGGTAATGACCTATTTAGTGTGACTCACCTAAAACCCCATAATGAGACTGATGGATGATTTACTGGGGCCACAACTATGATCTTCTGATGTAATTTGTGTGCATGGGGTATTACTCTCTGAAATAGATGTAAATAGTAATTGAGCAGGCCCTTGACATACAGAGTTATGGAAATGTAATTGTTTTTAGATGATGAGCTACCTGGAAGCAGATCTCTGGCTGGGTGATACAGAAAGCAAATGGAGTCAACTAAATGGGATGGGGATTCTCCAAATAGGTTTATATAGGTTGATAGTGTTAGCACTACAGGATCAATAATGAGACACAATAACACTTCGGGTAAAATTATCTGCTCGTAAATTCCCAGCATAAAAAGCTAGTTAAAATGACTTCATTACAACCTGTTTACAATCTTGTCACCCGGTTGGGTTTTGGCTGGCTAAATAGCCATAGCATCATAGTGAAGTCGAAGAACGAACAATGAAAAAGCCAAATGCTAGCAGACAGAGATCATGGTAGAGGGCACAGAGATTGACAAAATAGGACAACACAGGCTGGAAAGAGCAAAGGACTAATTAAGGCCATGCAGAATAGGCCTATAAATAGCTCTGAAGTCAAGTCACAACCAGTATGACGCAGGTAGACATGAAGGAGGCGCAATGGAATGCATTAATGAGTAAGTGGAGTTTCTGAGCACCCAATAACACAGGCTTTGTATCTCCTATATTCCAACCCATTTCACCATAATCCAAGCCATCCCGAATGGCGCAGCGGTCCAAGGCACTGCATCTCAGTGCTAGAGGCATCACTACAGACCCTGGTTCGATTCCAGGCTGTATCACAATTGGCTGTGATTGGAGTCCCATAGGGCAGCGCACAATTGGCCCAGCATCATTTGGCCGGGGTAGTCTGTCATTGTAAATAAGAATTTGTTCTGAACTGACTTGCCAAGTTAAATCATTTGTAAAAATGAATTCTGGCCCAAATCACTCACTGTGTTTGACTATAGCTGGCTGTGGAGCCCCTTCATCCTGTGGACTATGTAGGGAAGGATAATACGTGTTTTTGGGACGTCAGTAGAAAACCGCAGCTAATCAATGCAGTCCATTTGGAGCAGAATGTCAACCACTGCTCTGCCCTCTCCCAATACTCTGTCTAAGTGTATTGATGTACACCCAGGACACAAGGGACTTACACCATGACAAATAACCCTTATGCATTAGCCTTAACTTGAGAAATGTACCTGTCAGAACCCAGGGTACCGAGTGGCTCACATCAAAGAGTACATTTACCAAAATGCACAATGAAATGTGTGACGTTTTAGAGCAGGAGTAAATATCTTAGTATGCTGATCCATTAGTTATATTTAGCTGTGTTCTGTTGTCTTACCCAATCCCAAAACATTTGCTTTGGTCAGCACCAATGCATTGTGCTTTCAGTCTTATTCAGTCATACTCAGGGACAGCATCTTTCATGTGCTGTTGTGTGATTGTTGATTACCTTTCCCTCTCACTGAGATAACTCTCGCACTGCAGAGAACAGAAGCTGTTAGTGAAGGGAAATGGAAGTCAGCCACTAGAGAGAGAAAAGTATAGAAAATCAAGTAGATGTCTGCAAAGATGCCGCTGAACTTTTAAAAAGTAATTCATTCAGCAGACAGGAGCTGAACAAGATTGATGTTCATATTTCACCCATCAATGGTTTTCATAATTCAGGACACTGGTGCGTTGGGCACAGTCAGAACTTGTCATCAACTATACCAAGTAGATTGAATAGCTGGCTTATTGACAACCAGATGATACAAATAAACATGCCTAGTGGCATCAGCTCAAGATCAGGATAAAACCTCTGGCCTGGTGGACATGGGGCCTTGGATCAGTGTCTAAAAAGGACATGATGTGATATCCACGCTAGCTGACAATGCTAGAGCTGTTTTCTCCACTATCATGTATACTGTACATCTCAACACTGCTTACATATAGTAATAACACAGTCGCCAAACCAGACTTCTTACTGCATTCAGTAAGCCTCCTCTGCTACCCACAGATACAGGCCCAGGACACAGGCCTCTGCTACCCACAGATACAGGTCAGGGATACAGGCCTCTGCTACCCACAGATATAGGCCCGGGACATAGGCCTCTGCTACCCACAGATACAGGCCAGGGATACAGGTCTCTGCTACCCACAGATACAGGCCTGGGATACAGGCCTCTGCTACCCACAGATACAGGCCTGGGATACAGGCCTCTGCTACCCACATATACAGGCCCGGGATACAGGCCTCTGCTACCCACAGATACAGGCCTGGGATACAGGCCTCTGCTACCCACAGATACAGGCCTGGGATACAGGCCTCTGCTACCCACAGATACAGGCCTGGGATACAGGCCTCTGCTACCCACAGATACAGGCCTGGGATACAGGCCTCTGCTACCCACAGATACAGTCCAGTGAGCTCCTTCTGTCAGTGGAGGTAGAGCATAAACTGCTATCCACTGATACAGGGTGCTTCTCACGTCAAGAGGTAGAGCACCACCGTCATCCAAGCCTATCATCCAGCTTTTCACAATCTCTGCTTGCAGGTAAATTGTTCAGGTAATGATGAATTCCAAAACTATGGAAATTAGTTCCGCTTTTTGATTTGCATTTATTTGAAATGTACTTATTGGCCCACGGTAGACTGTTTGTACTAACCACCCACAGTGCATCTCCCAGAAATAAATATCTAAATAATAATCATTAAAATGCAAGGGAGCTCAGGACAGTCAGTTAATATTTAATGAGCAATACGCAGCCTCGCTCAGAAGAAAATGGAATTATTGATGGAATTACTTTCTCTCTCTTAATATTTTCCTGAATGACAAAGAGGATATGGTGTGCAGTAGACTCTCCTAAACAAAACCTTAATGTTTTAAATATGAAAAAAAGTTTCTCGGAAGTAGTACTTTCTAGAAGGACTCAGAAATGTCAAAGGTCAGCAGCAAAGCAAGTCCTCAATGTTTTGGCATTTTGGCATCACAAAGCCTGTCTGGAGAGCGTGTCACATGCTTGCCAGCCTGTTTTTGCAGTTGTCTCCTTTTGTAGAGTCCAGCAGGGTTCTGTCTAACTGGGGGATTCTGGAACAACTCGTGTCATCTCTTTGTCTCTCTTTTCAAACATTATTTTCAGCTTGTGGACAATTAATTGCCCAACCAATGTCAATAATATGTCAATATATTTTTTTTAATCATAAAAAGCCTTCTCACATCAAATATGCAAATGAGGAGTTATGCCACAATATTTGCTTTTTCCAGTTATGTTCAGGCCTGTCAACTCCTCTCTATTCAACCCTGAGATGCCATTACATGTGGATGGTTCAGGCGATTTATCACTTTCCACAAGTTCCAGTTGTTCAAATCTCTTAATGGTTCTTTTAAATGGATGTGCGTATAAGACAAATGATAACAAATTACTGGCATCAAAACTGGATATCTAGTTTGGGTTGGAGCGAGCGGTCGCATCTGCACTCGGTCCGCAGGTAGTAGGTAGTAGTACATTTCATTACATTTCATTATAGTACAACGGTTTGATTTGTCTAATCTTAGCAATTTTTCTTCTTAGCTAGCTACATTGCCGTCTTTGTATCATAGATAATTGCGTAATTATCGTATTTCGTCGTCCTAACGCAGTCTACACCGCCCTGCAGCTAGCTAGCTAGCTAACGTCTACCGTTAGCTAGTCCACCGTCTACCGATTAGCAGCACAACTTTCACTCAACTGAACGACTTGATTAGTGTAGTGTTAGCTAGCTACATAGTTGTCTTTGCTGTCTTCGTATCCAAGATAATTGTGTAGTTTAGAGTGTGTAGTTTTAGAGTGATTATCTTAACTTACCGAGGTTAGCTAGCCAGCTATTCGTCGTCCTTAACGTAACAGAACTTCCGCACTCAACAATCCGGTCGCATTTCGCTTCGCTCCACAGGTAGTATCACATTTTTCATTTCATTACAGTACAACGGCTTGATTTGTTTGATCGTAGCTAGCTACATAGCTAGCTACATAGCCGTCTTTGTATCAAAGATAATTGTGTAGTCTTGAGCGATTTCCTAGGTTAGCTAGCCAGCTATTGTCGTTCTTTTAACGCAACGTAACGTAAATCAACATTGCTAGCTAGCCAGCTAGCCCCGAATAGCAGCACAGTAGCACAGTAGAAACCATTACACTCAACGGAACGACTTGATTAGTGTAGTGTCAACAACGCAGACACTGCCAGCTAGCCTACATAGTCAACAACACAGCCTCTGCCAGCTAGCCTACTTCAGCAGTACTGTATCATTTTAATAATTTTAGTCAATAAGATTCTTGCTACGTAAGCTTAACTTTCTGAACACTCGAGACGTGTAGTCCACTTGTCATTCCAATCTCCTTTGCATTAGCGTAGCCTCTTCTGTAGCCTGTCAACTATGTGTCTGTCTATCCCTGTTCTCTCCTCTCTGCACAGACCATACAAACGCTCCACACCGCGTGGCCGCGGCCACCCTAATCTGGTGGTCCCAGCGCGCACGACCCACGTGGAGTTCCAGGTCTCCGGTAGCCTCTGGAACTGCCGATCTGCGGCCAACAAGGCAGAGTTCATCTCAGCCTATGCCTCCCTCCAGTCCCTCGACTTCTTGGCACTGACGGAAACATGGATCACCACAGACAACACTGCTACTCCTACTGCTCTCTCTTCGTCTGCCCACGTGTTCTCGCACACCCCGAGAGCTTCTGGTCAGCGGGGTGGTGGCACCGGGATCCTCATCTCTCCCAAGTGGTCATTCTCTCTTTCTCCCCTTACCCATCTGTCTATCGCCTCCTTTGAATTCCATGCTGTCACAGTTACCAGCCCTTTCAAGCTTAACATCCTTATCATTTATCGCCCTCCAGGTTCCCTCGGAGAGTTCATCAATGAGCTTGATGCCTTGATAAGCTCCTTTCCTGAGGACGGCTCACCTCTCACAGTTCTGGGTGACTTTAACCTCCCCACGTCTACCTTTGACTCATTCCTCTCTGCCTCCTTCTTTCCACTCCTCTCCTCTTTTGACCTCACCCTCTCACCTTCCCCCTACTCACAAGGCAGGAAATACGCTCGACCTCATCTTTACTAGATGCTGTTCTTCCACTAACCTCATTGCAACTCCCCTCCAAGTCTCCGACCACTACCTTGTATCCTTCTCCCTCTCGCTCTCATCCAACACTTCCCACACTGCCCCTACTCGGATGGTATCGCGCCGTCCCAACCTTCGCTCTCTCTCCCCCGCTACTCTCTCCTCTTCCATCCTATCATCTCTTCCCTCTGCTCAAACCTTCTCCAACCTATCTCCTGATTCTGCCTCCTCAACCCTCCTCTCCTCCCTTTCTGCATCCTTTGACTCTCTATGTCCCCTATCCTCCAGGCCGGCTCGGTCCTCCCCTCCCGCCTCCGTGGCTCAACGACTCATTGCGAGCTCACAGAACAGGGCTCCGGGCAGCCGAGCGGAAATGGAGGAAAACTCGCCTCCCTGCGGACCTGACATCCTTTCACTCCCTTCTCTCTACATTTTCCTCTTCTCTCTCTGCTGCTAAAGCCACTTTCTACCACTCTAAATTCCAAGCATCTGCCTCTAACCCTAGGAAGCTCTTTGCAACCTTCTCCTCCCTCCTGAATCCTCCTCCCCCTCCCCCTCCTCCCTCTCTGCAGATGACTTCGTCAACCATTTTGAAAAGAAGGTCGACAACATCCGATCCTCGTTTGCTAAGTCAAACGACACCGCTGGTTCTGCTCACACTGCCCTACCCTGTGCTCTGACCTCTTTCTCCCCCTCTCTCCAGATGAAATCTCGCGTCTTGTGACGGCCGGCCGCCCAACAACCTGCCCGCTTGACCCTATCCCCTCCTCTCTTCTCCAGACCATTTCCGGAGACCTTCTCCCTTACCTCACCTCGCTCATCAACTCATCCCTGACCGCTGGCTACGTCCCTTCCGTCTTCAAGAGAGCGAGAGTTGCACCCCTTCTGAAAAAACCTACACTCGATCCCTCCGATGTCAACAACTACAGACCAGTATCCCTTCTTTCTTTTCTCTCCAAAACTCTTGAACGTGCCGTCCTTGGCCAGCTCTCCCGCTATCTCTCTCAGAATGACCTTCTTGATCCAAATCAGTCAGGTTTCAAGACTAGTCATTCAACTGAGACTGCTCTTCTCTGTATCACGGAGGCGCTCCGCACTGCTAAAGCTAACTCTCTCTCCTCTGCTCTCATCCTTCTAGACCTATCGGCTGCCTTCGATACTGTGAACCATCAGATCCTCCTCTCCACCCTCTCCGAGTTGGGCATCTCCGGCGCGGCCCACGCTTGGATTGCGTCCTACCTGACAGGTCGCTCCTACCAGGTAGCGTGGCGAGAATCCGTCTCCACACCACGTGCTCTCACCACTGGTGTCCCCCAGGGCTCTGTTCTAGGCCCTCTCCTATTCTCGCTATACACCAAGTCACTTGGCTCTGTCATAACCTCACATGGTCTCTCCTATCATTGCTATGCAGACGACACACAATTAATCTTCTCCTTTCCCCCTTCTGATGATCAGGTGGCGAATCGCATCTCTGCATGTCTGGCAGACATATCAGTGTGGATGACGGATCACCACCTCAAGCTGAACCTCGGCAAGACGGAGCTGCTCTTCCTCCCGGGGAAGGACTGCCCGTTCCATGATCTCGCCATCACGGTTGACAACTCCATTGTGTCCTCCTCCCAGAGCGCTAAGAACCTTGGCGTGATCCTGGACAACACCCTGTCGTTCTCAACTAACATCAAGGCGGTGGCCCGTTCCTGTAGGAGTACGACCCTGCCTCACACAGGAAGCGGCGCAGGTCCTAATCCAGGCACTCGTCATCTCCCGTCTGGATTACTGCAACTCGCTGTTGGCTGGGCTCCCTGCCTGTGCCATTAAACCCCTACAACTCATCCAGAACGCCGCAGCCCGTCTGGTGTTCAACCTTCCCAAGTTCTCTCACGTCACCCCGCTCCTCCGCTCTCTCCACTGGCTTCCAGTTGAAGCTCGCATCCGCTACAAGACCATGGTGCTTGCCTACGGAACTGTGAGGGGAACGGCACCTCAGTACCTCCAGGCTCTGATCAGGCCCTACACCCAAACAAGGGCACTGCGTTCATCCACCTCTGGCCTGCTCGCCTCCCTACCACTGAGGAAGTACAGTTCCCGCTCAGCCCAGTCAAAACTGTTCGCTGCTCTGGCCCCCCAATGGTGGAACAAACTCCCTCACGACGCCAGGACAGCGGAGTCAATCACCACCTTCCGGAGACACCTGAAACCCCACCTCTTTAAGGAATACCTAGGATAGGATAAAGTAATCCTTCTCACCCCCCCCCCTTAAAAGATTTAGATGCACTATTGTAAAGTGGCTGTTCCACTGGATGTCATAAGGTGAACGCACCAATTTGTAAGTCGCTCTGGATAAGAGCGTCTGCTAAATGACTTAAATGTTAAATGTTGTTATATTATCTGCTCAGATTCAGCCATATGCTTCAAAACTCATTTGACGGTGCTTCACAGTCCAGATGGACAATGACCCGAAGCATACTGCGAAAGCAACCCAATACTTTAAGGCAAAGAAGTGGAATGTTCTTGAACGGCCAAGTCCATCACCTGACCTGAATCCAATTGAGCATTCATTTCACTTGCTGAAGGCATAACTGAAGGCAAAATGCCCCAAGAACAAGCAGGTACTGAAGACAGCTGCAGTAAAGGCCTGGCAGAGCATCACCAGGGAAGAAACACAGTATCTGGGGATGTCTATGGGTTCCAGACTTCAGGCAGTGATTGACTGCAAAGGATTTGCAACTAAGTATTAAAACTCACAATTTAATGTATGATTATGTTAGTTTGTCCAATTACTTTTAAGCCTCTAAAATTGGGGGGCTATGTATAAAAATGGTGGTAATTCCTACACGGTTCCTACAAACATTTTGACAAAATCCTTAAATTAAAGACGCAAGTCTACAATCCATTGTGGTCGCATACAGAACCAAAATGATGCAAATTGTGTCACTGTCCAAATACTTATGGACCTGACTGTATGTACAAAACAAAAATAACAAACATTGCATAGATTGAGACAGGAACGAAACTGGAAAGGAGAATAACTGAAAGTAGGCCTAAGTCCAATAATAAGTTGGGCTCAAAATAGCCAGGCCTCAATCATGGCTGTAACTGGCAGCACGCCAACCTTACCCTGACTCATAAAGGCCTCAATTTAAAAATACCAATATTAACCAATCATTAATTAACAAGTTCAAATAAGGCATGAAAGTACAAATAACATATTCAGGCAATTATCAGAAATATACACATTCTCAATAATAGTGTTCAACCCTGCTTTAAGCAGTAAGTCAACCAGGGAACACATTTATCTCCTTCTTCTGATTAAGCAACATTGCATTAACCACACAGGATAGTTCAGCCCCCCCTCACCCACTCATTCCTTTTGGATTGACAAAAGGATTGATTAGAAGAGCTAATGGGTGTGTTCAAGCGGATACATTTTGTAAAGTCGTTGACAAAGTCAGTAGCATTACGACGGAATTAACTTTACAAAAAACATGATAAAAGGTTATCAAGTCATTGCAGTTTATTTTCATCAATTGCACCATGCAGCCATCACCTGCATTTTGGGAGCCACTATTTGTCAACCAATCTTTAGGGTGTTTTTGGTTGGCCCACACGAATGTGACCAAAGACATGACTGAAACAGGAACCAACTTTGCCGCATTTCTAAAGCTATAAGGGATACAAATGAAAGTGATACTTGAGAGCTCTCTCTAACCAAATAATTGTAGAGGCATTATGCGTTCAGTTTTTTCAAAATTATTTTTATTTCACCTTTATTTAACCAGGTAGGCTAGTTGAGAACATGTTCTCATTTACAACTGCGACCTGGCCAAGATAAAGCACAGCAGTTCGACACATACAACAACACAGAATTACACATGGAATAAACAAACATACGGTCAATAATAGGTAAGGCAATAAATAGGCCATGGTGGCGAAGTAATTACAATATAGAAATTAGATACTGGAATGGTAGATGTGCAGAAGATGAATGTGCAAGTAGAGATACTGGGGTGCAAAGGAGCAATATAAATAAATACAGTATGGGGATGAGGTAGTTGGATGGGCTGATTACAGATGGGCTATGTACATGTGTAATGATCTGTGAGCTTCTCTGACAGCTGGTGCTTAAAGCTAGTGAGGGAGATAAGAGTCTCCAGCTTCAGTGATTTTTGCAGTTCGTTCCAGTCATTGGCAGCAGAGAACTGGAAGGAGAGGCGGCCAAAAGAGGAATTGGCTTTGGGGGTGAACAGTAAGATATTCCTGCTGGAGCGCGTGCTATGAGTGGGTGCTGCTATGGTGACCAGTGAGCTGAGATAAGGCGGTGCTTTACCTAGCAGAGACTTGTAGATGACCTGGAGCCAGTGGGTTTGGCGACGAGTATGAAGCGATTGCCATCCGACGAGAGCGTACAGGTCGCAGTGGTGGGTAATATATGGGGCTTTGGTGACAAAACGGATGGCACTGTGATAGACTGGATCCAATTTGTTGAGTAGAGTGCTATTTTATAGATGACATCGCCGAAGTCGAGGATCGGTAGTATGGTCAGTTTTACGAGTGTATGTTTGGCAGCATGAGTGAAGGATGCTTTGTTGTGAAATAGGAAGCGGATTCTAGATTTCATTTTGGATTGGAGATGCTTAATGTGAGTCTGGAAGGAGAGTTGTTGTAGTTGTCCACATATTCTAAGTCAGAACTGTCCAGAGTACAGGCCCTCCGATTTGACACACTGAACTCTATCAGAGAAGTAGTTGGTGAACCAGGCGAGGCAATCATTTGAGAAACCAAGGCTGTTGAGTCTGCCAATAAGAATGTGGTGATTGACAGTCGAAAGCCTTGGCCAGGTCGATGAATAAGGCTGCACAGTAATGTCTCTTATCGAAGGCAGTTATGATATTGTTTAGGACCTTGAGCGTGGCTGAGGTGCACCCATGACCATCTCTGAAACCAGATTGCATAGCAGAGAAGGGACTGTTGGATTCAAAATGGTCGGTAATCTGTTTGTTTACTTGGCTTTAGACTTTAGAAAGGCAGGGTAGGATAGATATAGGTCTGTAGCAATTTGGGTCTAGAGTGTCTCCCCCTTCGAAGAGGGGGATGACCGCGGCAGCTTTCCAATCTTTGGGAATCTCAGATGATACGAAAGAGAGGCTGAACAGGCTAGTAATAGGGTTTGCAACAATTTCGGCAGATAATTTTAAAAAGAGAGGGTCCAGATTGTCTAGCCCAGCTGATTTATAGGGGTCCAGGTTTTACAGTTCTTTAAGAACATCAGATCAAATCTGGATTTGGGTGAAGGAGAAATGGGGAGGCTTGGGCGAGTTGCTGTGGGGAGTGCAGGGCTGTTGAGCGTGGTAGGGGTAGCCAGATGGAAAGCATGGCCAGCCGTAGAAAAATGCTTATTGAAATTCTCAATTATAGTGAATTTATCGGTGGTGACAGTGTTTCCTAGCCTCAGTGCAGTGGGCAGCTGGGAGGAGGTGCTCTTATTCTCCATGGACTTTACAGTGTCCCAGAACTTTTTTGAGTGTGTGCTACAGGATGCAAATTTCTGCTTGAAAAAGCTTGCCTTGGCTTTCCTAACGGCCTGTGTATATTTGTTCCTAACTTCCCCGAAAAGTTGCATATCACGGGGGCTATTTGATGCTAATGCAGAACGCCACCAGATGTTTTTGCGCTGGTTAAGGGCAGTCAGGTCTGGAGAGAACCAAGGGCTATATCTGTTCCTGGTTAAAAAAAAATTGAAAGGGGCATAAAGAATAGCCAGGCATCCTCTACTGAGGATGTTGCAACATTTGAAATTGTGTTTTTTACATTGAATAAAAGTAGAGCTAAAAAAATTGTATATCATACACTGCAGTTGAAGAACAATGGGAAAGTAATTCTGCTTTGAATGTTGATAAACTTGTAACCCCACTTTTGAGAAAATGGCCCTTAAATGTTTGGTACACATACTGAAGAGCTCTTCTTTGTCTACACCCATTCAGCATCGTTCACAGCCTCTTAAGCCTTAGCCCCAACCATCTCTTTAAGGATTCACATATGAGGCCATGTGGTAAGCACAGGATACAGAAGGTGTAAACAGTACAGTGGTAGTACTTGCAATATCAAAAACAGTGTACAGATGTTCATGAAATTCAATCGATGGCCATAATCACCCCCAGACACACATGCTAATTTGATGGGCCATGTAATAATAATCCGACCGAAGTGGAGTCTTTTGTTTAGACATGTAGCTAGCTAGGTAGCTAGCTAGGTAGCTAAACTATGAACTGTCATAACCCCAACTCATACAACTACCAATGCAAAAATGGTCATAGCTGTAGTATGAATCTGCAGGTAGCTAAAGACAACAAACTTGGTTCAATGTTAGCGAGTTAAAATTAGACTATAATTAGCAATGCAAATTAATTTCTGATTCAAATAATATTACTATACAGATCATAGAGTACGTTAGCTAGCGAGCCAGCAAGCAAACGTTTGCTAGCTAACTAACAACACGCTTTAACTTGCAATAAAAACAACTTTCTGGCAAAATTAGAAACCTATATCTGGAAAATGTAGCTAGGCTCTTACCTGTATACATGGATGAACACTTCATGGCAAACTGGAACCATCTTGTTTGGCCAGCTTTGTGTCATGTCACTCCGGTTCACACTGACCATGGCGTGTGCAGAAAGTAGCCCATCACTTTTTTCCTACTGATCTGTCGATAGCGCCTGCTAAATTCAGGGCATCAATGTTGCTGAGAAAAGTACCAAAACTTTTGTCGTTCTCGATGGTTAACATGATATCTTTCAAAAACGGCATGGTAGAAAGGACCGTCAACACATACTGAACAGTTCAAGTTATAGACAGAAGCATGCTACATGGCAGACCAATCCAAACTCATCTACTGACATGTCCAGCCCATACATTATCTCAGCCAATCATAGCTAGTTGGAAAGTCCCTGCCTTTTCCATGGCTAAACCAACTAGGCTTGTAATATAACAATTGTATTCGTATTTATGGATGGAATATATGTTTGTTATTAAGGCATATGAAGGTTCACATGTAACAGAAGGAATTTCAGCCCAAAAACAAATGTTGATAAAAAAACAAATGTTTACATTCAAGTGGTGCTCCTGTGAAGTGTGACATACTGTATGCCTAGTTTCCTGAAACAAGTCGCATTTGTGGTTTTACCATCGTACTTCTTATTGTAATATTTTTACATTGAGATGTAAGTCGCTCTGGATAAGAGCGTCTGCTAAATGACTTAAATGTAAATGTAAATGTTTTTCAAGCATGAACTGCTCGTTTCAAGTCCTGCTACAACATCTCAATTGGGTTAGGTCTGGACTGCTTTTAAACCATTTTCATGTAGACTTTATTGTGTGTTTTGGATCGTTGTCTTGCTGCATGACCCAGCTGTGCTTCAGCTTCAGCTCACAGATGGATGCCCTGTCACGTCCTGACCTTAGTTCCTTTTTTTATGTCTCTATTTTGCTTTGGTCAGGGTGTGAGTTGGGGTGGGCATTCTATGCTGTTCATTCTATGTTTTGTTCTGTGTGGTGTATTTCTATGTGTTTGGCCTGGTATGGTTCCCAATCAGAGGCAGCTGTCAATCGTTGTCTCTGATTGAGAACCATACTTAGGTAGCCTGTTCCCACCTGTGTTTGTGGGTAGTTGTTTTCTGTCTCTGTACCAGACAGAACTGTTTCGTGTTGGTCTAGGTTGTTGTTGTTATTTTGTCTTAGTGTTCTGAGTTAAAATAAATATTGACATGGACACTTACCACGCTGTGTTTTGGTCCGATCTTGACTACTCTTCATCAGACGAAGAGGTTTGTTACATGGCCTGACATTCTCCTGTATAATTCTCTGATACAGAGCAGAATTCATAATTCCTTCTATTAAGGCAAGTCGTCCAGGTACTGAGGCAACAACGCATTCCAAAACCATCACACTACCACCACCATGCTTGACCGTTGGTATAAGATTCTTATTGTGGAATGCAGTGTTTGGTTTTCACCAGGCAAAATGGGAATGGACTCAAAGTAGCCACCCTTTGCATTGATAACAGCTTTGCACACTCTTGGTATTCTCTCAACCAGCTTTTTTATTTTTTTATTTTTTTATTTCACCTTTATTTAACCAGGTAGGCTAGTTGAGAACAAGTTCTCATTTGCAACTGCGACCTGGCCAAGATAAAGCATAGCAGTGTGAACAGACAACACAGAGTTACACATGGAGTAAACAATTAACAAGTCAATAACACAGTAGAAAAAAATGGGCAGTCTATATACAATGTGTGCAAAAGGCATGAGGAGGTAGGCGAATAATACAATTTTGCAGATTAACACTGGAGTGATAAATGATCAGATGGTCATGTACAGGTAGAGATATTGGTGTGCAAAAGAGCAGAAAAGTAAATAAATAAATAAAAAAACAGTATAAAAACAGTATGGGAATGAGGTAGGTGAAAATGGGTGGGCTATTTACCAATAGACTATGTACAGCTGCAGCGATCGGTTAGCTGCTCGGATAGCTGATGTTTGAAGTTGGTGAGGGAGATAAAAGTCTCCAACTTCAGCGATTTTTGCAGTTTGTTCCAGTCACAGGCAGCAGAGTACTGGAACGAAAGGCGGCCAAATGAGGTGTTGGCTTTAGGGATGATCAGTGAGATACACCTGCTGGAGCGCGTGCTACGGATGGGTGTTGCCATCGTGACCAGTGAACTGAGATAAGGCGGAGCTTTACCTAGCATGGACTTGTAGATGACCTGGAGCCAGTGGGTCTGGCGACGAATATGTAGCGAGGGCCAGCCGACTAGAGCATACAAGTCGCAGTGGTGGGTGGTATAAGGTGCTTTGGTGACAAAACGGATGGCACTGTGATAGACTGCATCCAGTTTGCTGAGAAGAGTGTTGGAAGCCATTTTGTAGATGACATCGCCGAAGTCGAGGATCGGTAGGATAGTCAGTTTTACTAGGGTAAGCTTGGCGGCGTGAGTGAAGGAGGCTTTGTTGCGGAATAGAAAGCCGACTCTTGATTTGATTTTCGATTGGAGATGTTTGATGTGAGTCTGGAAGGAGAGTTTGCAGTCTAGCCAGACACCTAGGTACTTATAGATGTCCACATATTCAAGGTCGGAACCATCCAGGGTGGTGATGCTAGTCGGGCATGCGGGTGCAGGAAGCGATCGGTTGAAAAGCATGCATTTGGTTTTACTCGCGTTTAAGAGCAGTTGGAGGCCACGGAAGGAGTGCTGTATGGCATTGAAGCTCGTTTGGAGGTTAGATAGCACAGTGTCCAATGACGGCTTCATGAGGTAGTCACCCGGAATCCTTTTCCAACAGTCTTGAAGGAATTCCCACATATGTTTAGCACTTCTTGACTGCTTTTCCTTCACTCTGAGGTCCAACTCATCCCAGGCCATCTCAATATAAAACATTAGGAACAAATGCTCTTTCCATGACATAGACTGGCCAGTTGAATCCAGGTGAAAGCTAAAATCTGTTATTGATGTCACTTGTTAAATCCACTTCAATCAGTGTAGATGAAGGGGAGGAGAAAGGTTAATAAAGAATGATGTTTAAGCCTTGAGACAATTGAGACATAGATTGTGTATGTGTACCATTCAGAGGGTGAATGGGGAAGACAAAAGATTTAAGTGCCTTTGAATGGGGTATGGCAGTAGGTGCCAGGCACACCGGTTTGTGTCAAGAACTACACAACCCAAAAGACATTCAGCCAATTTGACAGAGGTGTGGAAAGCATTGGAGTCAACATGGGCCAACATCCCCGTGGAATGCTTTCCACACCTTGTAGAGTCCATTCCCTGAAGATTTGAGGCTGTTTTGAGGGGAAAAGGGGGTGTATATATATCTATATATCTATATATATATATATAAAAGGATTGCAACAATGTATGCACTTACTCTAGAGTGTAGGCCTACTGTATACCAAGCAACTGTAGGCAATGATGAAATAATTATTTGAAATATTTGCAATACATTTACACTGAATCAAATCAAATAAAAGTTTACTGGTCGCGGACACACACCTTTGCAGATGTTATCTCAGGTGCAACGTAATCCTTATATTTCTAACTCCAACAATTGTCAAGACTTCCGCCGAGGTCGGTTCCTCTCCTTGTTCGGGCGGCGTTCGGCGGTCGACGTCACCAGTCTTCTAGCCATCGCCAATCCACCTTTCATTTTCCATTTGTTTTGTCTTGTTTTCCCACACACCTGGTTTACATTCCCTCATTACTTGTTGTGTATTTAACCCTCTGTTCTCCCCCATGTCTGTCACGTTCACTGTCTTCAAACCCCTGTCATAAATTAGCCAAGGCGCAGCGTGCATGTAATTCCACATCTTAAATCGAATTGAAACTTTCATAAAAAAACTGGTAAACAGAAACCGAACGTGACGCAACCATGGCACACACAAACACTCACAGAAAATAAATAATTACCCACAAACACAGGTGGGAAAAAAGGCTGCCTAAGTATGATTTCCATTCAGAGACAACAGCTGCCTCTGATTGTGAACCATACCCGGCCAACAAAGAAACAGACAAACTAGAATGCAAATCACACCCTGACCTAACCAAATAGAGAAATAAAAAGGCTCTCTAATGTCAGGGCGTGACAATATTTGTTGTAAAGTGCTTGTGCACTCTGACTGGTTCACAACAGGTTATTTTGTACCCATATATTTTTTTATATTTTACCCCTTTTTCTCCCCAATTTCATGGTATCCAATTGTTTTTTAGTAGCTACTATCTTGTCTCATTGCTACAACTCCCGTGCGTCGCCCCACGTACCTCCTGGTCGCAGCCAGGTTACGACAGAGCCTGGGCACAAACCCAGAGTCTCTGATAGCACAGCTGGCGCTGCAGTACAGCACCCTTAACCACTGCGCCACTCTCCTTCGTATCTTCTGAGATTCTCAAAGATTGGAAAGCAGCTGCGGTCATCCCCCTCTTCAAAGGGGGGGACACTCTTGACCCAAACTGCTACAGACCTATATCGATCCTACCCTGCCTTTCTAAACTCTCCGAAAGCCATTTCAGCAAACAGATTACCAACCATTTCGAATCCCACCATCCCTTCTCCGCTATGCAATCTGGTTTCAGAGCATGTTATGGGTGCACCTCAGCCACGCTCAAGATCCTAAACGATATCTTAACCGCCATCGATAAGAAGCAATACTGTGCAGCCGTATTCATTGACCTGGCCAAGGCTTTCAGCTCTGTCAATCACCACATCCTCATCGGCAGACTCGACAGCCTTGGTTTCTCAAATGATTGCCTCGCCTGGTTCACCAACTGCTTCTCTGATAGAGTTCAGTGTGTCAAATCGGAGGGTCTGTTGTCCGGGCCTCTGGCAGTCTCTATGGGGCTTCAGGGTTCATTTCTTGGACCAAATCTCTTCTCTGTATACATCAATGATGTTGCTCTTGCTGCTGGTGAGTTTCTGATCCACCTCTACGCAGATGACACCATTCTGTAAACTTCTGGCCCTTCTTTGGACACTGTGTTAACAAGCTTCAATGCCATACAACTCCCCTTCCGTGGCCTCCAATTGCTCTTAAATACAAGTAAAACTAAATGCATGCTCTTCAACCCATCGCTGCCTGCACCTGGCCGCCTGTCCAACATCACTACTCTGGACGGTTCTGAGTTAGAATATGTGGACAACTACAAATACTTAGGTGTCTGGTTAGACTGTAAACTCTCCTTCCAGACCCACATCACCCTCGCCAAACCCACTGGCTCCATGTCATCTACAAGACCCTGCTAGGTAAAACCCCCTTATCTCAGCTCGCTGGTCACCATAGCAGCACCCACCTATAGCACACGCTCCAGCAGGTAAATCTCTCTGGTCACCCCCAAAACCAATTCTTCCTTTGGCCGCCTCTCAACCTTTCGGTTACTAGTCCAACGCTCTAACCACTAGACTACCCTGCCGCCCAATGACTGGAACGAACTACAAAAATCTCTGAAACTGGAAACACTTATCTCCCTCACTAGCTTTAAGCACCAGCTGTCAGAGCAGCTCACAGATTACTGCACCTGTACATAGCCCATTTATAATTTAGCCCAAACAACTACCTCTTTCCCTACTGTATTGATTTATTTTGCTCCTTTGCACCCCATTATTTATATCTCTACTTTGCACATTCTCCCACTGCAAATCAACCATTCCAGTGTTTTACTTGCTATATTGTCTAAACATGGCTTTTTTTTGCCTTTACCTCCCTTATCTCACCTCACTTGCTCACATTGTACATATACTTATTTTTCTACTGTATTATTGGCTGTATGTTTGTTTAACTCTGTGTTGTTGTATGTGTCGAACTGCTTTGCTTTATCTTGGCCAGGTCGCAATTGTAAATGAGAACTTGTTCTCAACTTGCATACCTGCTTAAATAAAGGTGAAATAAAAAAATAAAAAAATCTGGTTCACTGTCTGTGCTAGGCGTAAATCAAATCAAATATATATATATAGCCCTTCTTACATATGCTGATAACTCAAAGTGCTGTACAGAAACCCAGCCTAAAACCCCAAACAGCAAGCAATGCAGGTGTAGAAGCACGGTGGCTAGGAAAAACTCCCTAGAAAGGCCAAAACCTAGGAAGAAACCAGGCTATGAGGGCTGGCCAGTCCTCTTCTGGCTGTGCCGGGTGGAGATTATAACAGAACATGGCCAAGATGTTCAAATATTCATAAATGACCAGCATGGTCATCATGTATCAGGTTCACTGTCTGTGCTAGACCTAGTATCATCATTATCTGGTTCACTGTCTGTGCTAGGCCTAGTATCATCATTATCTGGTTCACTGTCTGTGCTAGGCCTAGTATCATCATTATCTGGTTCACTGTCTGTGCTAGGCCTAGTATCATCATTATCAGGTTCACTGTCTGTGCTAGGCCTAGTATCATCATTATCAGGTTCACTGTCTGTGCTAGGCCTAGTATCATCATTATCTGGTTCACTGTCTGTGCTAGGCCTAGTATCATCATTATCAGGTTCACTGTCTGTGCTAGGCCTAGTATCATCATTATCTGGTTCACTGTCTGTGCTAGGTCTAGTATCATCCTATCATTTTACTAGGCAAGTCAGTTGAGAACAAATTCTTATTTTCAATGATTGCCTAAGAACAGTGGGTTAACTGCCTTGTTCAGGGGCAGACCGACAGATTTGTACCTGGTCAGCTCGGGGATTCAATCTAGCAACCTTTCGGTTACTAGTCCAACGCTCTAACCACTAGGATACCTGCCGCCCCAGTACCATCCTAGTATAATCCACTCGTCCCTGAGCTGTCTCTGCTAAGCATAATTTCTCACAGCACTGGTACCAGAACACCAGGGGACCACACTGCCTGTACTGAGCCCAGCAACATCCTAGTTGTGAAAGAATAAATACATTAATTCGATTTTTTAAATGCCTTAAAGATCAGGTGTTCTAAAAGTGTGGGTCGCAAGGTTTTGGAGGGTCAGTGTGCAACTGAAACAATTTAACAAATCACTATTATTATTATTTTTTAAGAGGCTACATACAGTGGGGAGAACAAGTATTTGATACACTGCCGATTTTGCAGGTTTTCCTACTTACAAAGCTTGTAGAGGTCTGTATTTTTTATCATAGGTACAGAGGAGGAATGGGAGAAGGTCATGTGGTCTGATGAGACAAAAATAGAGCTTTTTGGTCTAAACTCCACTCGCCGTGTTTGGAGGAAGAAGAAGGATAAGTACAACCCCATGAACACCATCCCAACCGTGAAGCATGGAGGTGGAAACAACATTCTTTGGGGATGCTTTTCTGCAAAGGGGACAGGACGACTGCACCGTATTGAGGGGAGGATGGATGGGGCCATGTATCGCGAGATCTTGGCCAACAACCTCCTTCCCTCAGTAAGAGCATTGAAGATGGGTTGTGGCTGGGTCTTCCAGCATGACAATGACCCGAAACACACAGCCAGGGCAACTAAGGAGTGGCTCTGTAAGAAGCATCTCAAGGTCCTGGAGTGGCCTAGCCAGTCTCCAGACCTGAACCCAATAGAAAATCTTTGGAGGGAGCTGAAAGTCTGTATTGCCCAGCGACATCCCCAAAACCTGAAGGATCTGGAGAAGGTCTGTATGGAGCTTTGGGTCAAAATCCCTGCTGCAGTGTGTGCAAACCTGATCAAGAACTACAGGAAACGTATCATCTCTGTAATTGCAAACAAAGGTTTCTGTACCACATATTAGGTTCTGCTTTTCTAATGTATCAAATACTTATGTCATGCAATAAAATGCAAATTAATTACTTACAATTAGATTCCGCCTCTCACAGTTGAAGTGTACCTATGATAAAAAATTACAGACCTCTACATGCTTTGTAAGTAGGAAAACCTGCAAAATCGGCAGTGTATCAAATTCTCCCCACTATATATCCTACAATTTGTATTTCATCGTTACACCTTTGCCTATTCAGTCTGGTCACTAACATAGGCCTACGGCATTGCACCAAATTCTTGTCTCCAAAACACCTAATCTGTGCTTCAGAACCAAAACATTGCAACCTGACTGTTAACCAATGACCAGTCATTAGTATTGGTGTGCAAAGGCAGTACATATACAGATTTGTGACCAGAAAGGTTGTTTAATTTTCTCCTGTTTTGCCTGCTCAACTGAGGGACATTACAGATAATTGTATGTGTGGGGTACAGAGATGAGGTAGTCATTCAAAAATCATGTTATACACTATTATTGCACAAGTCCATGTGACTTGTTAATTGCATTTTTACTCCTGAACTTATTTAGGCTTGCCATAACAAAGGGGTTGAATTCTTGTTGACTCAAACCGTTTCACCTTTTCTATTTTAATTCATTTCTAAACATTTCTAAAACCATGATTCCACTTTGACATTATGGGGTATTGTGTGTCGTCCAGTTGCACAGAATCTTAATTTAATCAATTTGAAATTCAGGCTGTAACACAACAAACTGTAGAAAAATGCAAGGGCTGTGAATACTTTCTGAGTGTGCTGTGTACACCGAAGGACACGTGTATACACCCACTAGATCTAACAAGTATGACAGTAATGCTGTCTTGCATGTTCAGTTAATGCTTCATAGTTACAGTATAATAATTCATGCTTCCTGTACAGGTTAGCCTGTAAAGAATAGCCATTGTATTAGCCCTGCTTATTCAGCCCATGCTTTTCATGCTCCTAATTAAAGTGCATATCTCTATAAGTTCCATTGCATTGTCTTCTATTGTCTTCCATTACTTTTACATTCATGGTTTTTCTTCCTTTCTTATTCAATACTAGTTTGATTGACAGTTTCTTGAAAGCATCAGAATCTTGGGATTTATTTTGTATACATACATACACACACACACATATATATATATATATATATATATATATATATATATATATAGAGAGAGAGAGAGAGAGAGAGAGAGAGAGAGAGAGAGAGAGAGAGAGAGTGACATAGAAAGTGTCAAAGCTAAATGAGTAATTCATTATGAAATGTTGCTCTTCATGAAAGTATCTCAGTCTTCCTGTGTCCTCTGGATGTGTGGTGTCATGAAGTACTCAAAGGAAAATCCCATTGTTAATATAGTGTTTGGCGCTGGAGGATTCCTCTTTATTTATTTCTACTTAAACATTTATCTCTGTGTCTTTGTGTCTGCTCCAAGCTGCATAGACTTTGCCCAGCATCGCAAATGGCGAGATAACAGTCTAGCTCTACACATGAATGTAGAACTGGAATAGAGGTAAATCCCAAGTTTCTGCAGCCTTCAAGAAACTGTCAATCAAACTGGTATTGAATAAGAAAGGAAGAAAAACCAAGAATGTAAAAGTAATGGAAGACAATAGAAGACAATGCAATGGAACTTATAGAGATATGCACTTTAATTAGGAGCATGAAAAGCATGGGCTGAATAAGCAGGGCTAATACAATGGCTATTCTTTACAGGCTAACCTGTACAGGAAGCATGAATCATTATACTGTAACTATGAAGCATTAACTGACCAAGCCAGACAGCATTACTGTCATGCTTGTTAGATCGAGTGGTTGTATAAATTAAATCACATTTTATTTGTCACATACACATGGTTAGCAGATGTTAATTCGAGTGTAGCGAAATGCTTCTGCTTCTAGTTGCAACAGTCCAGTAATATCTAACAAGTAATCTAACACATTCACAACAACTACCTTGTACACACAAATGTAAAGGGATGGAATAAGAATATGTACATATAAATATATGTATGAGCGATGGCCGTGCGGCATAGGCAAGATGCAATAGACCGTATAAAATACAATATATATACACATATGAGATGAGTAATGTAGGATATGTAAACATTATTAAAGTGGCATTATTTAAAGTGACTAGTGATACCTTTATTAAATCCATTCATTATGTTTACACGTGTCCTTCAGTGTAAATGTATTGAAATGATTTTTAGCCACTATTTCATCCTTGTCTACAGTTGGTTGATGTAGAGCATGTGCATACAGTGTTACATACCTTATAGATATATACAGTATCTCACTTTTTTTCACCTTTATTTAACCAGGTAGGCTAGTTGAGAACAAGTTCTCATTTGCAACTGCGACCTGGCCAAGATAAAGTGTAGCAATTCGACACATACAACAACACAGAGTTACACATGGAATAAACAAAACATACAGTCAATAATACAGTAGAACAAAAGAAAACAAAAAGTCTATATACAGTGAGTGCAAATGAGGTAAGTTAAGGAAATAAATAGGCCATGGTGGCGAAGTAATTACAATATACAGTGGGGCAAAAAAGTATTTAGTCAGTCACCAATTGTGCAAGTTCTCCCACTAAAAAGATGAGAGAGGCCTGTAATGTTCATCATAGCTACACTTCAACTATGACAGACAAAATGAGAAAAAAAATCCAGCAAATCACATTGTAGGATTTTTAATGAATTTATTTGCAAATTATGGTGGAAAATAAGTATTTGGTCACCTACAAACAAGCAAGATTTCTGGATCTCAGACCTGTAACTTCTTCTTTAAGAGGTTCCTCTGTCCTCCACTCGTTACCTGTATTAATGGCACCTGTTTGAACTTGTTATCAGTATAAAAGACACCTGTCCACAACCTCAAACAGTCACACTCCAAACTCCACTATGACCAAGACCAAAGAGCTGTCAAAGGACACCAGAAACAAAACAGAAGACCTGCACCAGGCTGGGAAGACTGAATCTGCAATAGGTAAGCAGCTTGGTTTGAAGAAATCAACTGTGGGAGCAATTATTAGGAAATGGAAGACATACAAGACCACTGATAATCTCCCTCGATCTGGGGCTCCACGCAAGATCTCACCCCGTGGGGTCAAAATTATCACAAGAATGGTGAGCAAAAATCCCAGAACCACACAGGGGGACCTAGTGAATGACCTGCAGAGAGCTGGGACCAAAGTAACAAAGTCTACCATCAGTAACACACTACGTCGCCAGGGACTCAAATCCTGCAGTGCCAGACGTGTCCCCCTGCTTAAGCCAGTACAGGTCCAGGCCCGTCTGAAGTTTGCTAGAGAGCATTCGGATGATCCAGAAGAAGATTGGGAGAATGTCATATGGTCAGATGAAACTAAAATATAACTTTTTGGTAAAAACTCAACTCGTCGTGTTTGGAGGACAAAGAATGCTGAGTTGCATCCAAAGAACACCATACCTACTGTGAAGCATGGGGGTGAAAACATCATGCTTTGGGGCTGTTTTTCTGCAATGGGACCAGGACGACTGATCCGTGTAAAGGAAAGAATGAGTGGGGCCATGTATCGTGAGATTTTGAGTGAAAACCTCCTTCCATCAGCAAGGGCATTGAATATGAAGCGTGGCTGGGTCTTTCAGCATGACAATGATCCCAAACACACCGCCCGGGCAACGAAGGAGTTGCTTCGTAAGAAGCATTTCAAGATCCTGGAGTGGCCTAGCCAGTCTCAAGATCTCAACCCCATAGAAAATCTTTGGAGGGAGTTGAAAGTCCGTGTTGCCCAGCAACAGCCCCAAAACATCACTGCTCTAGAGGAGAGCTGCATGAAGGAATGGGCCAAAATATCTGCAACCGTATGTGAAAACCTTGTGAAGACTTACAGAAAACGTTTGACCTCCAACATTGCCAACAAAGGGTATATAACAAAGTATTGAGATAAACTTTTGTTATTGACCAAATACTTATTTTCCACCATAATTTGCAAATAAATTCATAAAAAATCCTACAATGTGATTTTCTGGATTTTTTTTCTCTCATTTTGTTAAGTCTCATCTTTTTAAGTGGGACAGCATGGACAATTGGTGGCCGACTAAATACTTGTTTGCCCCACTGTAGCAATTAAACACTGGAATGGTAGATTGGCAGAAGATGAATATGCAGGTAGAGATACTGGGGTGCAAAGGAGCAAAATAAATAAATACCAGTATAGGGATGAGGTAGGTAGATAGATGGGCTGTTTACAGATGGGCTATGTACAGTTGCAGTGATCTGTAAGCTGCTCTGACAGCTTGTGCTTAAAGCTAGTGAGGGAGATGTGAGTCTCCAGCCTCAGAGATTTTTGCAATTCATTCCAGTCATGGGTAGCAGAGAACTGGAAGGAAAGACGACCAAAGGAGGAATTGGTTTTGGGGGTGACCAGTGAGATATATCTGCTGGAGTGCGTGCTATGAGTGAGTGCTGCTATGGTGACCAGGGAGCTGAGATAAGGCGGGGCTTTACCTAGCAGAGACTTGTAGATAACCTGTAGCCAGTGGATTTGGCTACGAGTATGAAGCGAGGGCCAACCAACGAGAGCGTACAGGTCGCAATGGTGGGTAGTGTATGGGGCTTTGGTGACAAAACGGATGGCACTGTGATAGACTGCATCCAGTTTGTTGAGTAGAGTGTTGGAGGCTATTTTATAGATGACATCACGGAAGTCGAGGATCGGTAGGATGGTCAGTTTTACGAGGGTATGTTTGGCAGCATGAGTGAAGGATGCTTTGTTGCGATATAGGAAGCCGATTATAGGTTTCATTTTGGATTGGAGATGCTTAATGTGAGTCTGGAAGGAGAGTTTACAGTCTAACCAGTCTAACCAGACTCCCAGGTATTTATAGTTGTCCACGTATCATAAGTCAGAGCCGTCCAGAGTAGTGATGCAGGAGCGGGCAGTGACCGATTGAATAGCATGCATTTAGTTTTATTTGCGTTTAAGAGCAGTTGTATGTCATTGAAGCTCGTCTGGAGGTTAGTTAACAGTGTCTAAGGAGGGGCCAGAAGTATACAGAATGGTGTCGTCTGCATAGAGGTGGATCAGAGAATCACCAGCAGCAAGAGCAACATCATTGATGTATACAGAAAAGAGAGTCGGCCCGAGAATTGAACCCTGTGGCACACCCATAGAGACTGTCAGAGGACCGGACAACAGGCCCTCCGATTTGACACACTGAACTCTATCAGAGAAGTAGTTGGTAAACCAGGCGAGGCAATCATTTGAGAAACCAAGGCTGTCGAGTCTGCCAATAAGAATGTTGAGATTGACAGAGTCGAAAGCCTTGGCCAGGTCGATGAATACGGCTGCACAGTAATGTCTCTTATCGATGGTGGTTATGATGTCGTTTAGAACCTTGAGCGTGGCTGAGGTGCACCCATGACCAGCTCTGAAACCAGATTGCATAGCGGAGAAGGTATGGTGGGATTCGAAATGGTCAGTAATCTGTTTGTTAACTTGGCTTTCGAAGACCTTAGAAAGACAGGGTTGGATAGATATAGGTCTGTAGCAGTTTGGGTCTAGAGTGTCACCCCCTTTGAAGAGGGGACGATACGAAAGAGAGGTTGAATAGGCTAGTAATAGGGGTTACAACAATTTCTGCCGATATTTTTAGGAAGAGAGGGTCCAGATTGTCTAGCCCGGCTGATTTGTAGGGGTCCAGATTTTGCAACTCTTTCAGAAGATCAGCTATCTGGATTTGGGTAAAGGAGAAATGGTCGGGGCTTTGGCGGGTTGCTGTGGAGGGTGCCGGGCAGTTGACCGGGGTAGGGGTAGCCAAGTGGAAAGCATGGCCAGCCGTAGAGAAATGCTTATTGAAATTCTCAATTATAGTGGATTTATTGGTGGTGACAGTGTTTCCTAGCCTCAGAGCAGTGGGCAGCTGGGATGAGGTGCTCTTATTCTCCATGGACTTTACAGTGTCCCAGAACATTTTTGAGTTAGTACTACAGGATGCAAATTTCTGTTTGAAAAAGCTTGCCTTAGCTTTTCTAACTGCCTGTGTATATTTGTTCCTAACTTCCCTGAAAGTTGCATATCACAGGGGCTATTCGATGCAAATGCAGAACACCACAGGATGTTTTTGTGCTGGTCAAGGGCAGTCAAGTCTGGAGTGAACCAAGGACTATATCTATTCCTAGTTCAATTTTTTTTAGAGGGGCATGCTTATTTAAGATGGTGAGGAAGGCACTTTTAAAGAATAGCCAGGCATCATCTACTGACAGGATGAGGTCAATGTCATTCCAGGATACCCCGGCCAGGTCGATTAGAAAGGCCTGCTCGCAGAAATGTTTCAGGGAGCGTTTGACAGTGATGAGGGGTGGTCGTTTGGTTGCAGACCCATTACGGATGCAGGCAATGAGTGATCGCTGAGATCTTGATTGAAAACAGCAGATGTGTATTTGGAGGGCGAGTTAGTTATGATGACATCTATGAGGGTGCCCGTGTTTACTGATTTGGGGTTGAACCTGGTAGGTTCATTGATAATTTGTGTGAGATTGAGGGCATCATGCTTAGTTTGTAGGATGGCCGGGGTGTTAAGCATGTCCCAGTTTAGGTCACCTAGTAGCACGAGCTCAGAAGATAGATGGGGGGCAATCAACATATGGTATCGAGGGCACAGCTAGGGGCAGAGGGAGGTCTGTAGCAAGTGGCAACAGTGAGAGACTTGTTTCTGGAAAGGTGAATATTTAGAAGTAGAAGCTCAAATTGTTTGGGTACAGACTTAGATAGTAATACAGAACTCTGCAGGCTATCTCTGCGGTAGATTGCAACACCGCCCCCTTCGGCAGTTCTATCTTGGCAGAAAACATTATAGTTAGGAATGGAAATTTCAAGGTTTTTGGTGGTTTTCCTAAGCCAGGATTCAGACACGGCTAAGACATCTGGCTTGGCAGAGTGTGCTAAAGCAGTGAGTAAAACAAACTTTAATGTTTGTTTTAATGTTAACATGCATGTTAACATGCATGAAACCAAGGCTTTTACGTTTACAGAAGTCAACAAATGAGAGCACCTTTGGGGTGGGAGTGGAGCTAGGCACTGCAGGACCTGTATTAACCTCCACATCACCAGAGGAACAGAGGAGAAGTAGGATAACGGTACGGCTAAAGACTATACGAACTGGCCGTCTAGCACGTTCAGAACAGAGAGTAAAAGGAGCAGGTTTCTGGGCACGATAGCATAGATTCAAGGCATAGTGTACAGACAAAGGTACGGTAGGATGTGAGTACATTGGAGGTAAACATAGGCATGGAGTAATGAAGAGAGAGATAATATTCACATTTTTGGTGGAAAAGTCCACAGACCCACTCCAAAAGGCTTTCGGAACCATCATCGAATCAGTGGGTTTTGTCCAACATGTCTCTGGACCTACTCACTGCCACAGTCATACTCTGGACCAAGTTTTGTCCCATGGAATAATTGTTTTTCCTCATAATCCTGGACTATCAGACCACCATTTTATTACGTTTGCAATTGCAACAAATAATCTGCTCAGACCCCAACCAAGGAACATCAAAAGTCGTGCTATAAATTCACAGACAACACAAAGATTCCTTGATGTCCTCCCAGACTCCCTCTGTCTACCCAAGGACGCCAGAGGACAAAAATCAGTTAACCACCTAACTGAGGAACTCAATTTAACCTTGTGCAATACCCTAGATGCAGTTGCACCCCTAAAAACTAAAAACATTTCTCATAAGAAACTAGCTCCCTGGTATGCAGAAAATACCCGAGCTCTGAAAGCAAGCTTCCAGAAAATTGGAACGGAAATGGCGCCACACCAAACTGGAAGTCTTCCGACTAGCTTGGAAAGACCGTACTGTGCAGTATCAAAGAGCCCTTACTGCTGCTCGATCATCCTATTTTTCCAACTTAATTGAGGAAAATAAGAACAATCTGAAATTCCTTTTTGATACTGTCGCAAAGCTAACTAAAAAGCAGCATTCCCAAGAGAGGATGGCTTTCACTTCAGCAGTAATAAATTCATGAACTTCTTTGAGGAAAAGATCATGATTATTAGAAAGCAAATTATGGACTCCTCTTTAAATGTGCGTATTCCTTCAAAGCTCAGTTTTCCTGAGTCTGCACAACTCTGCCAGGACCTAGGATCAAGAGAGACACTCAAGTGTTTTAGTACTATATCTCTTGACACAATGATGAAAATAATCATGGCCTCTAAACCTTCAAGCTGTATACTGGACCCTATTCCAACTAAACTACTGAAAGAGCTGCTTCCTGTGCTTGGTCCTCCTATGTCGAACATAATAAACGGCTCTCTATCCACCGGATGTTTACCAAACTCACTAAAAGTGGCAGTAATAAAGCCTCTCTTGAAAAAGCCAAACCTTGACCCAGAAAATATAAAAAACTATCGGCCTATATTGAATCTTCCATTCCTCTCAAAATTTTAGAAAAGGCTGTTGCGCAGCAACTCACTGCCTTCCTGAAGACAAACAATGTATAAGAAATGCTTCAGTCTGGTTTTAGACCCCATCATAGCACTGAGACTGCACTTGTGAAGGTGGTAAATGACCTTTTAATGGCATCAGACCGAGGCTCTGCATCTGTCCTCGTGGTCCTAGACCTTAGTGCTGCTTTTGATACCATCGATCACCACATTCTTTTGGAGAGATTGGAAACCCGAATTGGTCTACACGGACAAGTTCTGGCCTGGTTTAGATCTTATCTGTCGGAAAGATATCCGTTTGTCTCTGTGAATGGTTTGTCCTTTGACAAATCAACTGTACATTTCGGTGTTCCTCAAGGTTCCGTTTTAGGACCACTATTGTTTTCACTATATATTTTACCTCTTGGGGATGTCATTCAAAAACATAATGTTAACTTTCACTGCTATGCGGATGACACACAGCTGTACATTTCAATGAAACATGGTGAAGCCCAAAAAATTTCCCTCGCTAGAAGCATGTGTTTCAGACATAAGAAGTGGATGTCTGCAAACTTTCTACTTTTAAACTCGGACAAAAGCGAGATGCTTGTTCTAGGTCCCAAGAAACAAAGAGATCTTCTGTTGAATCTGACAATTAATCTTAATGGTTGTACAGTCGTCTCAAATAAAACTGTGAAGGACCTATGAGTTACTCTGGACCCTGATCTCTCTTTTAAAGAACATATCAAGACTGTTTCAAGGACAGCTTTTTTCCATCTACGTAACATTGCAAAAACATTGCAAAAATCTGTCCAAAAATGATGCAGAAAAATGTATTCATGCTTTTGTCACTTCTAGGTTAGACTACTGCAATGCTCTACTTTACGGCTACCCGGATAAATCACTAAATAAACTTCAGTTAGTGCTAAATACGGCTGCTAAAATCCTGACTAGAACCAAAACATTTGATCATATTACTCCAGTGCTAGCCTCCCTACACTAGCTTCCTGTCAAGGCAAGGGCTGATTTTAAGGTTTTACTGCGAACCTACAAAGCATTACATGGGCTTGCTCCTACCTATCTCTCTGATTTGGTCCTGCCGTACATACCTACACGTACGCTACGCTACGGTCACAAGATGCAGGCCTCCTAATTGTCCCTAGAATTTCTAAGCAAACAGCTGGAGGCAGGGCTTTCTCATATAGAGCTCCATTTTTATGGAATGGTCTGCCTACTCATGTGAGAGACGCAAACTCGGTCTCAACCTTTAAGTCTTTACTGAAGACTCATCTCTTCAGTGGGTCATATGATTGAGTGTAGTCTGGCCCAGGAGTGTGAAGGTGAACGGAAAGGCTCTGGGGCAACGAACCGCCCTTGCTGTCTCTGCCTGGCCGGTTCCCCTCTTTCCACTGGGATTCTCTGACTCTAACCCTATTACAGAGGCTGAGTCACTGGCTTACTAGGGCTCTTTCATACCGTCCCTAGGAGGGGTGCGTCACTTGAGTGGGTTGAGTCACTGATGTGATCTTCCTGTCTGGGTTGGCGCCCCCACTTGGGTTGTGCCGTGGCGGAGATCTTTGTGGGCTATACTCGGCCTTGTCTCAGGATGGTAAGTTGGTGGTTGAAGATATCCCTCTAGTGGTGTGGGGGCTGTGCTTTGGCAAAGTGGGTGGGGTTATATCCTTCCTGTTTGGCCCTGTCCGGGAGTGTCATCGGATGGGGCCACAGTGTCTCCTGACCCCTCCTGTCTCAGCCTCCAGTATTTATGCTGCAGTAGTTTATGTGTCGGGGGGCTAGGGTCAGTTTGTTATATCTGGAGTACTTCTCCTGTCCTATCCGGTGTCCTGTGTGAATTTAAGTATGCTCTCTCTAATTGTCTCTTTCTCTCTTTCTTTCTCTCTCTCGAAGGACCTGAGCCCTAGGACCATGTCTCAGGACTACTACATGATGGCTCCTTGCTGTCCCCAGTCCACCTGGCCGTGCTGCTGCTCCAGTTTCAACTGTTCTGCCTGTGATTATTATTATTTGACCATGCTGGTCATTTATGAACATTTGAACATCTTGACCATGTTCTGTTATAATCTCCACCCGGCACAGCCATACGAGGACTGGCCACCCCACATAGCCTGGTTCCTCTCTAGGTTTCTTCCTAGGTTTTGGCCTTTCTAGGGAGTTTTTCCAAGCCACCGTGCTTCTACACCTGCATTGCTTGCTGTTTGGGGTTTTAGGCTGGGTTTCTGTACAGCACTATCAGCTGATGTACGAAGGGCTATATCAATACATTTGATTTGATTTGATTTGATATCATTGAATATGTAGGAGGTGGAACAACATGATTGGTTAAGGCATATTGAGCAGGGCTAGAGGCTCTACAGTGAAATAAGACAGTAATCACTAACCAGGACAGTAATGGACAAGGCATATTGATATTAGAGAGAGGCATGCGTAGCCAAGTGAACATCTGGGTCCAGTGAGTGGTTGGGCTGGCTGGGGACACAGCGATTCAGACAGTTAGCAGGCCGATGCTAACAAGCTAACTGTTTGTAGGCCAGGGCTAAACAAGCTAGCAGCTAGTAGACCGGGGCAAGCTAGCAGTTAGCAGGCCGAGTTAGCAAGCAAGCAGTTAGCATGGGCTAGCAGTTACAGACCGGGCAGGTAAGCTAGCAGTTAGCAGGCCGGGGCCGGAAACTAGCACTTAGTAGACCGGGGCAAGCTAGCAGTTAGCAGGCCGGGTTAGCAAGCAGTTAGCAGGGGCTAGCAGTTAGCAGACCGGGTTAGCAAGCAAGCTGTTAGCAAGGGCTAGCAGTTAGCAGATCAGGCAGGCAAGCTAGCAGTTAGCCGACCCGGTTAACAAGCAAGCAGATAGCAGGGGCTAGAAAGTTAGCCTTTGGGGGACGTCGCGATGGGGGTAAGTCTGTTTTTGCAACTTCGTGCGGTGACGTCAATAGACTAGTCGTGGAATTAGGCCTAGCTGGCCTAGCTGGTTAGCATAATGGGCCTTCAGCGGGCGTCGCGCCTGAGGGGCCTGTTGGGAGTCCTCGGGCAGATTATGTAGGTATTCCAGTTGTAGGGGATCTGCGGGGTTCCATGCCCTGTACCGACTGTAGAAGGGGTCCGGATATTGTAGCCCAGGAGTATACTTCGGTGGTAGCACAGGAGCCCTGGCTAGCTTCAAGCTAATTTGTGCTTGCTCTGGGATGGAAACGCTAGCTAGGAGTAGTCATCCGGGATTGCGGTTAGCTAGTTGTGAAGATCCAGATGAAAATGTTCAGTTTACGGTAGAAATCCGGGGATAAAAATAACAGGTCCGTTATGCTCTGGTTAGAGTCAAGTTGTTCGAACTGGTGAGAGCTTTCCGAGCTGAAGGTTAGCTGATGACCGCTGGCAATGGTTTGCTGACTGATAGCTGGTAGTTAGCTGGCTAGCTTCAGTTGAGGGTATTCCAGATCCGAAGTAAATATAAATACATTAGGGGAAAAAAAGCAGATCCACGCTATATTGGGTGAGGCGGGTTGCAGGAGAGTATTTAGATGTTGAGGTTTAGCTAAATATTTTAAAGGATATGCGACGAAAAAGATGTAAAATGATATATACAAGGGACACGACAGGACAAAGACGTCTGACTGCTACGCCATCTTGGATTGCAAAATGTATTCGATACAAATTTATCGAATGCTCCCTTAGCTCTGTTCCACCATTTATGTGTTCAGTCTATGGGAAGTTGCCCTTCAAAGTTCTCCTGGGGTAAAGCTGAGAATGTATGCAGTTGATAAAGACAGTGGGCCTATTGCACTTGTCCTCCACACCATCACAGCAGTGCTTCTTGTTGCAGAGATGAGGAGGCGGTTGCCTTGCGGGATCAGACGCCGTCAAATCACAGATCAGGACGAGGCTGTCGAGCAGGAAGAGGAAGACAGGAGGCAGGGAGTGTGTGTGTGTGTTGTTTGTGTGGTGTTTGTGTGTCTGTGTGTGTGTGTGAGTATTCACTATTTTAATCATGAAGAGACAGACCTATTGATAAGCTGCTGTCCTTGTCCACTGACACTGAACATCTGGCCTGACGTAGTATCCCCCAGCTAAGTGAACAGGGCTGAATGATAATCATATTTTAACAGCCTCCCCACCCACATTAACCTTTATGAACAGGTGTTTGTACAGACCTCTGTTTGTTTGTCTACCCTTCTGCATTGTCGCTAACATTGTTCTACGAGGTCTAACTGCTGCCTGGGGGCATTTTTTAGTACGTACTGTGACTATTAAACTCTCATACTTAGTGAGGATGAATGGAATTGTAGTACTTAAATAGGATTATACAAGTAAAGTGGAAATAGTTGTAAAATATGATCTTCTCTGTTGTTTTTCATGATGCAGGATGTTGAAACAGACAGAATGGGCCAGAAGAGGAGCACCTGTAACTTGGCAGCCATGGAGGAGAGATTTAAAACAGGAGGATGAACTGGATGTGCTTGTCCTGGTTCTGCCAGCCTAACAGTGACGAACAGCTACATTAATCAACCCTGTCCAGCAGACAAG